>NC_141864.1:1679166-2015000 GCF_024713525.1 Acromyrmex echinatior
GTGACTATTGACTGTGTAATGTATGTTGTATATATATATATATATTAGGTGTTGGAATTAATTCGTAGCGTTTTTTAATGAAAGAATGTTATTTATTTCACATGAGCATTAAAAAATACATTAATGAAAGTACTTCCCATCACTTGTAAAACGCTACGAATTAATTCCAACACCTAATACATATATATATACATATATATATACATATATGTATAACACATATATTATATAAGGTGTCCAAAAAAGACTCCGGATTTAGGAGCTGAATATAAAAGTGACTATAACTAATCGTAAAGGAATGTGAACTTGTATCGGCATGCATAGTATGCCAAAATATAATGCGTTGCCCTATGATTCACGTTCTACGATTCAATTACATCCTTGTGCTAAGGCTATTACATAACGTTTTTAGAAAAAACGCTTCAGACAAAAGTTGTAAGGTTTCAAAGAAGCTATTTACTGATATTCAGTTTTTTTTCTTCTTTTTAGTTTTTTTGTTTCTTTGTTTCGGTTATGTCAAGCAATTAGCTTTTGATTCCATCATGACAATGCATCTATTTTCATTTCTTTAATTGCAGACGCAAAATTCTATAAATTGATTCCGTAATTATATTTCACCAAATTTAATAATCGAAATGCTTCTGCCAATAAATTAAAAATAGTCAGTCCACGATAAACGCCTGTGACATTTATCTGTAACTAGCCAAAGCACGATTTACGGCTGTGCCATTTTGTTATAGCTAGCTAGCTCACGATTAACGCCTCTGGCAGTAAATTAAAAATAGTCAGCTCACGATGAACGCCTCTGACATTGGATCATAATTAGGCAAAGCGCAATTTATTGTTATAACAATAAATTTAATCATATCACTTGTATGATAAATAAAAGTGATATTTTCACGAATAACATAAAGATGCTAACCTTTCTCATTCTGGCTTTATAGGGTGCCAACAAGAAACACACATCACAATAACCAATTTTGGCCTTCTAGAGTGCCTTCCAACAAGAGACACAGTGCGACACGGTGCATCATTACAATCTTGTTCGATAATACAAGGATGAGATATTGTACTGTATTGTACTGAGTCGCTTGTTATAAAGCACCCATAACCTTCTCTTATCAAAGGCAGACAATATTCTGCTACTACATTTTTTCTATTTTGGACAAAAAACACTATATAAATATATATATATATATATATATATATACACATATACACGCACACACACACACACACACACACACACACACACACACACATATATATATATGGTTGTGTGTAGAACACTACTACACTACACTACATTGACAGTACTGTTGCGGTAATGATACTGTGAACGCGGGTCATACTGGTTACAGCTGATTGATTCGTATAACGCCGTTGTTTTCTACACATACAGCGTCACGCAAAATGATATACGAATATAAATGCATATATATATATATATATATATATATATATATATACACACATCATACAAAAAATTTTTATTTATCACTCTAAGAAAAAAGATACATAATATCATGATCACATTATCTTTTCCTTAGCGACTAATTAAGAAAAGGCGTTCACCGTATCTAAATCCACGTTATTGTAAAAAAACTCTCTATTATCTTTGAAGTTCTATTATTGATACGTCATTTAAGTGTATTCACCAGGTTTATTCCTCTAAAAAAAAATACAAATAGATGACCAGATGTATGATGCAGTAAAGTAAAATTTTATATTACATTCTGTGACAAAAACGTGATCAGTAACTCTTTGAAACTGAATGTATCATAAAAATAATAAAGTAATATTTTAAAAGTACATTTAGTAAAATGCATTAAGTTATTAATATGATGTTCAATCACTATTATTAAGAAAATATTATGTAGGAAGGAAAATATTTTCATGACAATTTGCTGGAAGGTATGGTCGCAGCATGTTTCTTATACTATGACACTCTTGAGATACACGTCCACGCGTGAGCGGTTCGGCCGTTAAGCGTCGAGCGATTGTGAAAAGTAGGCAGCATTTCAGAAATCGGCTCGAAATGCGCAACTAATTTCGAGCACATTGAAGTACACGTATATAATTTCTGAAATTTTATAAAAAGTATATGGAGTAATATGTTTATTAATAACGTTATTTATTAAATAAAAATTAAAAAAGGAAAAAGCAGAATCGAACATAAGATCTCCAATATTCTGATCTTGTACCCAACGCCCGAGACCACGCTGAGTTCTTGCAGATCACCTCGACGAACGCGATACATATAGTGCACGGAAAGTCGTAAACTATTGTATATCTCATCAATGTTTACGTTTTGAAATCATTTTTGCATTTGCATTTTTACTACGTTAATGAGAAAGATATATGATTAATATAATTTAATAAAAAGAAAATGAAAGAATTTTAATTCACAAACATACTCCAGACGATAAAAATTGGAGATTTTCACATCTGGATTTTCTCTATTGAATATTAGTCCAAGAAACCGAAGTCTGTCAAAAAAAAAAAACGAAGAACTGGCAACCGTGTTCGTCATTTTAAATTCTTTCAATTTCTGTTATTTCGATAGAGCGAGACAGACAAAAAACAAAAACGGATAGAAGCTCCGATTGTAATTGGTGAGTCTCCGCGCGGAAACGCCGAACTGGGCTCGTCTAGCAAAACAATGAATCTGTCTCTGTCCTTCTGTGGTCGCTTGTTTCTAGCGACTGAAAATATTTTCTCGACGATCTCGGCCGCTTGGCGTGTATCATAAGGAGGAAAGAGACATACATAATTTTTAGATAGACAATACATAATTTTTATTAAATTATATTAATCCTTTGCCCTACGATTTAAGTTACGATGGCGCGTGCCATAATTAACAGCCTGGAACATATTGTTTATGTTTGGCCCGATAGACGTACCACGGCTCTTATCAATGATACTTATGTTTGGCCCGATTTCTTTACTACGAGTCTCACACGATATTAGTGAAAGAATTAATCATATACTTTTCTCATTAATATATAATAGCAAAAATGATTTCAAAACGTGATAGTTAACGAGATATAGTTTACGATTTTCCTTGTATTTTATGTACCACGTTCATAGAGGCGGTCTGCAAAAACTCAGCGTGGTCTCGGGCGTTAGGTGCGAGATCAGAATGTTGAAGATCCTATGTTCAATCCTGCTTTTTCCTTTTTTTCTTAATTTTTTTTTAAAACAAATAACGATATTAATGAACATATTACTCCAAATATATTTTTATAAAATTATAGAAATTATATGTGTACTTTAGTGTGCTCAGAACTAGTTATACATTTCGAGCCAATTTCTGAAGTGCTGCCTATTTTTCCTTTACAACCGCTCAACAGTCGACGGCTGAACCGCTGGATCGCGCGCGGACGTGCATCTCAGGAGCGTCACAGTATAAGAAACATGCTATCATACCTTCCAACATGAAAATTATCATGACAACATTTTAGCATGAAAATTATCATAAAAATATTTTCTTTCTTAAATAATTGCTATTTTCTTAATAATAGTGATTGAATCATATTAATAAGTATATACATTTTACTAAATATTATGTACTTTTAAAATATTTACTTTATTATTTTTATACATTACATTAATACATTCGGTTTTCTTTCAAAGAGCTACTGACCACGCTTATGTGCCACAAAATGTAATATCTTTTAATATAGAATACTGACAATATCAATTTAAGACTAATAAGAGTCGATAGAGAATGAGATGCGTAATTTTAAACTGGAATGATTCAACTTCAATAACTCCGTGATATCTTCTTTATTCAACATGCGAATAAAGAAGGCATGTTGAATAAAGAAGACATCACAGAAGACTATGGAAAGTAAAGGATTGATAATTTGCTAGAAGATACGGAGCATATTTCTTAGTGCAACGCTCCTGAGATACACATCCGCGCGCGATCCGGTGCAGCTCAGCCGAGCATCGAGCGGCGGCGGCGGAGGGAAAGAAGGCGATGCTTCAAAAGTCGAAAATTTAACATGTATTCCAATAACTATAGGAAGAATACCGCATAAGAATCACTTTAATAGATAAATAAAAAATTATTTGTATGTTGCATATAAAGGCACATATAAAGGCTTTTTGATTTGTTAATTATATTATAAAATTATATTGACATCATCCTTATAATTATATTAATCATTCTTATAATTATATTAATCGCACTTTTGCGATTTGATTGATTATCAGAATTTTCTTTCGGATGATAATTATAAAAAAAACATTTCACAGAAAGTACTGATCGACGTAACATTATTACAGAAACATGATTTTTTTTTGGATTTTTTTTAAAGATAAATTAAAACGTTTAGAAATACACATATAATTTCAATAATTAAATAAAAATATATTATATTTAGCAGGTAATATATGTTTGTCAACAATGTCACTTATTTATAAAAAAAAAAATTATGAAAAAAGAAAAAAGGAATTGATTATGAGATCTCTAACATTCAGATCTCGCATCTTACGCGTGAGACCACGCCGAGGTCTTGCAAATCATTTCTATGAATGTGGTATATATATATAAGTATCATGGAAAAGAATAGAAATATCAATATCCCGTAAATTATCGTGTTTTGAAATTATTTTTGCTATTATACATAAATTGGAGGGATATAGGATTAGCATAATTTATTAAAACTAATATGTTATCTATAATGTTCCTTCTCCTCTTAATTATACACATTGAGCGGCCGAAATTTTCCAGAAAGCATTTTCGGTCGCTAGAAACAAGCGACCATAGAGAGATGAGGAGAGGGGGAGGAGAGGAGAGGAGAGGAGAGGAGAAGAGAGGAGAGGAGAGGAGAGGAGAGGAGAGGAGCGGTGAGGAGAGGAGAGGAGAGGAGGGGGGGAGATAGGGAGTGGGAGGGAGGGAGGGGGAGAGAGAGAGAGAGAGAAAGAGAGAGAGACTCTGAAGGATAGACTCACTGTTTCGTTCGACTAGCCCTGCTCGGCATGCGGAGTCTCACCGATTACAATCGGAGTTTCTATCCTTTTTTGTTTTTTCTCTGTCTCACTCTGTCGTACTTCTGTTTCAATAATTCGTTCTGCAATTCAAGAATGTGATTTCTATCGATTCTGGCATCATCATCGATGTAGCAAGGACGCCTGATTCCTTCTCTAAACAACGATCCTGATATATATTTCTATATATACAAAAATATACTATTATGGCGTTTCCGACTGATAATATATTGCTGGTTTATTTACAATGGTTCCATCCATTTCTCTAGTTGAATAGCAATACTACTTCGTTTGCGCGCGACCGAGAGGAGGAATGGCACTTCTTACTAAGACTCGACATCCGAGTCGAGTCAAAAATGTGCTTTATACAATAATTTCAGACCTTGCATAAGTAGCTGGCGATTTACAGAAAACCTCAAAGAACAATACTATGCTTGCAGAAACGAGTTACGAGCTTTAGTATAAGAGCAAAGTGTATTCGAAAATTTCATTTATATGCTACGTCTGCTACGAGATTGCCGCTTGTCGTTCCGACATCCGAGCAGAAAGAAAGCTCAACCGAAACACATCACGTTCCGAACCTTGATATATGCATGTGTAAATAATTCAGTAAATAAAGTTTAAACATGTGTTGTATATATGTACACGCACACACGCGCGCGCGCGCGCGCACACGCATACATACGCACACGCGTGTGTATTTATGCTATTTTATATATATATATATATATATATATATATATATAGACATACATACATACGTACATACATATACACACACATATATATATATATATATATATATACCATATATATGTCATTTTATATATATGCATCAATAATTTACTAAATAAAATGTATGTAAAAGACAGAACAGTGTAATTAAAATAATTATCTTCATTTGTATTCGTATGTAAATAATATGGTATGTTTCTTGTTTAGGAAGAAATTATTTCAACAAAATTGAAATAACTAATATCATATTTATTTTATTATTTTTCCTCTCAAAAGAAAAAACTTTGAGGGCACCAGGGCACGTTTATTGATATGGGCCTGAGTAGGTCGGTAATTCAGATCATTTCTATGGTTTAGCGACGCACTTTTCATGACAGCGCCGCTGTCGGAATATCGCGGAACTAAAATACTGCTCAGTTTCATGGCTACACGTCAATTTCACTCGTAATATACAAACGAAATTTGTGTACACGCCTTTCTCTTATACTAAAACTCCTACCGCGTTTCTAAAAGCATAGGATTGTTCGTTTAGGTTTTCCGCAATTCGCCAGCTACTTTTCATGAACGTGCAAGATCCGAAACTCTTATATGCAACACATATTGTGATGTGTTGACTACAGAAGCCGATAACAAAACTGTAAGTCTTTAATTTTCTTTCGTTTTTCATATTCAAATGTAGCTGGCGACTTGTGTTGTTGTCGATATTTTAATTGTGGAGAAGGATTTTTCAATCCATAAACACAGTTACGAGAAAGGCGTTTTTAAAATTTAATGATAAAATAGGACACTCCAGCATCCCCTTAACTCTTCTACAATCCCTTCTTTTTGGAAGCGATCCCATATTACCTCGCTTCCGAAATTAAAAAATCCTCAGTCTCTTTTTCGCTTTTGTCCTATCTTCATCTCTTGCTACCTTTCTAAAATTATTGAGTGAACTATATATGATCAACTTTCCTCTTTCCTAGATAGGAAATTAGTGCCAACTCCTCGATCTATTCCAAACTGGCTACTCTGCCCCGGCTCCGCAAGGGCAACAGCACACAATCCGCCCTGATCAGGGTAACTGATGATTGCAGGCTAGCCATTAAGAGAAGAATGGTTACTCTACTCATCCTTTTTGACTTTACGAAGGCCTTTGACTCTATCTGTCATGCTCGTCTCCTCCATAAGCTGTCATCCTATCTAATTTCCCATTCTGTTTTATCCTGGTTCGTATCCTACCTTTTTGGAAAATCTTATTGTATATGGAGCTCCGATGGTACTTACTCATGGGAGCCGATTATCGCCGACGTTTCGTAGAACTCTGTCCTTGGAATTGTCCTTAGAATGATGGTTATTGTTTGATGGTTTCATTAATGATATTCAGTCTTTCATTAAACATTGCAATCATATTCTCTATGCTGACAATCTTCAGATCTACATTCATTTCTTTCTTCGTGATCACAAAGTGGTGCTAAAGGATTAAGGCGGACATAGCTGCCATTGAGCTCTGGGCTGCCAATAATTTTTAAAATCTTAATCCTAGCAAAACAAGTCATACTAGGGCACAGTCAGACATCTTAATGGCATAACATTGCGCTTACATTAAATGTAAGCGCATTCATTCAATGAGCTAACAAATCATGTCAATAACTTAAGAGTACTTTATTAATATCTTAAGTTGGTCGGAACAGATAAAGACTATCTTTAATCGCGTTAATAGTGTCTTTTGGCAACTTAAATATTACAGCAACAGCTTATGCATTCCCTTGCGCGTTACTTTCCTTATCTTTCCTTTTTTCGATTATTGCTGTACAGTCCTCATTAATCTTACAGGTCAGCAGAAGTTTAAACTCAAACGACTTATGAATGTCTGCATGTTTCACTTATAATTTGCATTGTGACGAACATGTCTCGGGATACTATAATACGCTCGGCCGGCTTTCAACGGATACTAGAAGATTTTACTTCATGTGTTGCTTCTTGTAATCTATCCTTCGTTTTGGAACCTCATCTTATATCACTTCTTATCTCCGTCCCTAGATAAGTCCACGTGACCACACTCGCACCTCTCCTCTAGATCTTCTTGTTCCCTTGTAAGACTTTCATCTATCAACACTTTTATTCAGCATCAGCACCACATTTTGGAACTCACTTCCTGTTTTCATCAGGGAATCTGAATCTATAAACGTGAGATTTTTCAGTAATTGCGGTGCCAACAACAACAAAATGATCGCTAACCATAATCCTGTCACGTCTTCTTTTCGTTCTTCATTGTTATTATTGCTATTTTCTCACATCCTTCTCGAATTTATTTTTAATTATTGTAATTTTCATTTTTGTATTATACATGAATATATGTACAATATTTTGCTCATCATTTCTTATTTTATCAGTAGAGATACTAAGGCGACTCTACGCCAGGTCCTTCTCTGAGGGGGCACGGGGCGTGAGGAGTACTCTTTGACACGGAGAAGAGGACAGCACGGGGAAGATCGACGGCATCACTGTTTACATAAACATAGGAAAGTCTGCCACATTGCACGAAGATTATATTATTACCTTGGTTATCGCCAATTGAAATTTTCACAAAAGACACAGGTTCCACGATAATTCCGACATCCAGGTATTTGTAAGTTGTAGGAGCTAATGTAAATCTTCTTCCCAATATATAAGGTGTATGAAGGGGTTTATTACAAGAAAATGCTCTACAGAAAAAAATTATATATATATATATATATATATATATAACTTTTTTCTGTAGAGCATTTTTTTGTCGAAATCACTTCCTCACTTAAGCTGCGCGATGCTTTAAGATTATTGTCTGATATATAAAGCCACGACCAAGGAAACGCTTTGCGTACGGAAGCATCACATTCTCGAGAATGTCTATGTATACTTTTTGATTCATTTTGTCATCGATCCTATAAAGGGGACCTATTCCCTTTGCAGAGAAAGCACCCCACACCATGACCGAATCACCTCCATGTTTCATTGTAGGAAGTTGGTACTTGGGATCGAAGCGCTTTCCTTTAGGACGACGAATCCATGTTATTCCGTCAGTACCAAATAACAAAAACTTACTTTTGTCGCTCCAGAAGACAGAGGATCACTGCTGAGATGTCCAATTAAGATAAGCTTTCGTCCATTCCATTCGCACCTTCCGGTTCTTGGCGGAAATAAATGGCTTCTTTACGAGTCGTCGTCCATGTAGTCTTGCGACCTGCAGACGATAATGTATGGTCCGTATGGTTGGACCAGACTCACCAGAAATTAATATTTCTTTGGCAATATCTGCCGTGAAAAGTGGATTGCTGAGGATGTTGCGATCAATGACAGAAGAAGTACAAGAACGCGGTTGCTCGGTTTTCTTCTTTTTGACATAATCTCTCTGGACCTTCCAACGCTTCAGCAATTTGATTACCGCCGATTTAGAAATGCTAAATTGTTGTGCGAGCTCTTCGTGCGTTCGTCCTTGTTTGCGACCTTCTATGATAGCATTCTGCTGTCGTTCGTCTATATCTCGAGCACCACGGGTTTTTGCCATAATGTGAAACATTAAATTTACTGCCAAAATTAGGTTAAGACCGTAAGAACAATGGTTGCGACATGAAAAATAAAGAAAGCACAAAAATGCGATTTTGCGAAAATCAATAAAAAATTCAAAAATCATGGTGTAACATTGTCAAATTTCATTATACTTCATGTACAAAGTGCATCTACCATCAGGTATCTACTGTAAAATTTTGAGCGTATTTGATATTCTTTGACGAAAGTTATACTCAAAGAACCAAAAGGTGATATAATTTTTGTCGGTACTGTATATAATAGAGATATATATATATATATATATATATATATATATATATATATATAGTATATTTTTTGCCTTAAAATTGCGGATTTCAAATTTTTTAAAATGTGGCGAACATCTGGTATTGCAAATATTTCATGTTCATGAAACATGAAAGAATTTACAAAAGTTCTAGATTTATAAATATTAATCCCTAAAGAGTTCCATAAACTTCTGTTTTTGTTATCTAAATCTGAAGACAATGCAAGAATGTAGAAACCACAATCTTCAACAGATGAAATACATTGAAGAATAAATTCCTTCAAGATTTGTACATCAATTGATTCTTTAGGCATCACATGACATGCAATAACTTGTTTCCATTGGTTTTTTAGTAAAATATTCAAAGTAAAACTAAAAATATTTTTGTGCCAAGTATGTTGCTATATCTCCCAAAGTAATATATCCGAAGAATTTACCATTACTTTTATCATAATCAATTTGCTCAGAAATTACCATTTCATCGTATGATAACAATATCTATCAGAAGAGTGTGAGTATTTAACGTGCGATACCTGCATTTAAACTTAACTCACACGGCCTTCATAGGCGCGGGATCTGGAATACGTCGGATCAGCACGTCACGGCTATGCCGAGACTCCCAATCGCGCTCGCGGGATGTAGTTCCCAACAAGCAACTCACTGGTTGAAGCGAGCGACTATTTATGCTCTACCAACTAAGCAGGCTGGTTGTCGAGCATGATATGCAGCTCCGTCGGAGCCAGAAGCCCCTGGCCAGCATGTAGCTATCTACCACTGCGAATCCTACCCATGACTGAGCGCGGGCAATTATCACAGTTCTCGCGGTATCAATCTAGATCATCGGTCGGATCGTTGTAACCTAGGCTACTCCCAGTTTGCGTCGCTTACACACGCGACATTGGTCGGCCAGCGCTTCGGGTGCCGCCAGGACGCTACTTCCCGGGAACATTCCACAAGAATCGCTCAGCAACCCGACTCCGAGCCTAGTCCCGAGGCAGGGCGCCGAGCTTTCAACCTGATCAGCATCCTCCTTGTGTAAGTATAATATCTATCAGTATCAATATCTATCCATCGTTTCTACCTTGAATCTAAGAAGCTCTAAAAACGTCGTCAAATATTCCAAAATTTATTTTAAAATTTTACACTCGCCGCATAATAGTACTATAATTAGGCAATGGATAACCTGTACTACGAAGAAAATTATAATCGTTCACTGACAGAACAAATCTAAATTTAAGATTTTTAATGATAATTTCATTTCGCCTCTCGTGACAGCATCTCAATTTGATCATTATTCAAAAAGGTTTGCAGAGCAAGATTTAACTCATCCGTCTGTTTACGTAACACATTATTTTCATCTTCTGTACATTGCTTGGCTATTGTTAACACAGTTATCTACTGCTCTCGCAAATTCTCATTTTCAAGTTTTAGCATAATATACTCATCAACAATCTGTAAAATAATGAGAAATGTAAAAGTCTAAAAATACTCTAAATCTATTGTCAGAATTTATGTATTATTTCATAATTTGAATTATACAGGTGAGTCAAATTTAAATAATGTTTCAACAAAAGTTTCAATTTGAGACGGCTTTATGTTAAGGTTGTTCATTAATCACTTATACAATATAAGTACAAAAATCACGCCTATATATATATATATATATATATATATATATATATATATATAACTGTTCAATATGAAAATTCAATTGCAGAACCAAATACAATTGCTGAGAAAGACATAAGTTTCTGTGATATATTACAGTGGAAGAAATAATATATTTCTTTGTTTATTTGTTCATTAATATATATTTTATATATGTATGTATATATAAAATCAGCAAATAAAACAGCTGGAAGAAATCAAAACGCAGTTGTGAAAATTGTTACTTTCAACAGTTTTCACAACTGCGTTTTGATTTCTTCTAGCTGTTTTATTTGTATTCATTACGAAGAATGGATTAAGTGTGTCGAATAATGTCGGTATGACATTTAATTTTAATTTTCTCCAATTATCTGCTCGACCAGTTTCAAGTTGCGATTCTTCAAAGTGTTTCTGAAACAAGTAAATTACTTATAAGGTAAATGTTTCTATTGGTTACAGTTATTCACATTTATATAATTTATAATAAATCTATACTATATTTAAAAAAAGCAAGAATTGGAAATTTAAGCGAGTAAACGTATTTTGCAAAGATATGACCACTTGATTGGTGTCCAAGATTCTCTGTTAAAATTTTGTATCCATTGTTATCGATGAATATTATCTGCAGGAAATTTAAATACTCGAATATCTTTTTTTGATCTATTATTACAATTTATCGCAACGCAACAAGGCATTTTTTAACCTATAACAACCATAACGACCATCTCAGTTCAGCGGCGGAGTGGGAAGAGCAAGAAGTGGAGAAAAGAGTAAAATGGCGGATATGCGAATATTCACGTTTATAGTGTTTTTAATCTGCAGGATAAATAAGGACATTTATTGTATAGACCGCGGTGTAAACGTAGCCAATGAGCAACGCGAGATTATTAGTTATATAATTTATGGTCATGCTAAATGTTATTGAATATAGAGATTTATGACATCGATTATGGAGCTGATAGTGCGCTTGCTACATATATTTTTATGTTATTCTTGTATTACTACTTTAATAAACAACGAAGATAGAATGACAGAAGTAGCGCTAATAGCGTCTCTCCGAACGCAATAGAAATGAAGCGCGAAGAGAGAAAAGGACACATAGCGAGATCTGATCGTAGCAACATCATTCATTTCTTCACAGTTAATAGGTACTCTGAACGATACCTCGCAAAAGGAGCATGGTTTGTCCAAACTAAACATACTATCCCTTCCACCATGATTGGCGGCATAGTTAATGATTTGATTGTGCTGATTAATTGATTTTCGGTGATTTTGAGAATCGAATAAAAGATTTTGTAACCTTCATTAATAAAAATAATCCAATACGTTTCTTTGTAAATGTTTTGTTATTTGATTATATAGTTTCTTAAAAAGAGTGACTGCAAAAATCGCCCGTTCTTTGGACCCTCAATTTTGGAACTGAACTGTTAAATTTTATCTTATATTCAGACATTAATCACAATTAATATCTCATTATAGTGTATCATTTTGCACATAGTTCAGTCCAATTTTTTCAGTCCAAAAATTGGGGGCATAAAAAACAGAGGAAAAAACTCTTTTTTTGCGATCACTCTTTATTATTTATAAATGTAAAGGTAATATTAAGTTTAGATTGTTATTTTAATATGTTATAATGTTATTACTATTATATTGATACATATTGAAAATAAATTATTACCATTAGCAAACTCTTATACATAATTATTATGTAGTCACATATAGTAAACATATTAGTAAACAAAAATTTATGTAAATTATTTTTTACATTTAAAATTATCCATTTTTAAAGTAAATCATAGTACTTTAGTAAATATATAAAATAATGATTAGTAAACAACACCTGATAAATTAATGTGAATTAAATTAAAATGAAGTAAAAATTAATGGCTTAAAAAATCAATTTTATTCAGTTAAAAATTGCGTTAACATAAGTTAAATTTAAAATTATTTTTGATATGATTTTTTAAAATTAAATCATTTTTCTTTATAGATAAATTTTTAACGCTTAATTTACATTGGGAAATTATATTTTGAAATGTAACTGCAGAAAATACAAGTAATATATTTCTAATGTGTTTTATATATAATTACATAACAGCACAAGAAATTTATTTGCTAATGCGATAATTTTCGTTTAAGTGTATATTTTATTGCACATGTGTAATACAGAATAATCTACTTAAATTGAAAATTTTAATAATTCATTTATTTTTAAAGATATAGAAAAATGTTAAAGAAAAAAGTTGCATCGTTCAGCGGGACAATTATTAAGATTATCATCATTTTGTAAAATTGAATTTTATATGATCTTTCTTTAATATAATATTAAAAAGTCAATAGTTTAAATATAATAATTTATTCTAGTATTTTTTAATTTAATATTTCAGGGAGTGAAAGAGGATTAAATTATGAACAAAAATTCCTTTCTCAATTTTGATTCAAACCATCATCAGGTAGCGCGCAGCCGGAGTATGCAGGAGCGTAGTTCTAATTTCAATCGTTAATGGGTTCAGTTCGACGACCGCCCATTGAGCTCAGTAAGCTCTTGCATGATGTCTGATTGGTATATTCCGTTATATTTAAAAATATATACCACACATATTCAAGAGCTTACTGACAAGGGACTATCTCGATTTGTACAATAAATTAATGAAAATTCTTGATATCGATAAAAATTGACAGCATAAGATGTAAATTAAAGAAAAAGGCAAGAGCTTATAAAAGATATAGACTTTAAAATCATTAGATCTAAGGTTGTATACATTTATTTTATCAATTCGGCCGTCATTTTGGCTCCGTCATGATTTTTGAAATGAAATTTTGACATCATCGTGAAAAGCGACCCTTAAAATTTTAGGATACCAAGTTTCGTTGAAATATTTTATGTTTTAGTGTGTTAAAAATTATCTTGAAATCAAGCAAAAATCGTGTTCTTCTATGTGTTGATGGATTAAGCAAAGAATTTGCTGCCACTAGTATGTCTTGAAAACTTCCAAATCACATTAGATTAAATTGTGATTACCTTTTGTAATAATCACTAGTGTGTTCTTTACATTTAATGTTTCTTTTTTATTACACTATTAGAAATATGATCACGAACTTTCTTTACATGTAAATAAAGCTCGATAATGAGCAAAATTAAAAGTTGAAAATTAAGTTACAGTAGTTACTTAAATGTAATGAACGTATACATTAAACTTATGAAGTTTAATGTACTTTTCTTAAAATTTACATTAACCTTTATAATATCTCTTTTTATCACTATTTTTATTTCTTTTGTCTAAGATTTATAGACATACTTCTTTCAGTAGGAGAATTTCTAGATAAGTATCTAATTTTGTTATTTATTACTACTAATATATTCTCTCTCTCTCTCTCTCTCTCTCTCTCTCTCTCTCTCTCTCTTTCTCTTTCTCTCCCTCTCTTTCTCTCTCTCTCTCTTTTTCTCTCTCTCTCATTCTCTTTCTCTCTCCAATATAAATCTTCTGTATTCCAATATAAGATTGCTATGTGCCAGTGCAGTGCATTTATAAAGATCGGGTGCTGTGCGCCTGTAAACATCTTACTATTATTATACGATGATATAAGGGTGCGTTTGAGAAAAAGATTGTTAGACATTTCTCAAAGAAATTTATTTTCTGTTTATTTGTCATAAAATGTCGGTAAAGACAAAAGGTATTACTTTGGGACCTGTTGAAAGAAATATAATATAATGTCCGAGATGAATGACTTACGAACAGACATATAGATCATTTTCAACGACTTTTAGCAAGTTATTCAGATTATAAACCAGTCAAAACTTAGCGAATACAATTACTAGATACTATAAAGCTGTGTCAAAAGACACAAAACATATACAAATATTGCACAGTTCGTCAAGTTCGTTAGATGGACATTCGGTATGCAGTTTTTACGATAGAAAGTATATTTATATATGATTCGTTGAATAGGAAAACATTGCATAATCAACATAAGTAATTTTTAGAAAAATTATTTCCAACATATGACTTTAACAAAAATCCTGTTAAATTTCTTAAAGTGCACCGAACTATAATGAATGTGGTATTTTTGCTATAGTTTTAGCGACTTTATTATTATTCAATATTAAGTCTGATAAAGTGACATTTGAACACAAGTTAATGCATGCAAGTTTTTGCATCTAATAATATTAGGTGTAGTAAAAAGAAATCTATTATTTTTCCAATAGATGGCTTTAGTAATCTGTATCTCGCGTTCGCGATTTCATTTTTTGTTTTTTTGTTATTATTTATTATTAAAAACCGAAATCAGTAAAAAAAAAGAGTCAATTAATAATAGAAGTGACGAGATTATAATATAATATGAAGTTACATAAACTGAAAACGCCAATAATTGATAACAATAATAATATAACAATAATAACAATAATTAAGACTGTCTATCTAATTTAGTGTTGTACTATAAATACATGTTAAAGGTGTAAGATTCCTTAATAGAGAGACAGAAATTTATAATAGATATAATATTTTATTTGGCATAATTTATAAAAAATACCAATATTTGTTGCAAGGGTAAGGAAAACTGCTAGCCTTACCAGTTTTGTTCGGAAAACAAATTTATATTTTTCTTTATAAATAAAAAAATAAATATTTGATTAAATATGAAAACATAAAAGTGAAAAAAAACAAGTAACACTTATCTAACTATAGGACTCTTCTCTTCATCCTCCATAATAACCGTTATTCCTGCCAATTCCTGGATTTCTCCAGCGGTTGCAGTACGCATGCGCTAAAAGGGGGCTCATTTAACAACACATATCATAATATTTCTTCATCACAAGTATTAGCAATGAACATGAAAGGTCAAATTACAAACGTCTTACTTTTGATAGAAGCATAAGCAAAAAAATCATGGTTATGTGACGATAGTTTATATAAATTGATACACTTTTGATTGATTGTTATGAAAAAATCTTTCAAGCGATAAATATATGTACCTTTAAGAAAATACCAGAATTGTTACAAAAAATTCATAAATGTACAATAAAAACAAATTCAAATATGAAGTTGAGTCATACGCATATTTGTTACATTATTGATACAACTCTTTGCAAAGCGATATCTCTTTCCAATTACTTATTATCACTTCATTTTCCAAAAGTTAGATATATTAAACGTTTAATTTATCAACTGATGAATTTCTATAGAAAGATGTTAGATTTAGAGAAGGCTTTAATGTCTATTGATTTAGATTACATTAAACAAAATTATAATTGTAGCAGAAGAAAAAGCAAATCGTATGTATAAACATGAGCAAACGTACTAGATTGAGTGAGGAGGAAATTTTTTCTAAATTTAAGGAAGTATTTAAGGTTTATACCAAACATTCCATGGACACACCTCAATATGCTTGTGTATCATGTAAGAGATTTTGTTATAAAAAAATGTATTTCAATTTAAATTGAAAGTACAAATGGATGGATCTCCATTTTTAAAAGACTTAGTGGCGTATATAAAAAAACATGATATTAAGCCAGAATATATATCTGTGATTATTGTCAAAATTTCGTACTGGAAATTTGCCTGCGTATAGTATTTTAAATAATGTCTTTGTATATAATGTACCCGATGAAATAATATCTCTTAAACAATACGAAAAAAATGCTTATACAAAGAGTTAAGGCACTTCAAACTATTATTAAGATAGAAACTGTCATTAATAAAAAATTGCCCCAAAGGTAAATTGTACAAAAAGTAAAAGGTAGAACATCTCATTTACCACTTCCTTTAAGGAACATTAAACAAATTATGTAAAAATATCGATCCAATAAATGTCATGAAATTATTTTAATTAGAAATGTTCCAATTCCAAAATTATTTGGAAAGACGTAGTAGATAAAAAAAGTATATAATGCTTTAATATGATTAAAATGTAAATAAACTTTTTATAAACATATTATATTGCTGAATACTACTGATGAATTACATTTAAAGGAATTAAATAATCCGGAATTTGTAATACAAGACACAGAAAATGATAAAGAAATTGTTTTGCATGACAATCATGAATTGCGTCCCAAAATTGAAATGCAAAAAATAACAAAACAGTTTTAAACGATAAGTGTGAGGCTTAACTTCTCCAGATAGCCAAACGTGTTATAGCATATTGTACAAACTAATGCATTGCATATGTTGTTATATATTTGTATACATTTGCTGACATCAAAATAAGACATATTATGAATATAACAACATGATTGCTTATATATGCAATCAATTGACAAAATTTCTAGAGCAAACTGTAAACAATAGTGGTACATTATGTTGAAAACATGACAGCAATATGTTAGTGAGGAATAATTAATCATTTCATCTTGAGCTCGTTGTTGACAATATGACAATACGAGTTGTCGAGGATATTCATGCTGACATATTGTCATCAATTTGCTATCACAAGAATTCGAATTCCATTGAGTTCAACGCGACAGACATAATGCTGTCTCATCTTATACTGAGTTTGTCGAAATTAGTTGCTGCAACATGTCAGCAAATACACATGCAGATAACCAAGCAAGTTTTAGCGCATCATGTAAATTAATGTACTACATGTCTTGTTAAGAACTTGCTGTAAATTTATTGACATTAGAACATAACGTGGAACTGAGTTAACAACAGGAAGGCAAACACGCATCATCAGTTAATGAAATTTTAAAAGCGTTGAGAAATATATTATAATAACGTATCATGACGACATGCCATGTGGTCGCATTTATGATGGCAAAATGTCGTTATGTATGATATCAAAATTTTAACGAAACGAAATATTTGAATGGCGAGAACGCCAGCCACTCACAATGAAAAACAATGCGCATGCGTCCAGAAATCTGAAATAATGTGTGCCATATATGTACATCATGCCATCATGGTGCCACACAGCTACAGTACTCTATGTATGTCAGAGAACGCATCGTGAGTTCACGTTTATGCATACTCTGTTTTCACTCTCAATACTAGTAGTTTCACTCTCAATAATAGGGGGATTCTAACCCAGGTCTTTTGAGGGGGGCGCGAGGCACGGGGAGTATTCGTAGGCGGGGGGGGGGGGAGGCGCGGGGGGTACTGGTAGGCGGTAGGGAAAAAGAAGGGGAGGCGCGGGAAGTCCCGGAGCTATCGGTGTTTATTGATATGATGAGTTCCGGCGCTATCGGTGTTTACTGATATGATGATACATGCCGCCATGTTGTGTCACGTATCATTGGGGACCGCCGCCACCGCCGCCACCCCACACTCCATCGCCGCAGACGCTGCCGCCACCGCTGTCACCGCCGCCGTTGCGGACCCCGCGTCCACCCCAAAGTGCGTTTCGGGTCGCCGCTGCCGTGCGCTCTATCAGATATTTACCATCTTTCTCTCGTGCGTTGCCGTCTTCTTCTATCTTCCTTTTTTCTTTTCACATTTAAAACCATTTGACATGTCACATGTTCGAGCGGTGATCATCATCAATGTAATGTGACACAAATTCACGCAATCAAGTAAATGGTATAAAATGAGAAGATCAATTTTAATCTCCTAATTGCGCGCGTTTATTTTCATACTTGTTCATTTTTTTGTATTACAATGGATACATATATATGGCATAGGATTGGTTTGATGGGAAATAAAGAAAGTACATACATAATGATATGAACAAAAAAATTTTTTTATTTACATATTATTACATCGTTTTTTTTTCGAACGTATTAAAAATTAATGCCAATAGCTCGCAATCGACGAGCTAATGTTTATTAAAGATGTCATTATCGCGTATAGCGTTTTTGGACGCGATGTTGGAGAAATCAAATCGCGTACATTTGATATCAACCGTATCGACGAGTAGGGCTAATCGTTCGAATGTTACATTGCTACATCCATCAAATTCAAACATAGCGTCGTTTCGGTCATTATCATGCATACAGACGAAGAATCGAGACGTACGTAGCATCGTTCAGTATGCAAACGCTGACGGTTAGCAGTCCAACGCTTATAAAATTGTCCTTGTATTCGTTTCGCAGTATCTTGTAAATATTCCATCGCTACTCGTAGAAACCGTTCCACGTTTCGAGAGACAGTGGCAGTTCATGTCCGCGATGATCTCTCAGGGCGATCTCCACGTAACTCGGTGGACCAACGTTGATTCCAATTTCCAAAAATTTGTGGCCCGTAGTTGTCAGATCATAACGTCCACTCAATAAACGCACCTCGCGATGCTCCATGCCGTGCCATACATAATGTTAAAAACGTTTCTTTTGTGCATACAGTATGTATGTCGTGTACAAACAGAATGTTAAAACTTACATGTTACTGCAGTCCTTCTTCGTTTCGTACGATGCTGTCTTTAGTATATTTTTCAACCATTCATACAACCGAGTATCGCAAGACTAATTGCACTCGCGTAAATTGCGATGTATGTGGTAAAACTTCTAGAATCGAAGAGGGAGTAACCCTCTCCTCTTTTTGAGAATTGCGAACATGTCGCGACACGTTTTATCACGTCTTTCTACATATTTTCTTTGTTCGCGAGTTTATCAATGTTTATACTTTATAATTTTTATTTCGATGACATTGATGAGCACGTTGACGACTTTGATGCCTTTTCTCCAGGACATTCCCAATATCTCACTTTTTCCTTCGATGGCGGTGGACTTGGCGGACTTGGCGACCAATTATATTTTCAATACATTTTGTAACGCGCAATTCTGAATATGTTGTTCACATCGCATAATATTAGCAACATCCAGCTTAGTTAAAAATTCCATATCTTCGTAAACTACATCTCCAAGATCTCGATGTACATGCGTTCTCGCTCATCGTTCAAAAGCAAGTTCCATTCTCCACATTTGTTTCTCGCGTCCGTTAACGTACACGATAGTATCATCTTCAAATACAGCTGTTATGGCTGTTATCAGGCGTTTCGCCTCGTTGGGGACAGGACCATCCCATCCTCCCATCGCAATCTATGATGATAAGTAGTCAACCAGGAAGCGCAAGACCTGTCGGATCTTGTCAAAAATTTCCATGGCACGGAACTCGTAAAAATGTAATGTGTGAGAACGGTCCCCTGTTTCAGCCACTTCCTTCACGATAAATTTCTTGTTAACGATGAATCCATGCAGATCCACGAACGTTGGCACGAGCATGTTGTCGAGAAAACTGCGATCGATTGTAGTCGATTGCGATGTATCATAGACCGTGTCAAAGGTGTACTTAGGTGATTTTGCGCACAACATTGGTCAATGGATTATATTGAACCATCGTGTATTATGAGACAATAGGCTGTTGTATTTGCGGGTACGTTCTCTTTACATTCAAAGTCTAATCGCACGTCCATGATGTCACTCTTGATCGATTCATTCTGTCCAGAGCAATCGGTGAGCAATCACGAACGGGCCATTACGTAAAAATGTTGTAAAGGTGAGACTCGGCTCAAGATACTCGTATTCCCAAGGACTCCCTAGGAGCTCTTGCAGAGACGCGCGTACAAATTGTACAGAATCACACATCTATCAAAATCCAGATTCAAGTCATCGTGTGAGTCTCAATCTTGAAGATGCGATCGTTGAAGATAGGCTCGTCTTTAATGTTTAGGATATCAGTCATTTCAAATGTTGTGCATCGCGAATCCCAAAGACTTTAAAAATGTAACATTCGACGCGCTCAATTTCTTCTTCTTCCTGATGCAGCTGGATGAACGAGTGTTGTCAAGCTGTGACGTCACCGGCCTTGTAAAGAATGCGTTATCTCTCTGCGTACGCTCCGTTCTGTTCAGCACGAGCATCTCACGCTCACGTTATCACTATCGTCGTCGTACGTGCAATCTAACGATGATCTTTCCTCCTCGAAAATCGAGCAATCGTCCGTTCTGATCGATGATGCGTATCGTTAGATACATAATGCTCCGTGCAATGATCGGCAGATAAATGATTTGCGCCGGCTTCTCCGATATCTTATATCCTGGCGGTATGCTCGGCGAAAATTCATGTATCGTGTGCTCGCTTTTGTCCTAGAGTTTTATCGGCGAATATCTTGTCCGCCGTGTGTCTATAGGTGAGATCGTTGCTCCGAGAATACGCAATGTCATGTTATCGGCACGCCGCATCCAGCGGATTTATGTCCGCGTCACCTCTGGCTAATCGCTTCGTAAGCCGAGTGCCCGGATCGCAAAACTGGTAGCCCGGAATTTAACTCGAAAAGAAGCGCGTTTATCACTCGATTCAGCAGACCGCCGCGCGATGCCGACATTCGCTACAATCCTTCATCTTGGTGTAGGGCCATCGATATGCGTCCGCTGCCACGGCTGATTGTAATGTTCATCGCAGCGACGATAAGTTCGAATCTCCGAATCTGCCTTCATGTATTCCGAAAGCTTGTCCCAGACATGTTCGATGTAATCACCGTACATGCGTAAGAGTATGACCTTCGGTATATATTGTAACTGCTCGGCGCTCAAGTCTCAAATATCGGAAGGATGATAGCGCGAAATACATTTTGCTACTGTGCGATTCGCGGATTCGCGCCTTTAAATAATTGTTCGAGAGTGCGTAGCCTTTAGTGTGAAATTCGTGCTGCAACCGCTGATAATACGCGTTACAAACTGTGACGCGAAATCTCAAATGATGGGAGGCAGCGCGGAGAAGCATAGCGAAATGCTGCCGAGTACTATACGCGCAATCATTTGCGGCCCGTCGAATTGTGATAAAACCAACGTTCTCATAAGTTTGCTTAAGAGTCCAAACGGTGTACGTTTCGAGAACGTGTACGTCTATTCGAAATCACTGCAACAACCAAAGTATCAATATCTTGAAAATTTATTTACGTCCATCGAAATCTACTTTACGTTTTCGAACAACAGTCGTTCCACCGAACGAGGCGCGCCCAAATTCTATTTTTATCTTTGATGACGTGGCATGCGACAAACAAGATGCGGTGAGAGAATACTTTTCAATGGCCACGTGTTGACTGCTTCTATCTCTGTCAAACATACGCGAGGATACCTAAACATCTGATACGCGACAACGCGAACCTGCTGAGCCTGTTCAAACAGGATTGTACCAACTTGAAACACGTTACAACGAACACCGACACGTCGTACGATGAATTTTGCGCGTTGTGCCGTGACTGTTAGCAAAAAAAAAATATTTATTAATAGACAAGATTTTTTAGTAATAGACAAGGATAGTACGCTTAAATACGGGAGATACAGAAAGGGATTTAACGAGTTCGCGATACTGTAACTAGTGACTAGTCGTTGTCGCCAGAGACGAACATGGTTGATGTGCGCGAGTGTGAAAAAATCGCGAGAAAGATCGAGAAGAGCGAGTCGATCCGCAAGAAATATCGCGCTCTGAAAACTGATAGAATCGAGGAGGACATGGCATTGGACAGACATTTTAAGCCTATTATCAAACCGCTGCGACAGATCGTTGATAGTCCCGGTGTACGCGCGATAAAGAGACAGACAGTCGCGCGATGATGACACAGCGTCTGCCTCCAAGCGCGAGAGGAAGGAAGAAGAATAGGAAGAGGAAGAGGAGGAAGAGGGAGAGAAAGCGAGTGAGACGTTCGAGCATTCCGCGATCCCGTGTAAATCCAATTGGCGAGAAGAACTTTTTCACGAAGACGTATCATTATTCGAGGATACGACGATCTATGGCAGGCTGATATCGTCGAGATGCATCTGTACTCGAACTTCAACAGAGGCCATCACTACCTCACCGTCATCGATGTGTTGAGCAAGTACGCGTGGATCGTACCGCTCAAGAGCAAGAGTAGAAGCGAAACGGCTGATGCTATTATTGAGATAATTCGAGCAAGTGAAAGATGTCCTAAAAATTTACAAACGGATATGGGAAAGAAGTTTTATAATGTCGACGTGCAGAAAATCTTGAAAAAATACGACGTTAATCACTATTCCATTCGACATTGAAAGCATCGATAGTCGAGCGGTTCAATCGCACGCTCAAAAACGACATGTGGAAGATGTTTACTCAACGGCAATTACAAGTGGATCGACGAGCTGCCGCGTCTCGTATCAGATTATAACGCGCGCAAGCATCGCACTATTGGCATGCGGCCCACCGACGTAACTCCCGCGATCGCCGAAAGATTCTTGGACACGGTGTACAGCGTGATAAAAATCGTTGGTCCAGCAAAATTCAAAATAGGCGATTCGGTACGCGTGAGCAAGTACAAGATGATTTTCGAAAAGAGTTACACGCCAAATTGGACCACTGAGGTGTTTACGATCGTTAAGATGCAGCGTACCAATCCCTATCTACTCGAGGAGTATAGCGAAAATCCGTCGCTGGTGCGTTCTACAAGCACGAGTTACATCACGCTACTCATCTGGATGTGTATCTCGTGGAGAAAGTATTGCGCAGGAAGGGAGACAAGATGTACGTCAAGTGACTGGGAATTCGATGGATCGCACAATTCGTGGATATACAAAAACAATGTCATTTAATAAAATTTTGATTCGTGTATTTTTTTTACATATAAAAATATATATCAATATAAATATATAAATGTATTGTTCGAGATGCATCCGAAACAGTTTTCGCAGATTCGAAAGTAATCCCATCGAGCTGTTACTAGGCGTGGAAGCATGCTCTATCATTTTACAAGAGGGCTTTCGAAAGGGCGATCCGCATACTCTCATCGCTCAGTGCACTCTGCTCGGATGGATTCTCTCGGGAGGCTGCGGCGAGAATCTCTCAGTGACTCTACACTGCTCCTTCCAGTGCACTGTCGATCACAAGTTGACCACGCTCGTGCAACGTTTTTGGGAGCAAGAAAAGGGACCTTCAACCTCAGTGTCCATCACGCCAAACGAACAACGATGCGAAGAGATCTTTGCTCGAACTCACAGCCGCAGGAAGGTACGTCGTGCGACTGCCATTTGTCGCGCAGCCAACAGCACTCGGTGACATCTGCCAATCAGCCGAGCGACTGCTCACCGCTATGGAGCGACGGTGCGAACGTGACGTGCGGTTCAGATGTCTGTACCACGCCTTTCTAAAAGAATACGAAGAGTTGGATCATGAAATAATTAATGCCAAGGTCATCGGAGTCATAAGCAAGATGCTACCTATCTCATCACGGAGTGCTCCGAGAATCGAGCAGGTCGATCAAACTCAGGATAGTATTCAACGGATCTCAGAGTACAAGGTCCGGTAAGTCACTAAACACGCAGTTGTTAATCGGCGCTAACTTGTTGCTGTTGCTTGCCGATGTATTGACCCGGTAGCGGTGGCACTGATACGCGATCGTGACGGACATTGAAAAAATGTACCGCCAAATACTTGTGGCGCCCGAGAATAGAGATTATCAACGCATTCTCTGACTCAGTCAGCGATCCGCTTCGCGAGTATCGATTAAACACAGTGACAGTACGGTCTGTCGTGCGCGCCATTTCTCGCCATCCGCACATTTCGTCAGCTCGCCGACGACGAAAACGCAAAATTTCCGCGAGGTTCCGCCGTACTGAGACATGACTGTTACGTCGATGACATCGGAGTGTACATTAAAGAGGCAATTGCGATATAATTCGAGCTCCGTCAGCTATGCATAGGCGGGCGCTGAAAAAATGGACCGCCAACTATCCTGAAATTCTCTTCGGTATTCCTGCGGATCACTGTCACGCGGATTCGCGGTCGTAGAAACACGAGAGTCACGTAATGCTGGGCTTGCAGTGGTACCCGGATGACGAGAGGACTATGCTCGGATATCTACTCTGACTGCGGCACGAACTTCATTGGCACCGACCAACAGATACGAGAGCTTCTTTGTGCATCTTTTGTCAACGGCAGCCGCATGCTGCTATCACAGAAGGAATCCGATGGCACTTCAACCCACCTTCCGCATCTCACTTCGGAGGCCTCTGGGAAGCAGCAGTAAAGTCGACGAAGTACCATCTTCGAAGAGTAATCGGCGACACCACGCTCACCTATGAGGAGATGAACACTCTCTTAGCTCAGGTAGAGGCCTGCCTGAATTCTCGGCTCTTGCTGGCGTTATCTGACAATCCCGACGACCTCTCCGCACTCATTCCAGAACATCTGTTTATCGGAGCCCCGCTGTTAGCCATTCCAGAACCGTCGCTCACAGAGAAGGCAATGAGCTCTCTCTCTCTCTCTCTCTCGTTGGCAGCATCTTCAAAAAATGCGTGATCATTTTTGGGAAAGTTGATCACGCGAGTACCTGCATTTTTTTATCTCACGCTCGAAGTGGTGCAAAGTAAGCACTGTTCCTCAGATTGGCTCATTGTGCCTCGTACTTTCAGAGACATCATTACCAAGTAAATAGCCTCTAGCTCGCATTACAAAACTGTACCCAGAAGAGGACGGTGTGACCCTAGTAGCAACTGTTCGCACAGACTTTTCCGAACTCATCCGACCTCTAATCAAATTGCTGATGCTGCCTGGACCCACAGCTTCGACCACTCTACACGCGGACTCGCAAGAGCAATAAAATTGCACATTGTAGTAGACCGTGTGATCTTATTCAATATACTCGCGTCAGTCAACGCACGTGTAATCGTGGTAATATTCGCGTTAATCTCATCTACCTTTCGCAATTTTCAATGATGACGAATACAATAAATTCAACAATTTTCTTTATAATAATATATTTAACGCTTAATGCAATGTGCTATATTATATTTCCGAGTTTTAGTTTGAAATTATTCTGATTACGTTCTCAAATATTGCGCAATCAAGACTTTGTAATCACGATTGTCCGCTAATTCTTTTCAATTGATATCATAGCTAGATTACGTGACTGCGTCTATATCTTATATTTCTTAAATAATTTCTTATTATTTTAAACTTAAAACGTCTCCGATCATGTATAAGCACAGACTTCCACGACACCGTGCGCTGCACGCGCAAGCATCATCAGTCTGTGCCACCTGAAGCGCCGCGATATTTCTCCCAAATAATTAGCCGAACTCGCGACATCTGTATGTTTGCCGAGCGTGAACATTCATTTCGTCACTGCGTGACAAGACGGGCGGTTCGAGATGCATCCGAAAAAATAGTTTTCGCAGATTCGGTGTATGTGCGACATGTGGATTGGAAATTTCTAGAACAAGTTCAAACGTTTCTAGAAGTTTCCAAAAAACAAACTTGGCAATCACCTAGTTGATAAAGTCAAAAAATGTAATCAAAGCCACATGTCGTACGTACACAAAAACCAACCGCTAAAACGGCAATCAAATTCGGATCGATCACAGCGCACGCGCGCTCGCGTGATGCTAAACGCGTAACATACTAACACCCCAATCAGAATTCCTGATTTAGCGGGCGCGTACGGCAATAGTACCGCTTCGCCATCGCAGTCGAGAATTGCCAATCGCTGCCTAAATCATGGAGTCACCTCAACTTTTATAATTTTTCGAGACTCTCATTCATCTCGAGGCGATTGAAAAAGGAAGCCTTTATTCTACAAAATAGATAAAAGGCAGAATCGAACAGTGATCCTTCTTCTTCGCTTTTTTCGGTCAAAGTTAACGCTCCGCAATAAGTGCAATCGCTTTTGAGACGCTGCAAGAAAACCGCTGCGTTCGACTGATCGTTGTGATCGAAGATTCGTGTAAGTTCAACTTTAGCTCAAAACGCCTTCTCGCTCAAATTCTCTCTCTATCGCTCTCGCTTTCGAATATGTATATTTTTTTTATTACTCCCCATTCATCATCATCTTCGTTTTGGAGTATACAAAATATATAATTATTTATAACAATTTATGTATGGAGCAGAATCCATACATATGTAGTAAAACTTATATACATGTAAAAAACATAAAAGTAAAGTGTAAATCAAAAGAATAGAAATACATAATACGCATAAATGATAAAAACATGAGATACATAAAGTGTAAATTATTAGTATATAATACGTATATAAATGTTAAAAATATACAATATGTATTATATGAAAGTACAATAATCATAATACATAAAACATAGTAATAATACTTGTATAAATGTAAAAAAAAGTGTAAATTACAATAGTAATACATAATAGCAATATATACTACATATAATATATATAATACATATATGGTATTACAAAGTATCCGTCAATGCCCAGTAACGTCTCCGTCGAGTCCGGTATGACATATCGTCGTATGGACTCAGAGCGATTCTCGATTCGGATATCGTGTACACCTCGTGTAATTTAGATCGTATACACGATTGACGGCAAGTCATTTCAATCTTTTTGTTCAAACACCGCGTGTAATCATCGAACATTATCGTTCGCGCTACGACGTTATTCTTTACGCTTTCGTCTTTTTAATGTCCTTCTTGTCTTCCACTCTCACCGCGTACATCTTCGTTCTGAGTCTAACAAATTCGGTCATTAATACCGTTGTTCTCGTCCTTCAGGCCGGGTATTTTTTTGTTTACGAGAGGCATACCGTACATGTTGTCTGTCGGATAATTGCTGTCGTATCGAATCTAGCGATATCGCGTTTCGTAATCTCGTAAACATCGTCGCACTCGACGCGATATGTAAGACTGTCTGTGTTGGTGTACATGATCTTACATTTGTCGCGATATATCGGTGACATGTACTCGTGATGAAATTCGTACAAGCAGACTTTCGATATGTCGATATGCACATATCCACGTAAATCGGCTTGTTGAATTTCACTTCGAGTTTGCGCATTTTGACGGCGATCAAATTTTCCGCAAAGACGCTGCGGTTGTGAAAATTCGGTTTCGCGATCATTGCCTCCGCGCCGTACCGTCCGTCCCATTTTGTTATTAATTTTACATTAACGTAGTTGCGCACATTCTCCATGGTCTTACCGAATACCGCGTTGTTTATTAGTTGTCTATTAGTTTATACAAATTTTTTTCGAAATTTTTCGCGAATGTTCTAAATTGTGTATTGAGTTCAATGTAATCACAGAGTCATGGAGATTGAACGAATTGTAACACCCGGATCTTTATTATGCGAAGACCGTGATGAGTACATTGTTGCAGGTTGTGGTAGTGGACTTAATACTGTTTATCGTACAGCGTCGCTAGAAGTTTATCTTCGCGCTTGCCGGGCAGTATCACGCGTTGAGCAAAAATGTAGGTCAGTGTGTCGTGTAGATGCTGCGGATACTCGAGATCGACCTCAAGAATATAATCGGTAGGTGAATCCGGAGCGATCGCATTCACATCAAAGTTCGCAGCGTCTTCGACCTATCGAAATTCGGCATATGGTAAAGGTTGACACATCGCCCATTCGTATAGATTATTCACATCGTAGTACATCAAGTACGATGACGGTTTCGGTGGATCGAACGAACACATGTACTTGTTATTAGCCTGCGCGTCTGCCGGAGCATTAACTGAGGTCGCCGCATATATCGCGCTCGATGAACATGACCATATCAATATCGGTGAGCAACTCGAATCTTACGCGTGTATATTTCATGGTGTCTCACGTGAAACCTGGTAATGTATAATAATGCGCGGAATCGAGATAGTAACTCGCGACGCAACTATTGCGGAAATTTTCGAAAATGTCGGCTAATAACAAGACATCAGTATTTTTCAAGTACAAATTATCAGTATTTTTCAAGTACAGATCTGTACTCGTCGAGCGTTCGGATGGAGAATCGCTTCCAGATGTTCGCGGTGTGAGCGTAATCGCTCTCGGATACTATATCGCCTGTCAATGAACTGAAAAATAATTCACGCGGTGATTTTTATTACAATTCGAATGCGCTAGATGCGCCGATATGTACTGGTGAGATGACCGCGGATCCGCGTATCGTCCAGCGAGAACGGTTTCTCGCAGATGCGACAACGCGTCGCGCTACGGTACGCCTCCCATTGCTGTTTAGATAACATTTCCATGGGCACGTTAGCGGATATGATATTTTTCACGCGATACGCCAAATCGTTGAGTTGCCGCGCGAACCACGTTATACAATCTTCATCGCGACAGAAGTGATACGACGATAACACGTCACGTATGCACGTAGTAGCCTATGCTAAACGCATCATGCTATTAATACGCGTACGACAACGCGTCTTCCCTGTTGGATTTCATCTTGCATAAGACGCACTCCAGATCGGCGTAGACGATGAACGGCACTCGTTCCCGGTTGTTATAGTTGTCGAACTCGAATCACCTGTCGTCCTCGTTCGGCAGTCGGATGGCGCAGTCATTGATCTTCTGGCAGTCCACTTCGTGCGACTGCAATTTTTCGCACGAGCTGAAGTAATGGAGGCATTTGTAAATAATAGAGAAATCATTTTTTTCGCTATTTCTTTTTACTGGCTATTTTTTTATTGGCTATTTTTTATTATACTTACCGGTAGCAAAAATATTTTTTGTTCTTGTTCCTAGTAATTTGCGATCTCATGAGACGGGATAGATTTTTTATCCACGCAAAGTATCTAATGCTGTCGTTGCATGAATCTTGTAGGTATAGGAGATTGACATGCTTGTTCCTCTTGTCATTGGTGAGCTGCAGAGGAAGGGTCTGCTTATCTTCGATGCTGTACACGTTGATCGATATGTTGTTGAGATTTTCGAATTTCGGAATGTTTTTTAAAGTCATTGGAAATTTGATACCTGCGAGATTTAACACTGTTGTGTAATGCAGATATGATGATTCCCGATCTACATGTCTTTCTGTGGGGTACAAAGCGGCGACTACCGATCACACGAAACATGCATTGTCCGTCGAACAAGCACTAATCACCGCTCGTTTCGTCGCTATTTCTCGCGGCACTTCGAAGTAACATTCCACGCGCAGGGGATTTAGTTTGTTCACATTCACTACCAAATTGAGGATTCGTGACAATGCCTACCCGCTGTCACGTTCTTGGAATTCTTCGAGCGATGCTAGGATAGGCTTGACAGCTCGTACCACTTGCGCATATCGGTGCAACGATATATCTCACTGTTCTTTGTAATTATGTTCTTATTAGCACGTTTATCTTTTGTCGAGAACTCGCCGTTAAACTCAGTGTTCACTTTTACTTTGCCGTGTCTTTCTATAGTGTCTCGCACTCGCTCGAGCACTACATCGCCAGCGTCTTCTAAAAATCGCCGCGGCTCGATGTGATTAGAATTTATCACTACAACTGTCAATATACGACTCTCAAACGCGGCGTCAATCTCTCACCAGACAAGAGATCGTTCGTTGCTACTCGTGTATTCGCCACTCGCGTACTCGTCACCAATGTACACGAAACGTCGCTCCAAATGCAACTTTGCACCCATGAGTCGCGCGATCCTCGCCACCGCAGATTGTTTGTATCCAATGGCGAGGCGCGGACGTTTGATACGACAAAGTTCTTCGAGCTGCTCGATGCATCTCATCGCATCGTTGCAGCCATTCTACTAGAGTAGCGACTTGGCCGTACTGTTCCAGCAGTTCGCGTTCCACTCGCTGATTTTCCATGCCTTTTTTTTCACAGTCTTTAGATCACACACTTTTACACGGAGAACTTGCACATGACTCTTTCACACACGTTGCACCGCTTTACATCTAGAATGTCATAATGTTTTATCACCTTGGTATTATGTTCGTTTACTAAAGTGCACTCTTTACAGGAGCATAATTGATTACGCATATATTTATCACACAGGTCACGAAACACTTTTTTAGCAGGATTCTCCACGCGGTCGTAGTATGGCATCACTAACTTATCGTTATCACTAACTTATCCGTTATCATCACTTCAACGCACTTCTCACCACCTGCGATCTTAATACGCCTGCAGCTATATTGAATCTTTTGTTCACTATTCATTGAGTGATAACACTATTCTTTTATTAAACCGAAAATTTGTATCAAATCTTTCTTCGAAGTCAATGTGCATCGCTTCGTCTCCTAATCGTCCGAACTAATAATCCTTTTCATCATCGTTATCATTGATGATGACTCCCTGTTTCGCACCACGTGTACCTATTTCTCGATTGCATAGGAACTGCACTGGTGATATTCGCGCATCTTTGTCTCTCCTTCACGGATCACAGTCTTCAAGCATTTTTTTTGCATTCATTTTTTTTTAATGTGTGCAAAGTGGACACATGCTGCACGAGAATATAATGTACAAAGTCTGCAATTCATACACTGCCATCTAGCCTACCGAAAAAATCGGTCTCATGCTCCCTGACGTGATACATTCCTCCATTAATGTCAGCTATACGAATCATGTATACAGTTAAAGAACCATCCGTTGTATAATAATTGTGGATCACACAGTGCTTAGTATGAGCATTCAACGTACGAATTTCTAGAGACGACACGAATTTTTCTTCGCGATCCATTTCATACTCGCTCATATCACTAGCACATCCACTATTGTCGGATAGCATTTCTTCATCGGACGACTCTTGGTCCATTATATTCTCAAAGTCTACTTCCATTTCATCAAACACTTCGTCTCTAATATTCGCAAACTGTTCCTCATCCACATTTCTAATATATTCTACTACGTCGACACTGTCCTCAATGTTTCCGATATTCTCGAACTCTACATCGTCCATTATATCCTCAAATTCTATTTCCATTGCTTCAAATAACTTGTCTGCATTTACACCATCTATATCTTCAACGTCTGCGTGATGGTCCATACTTTTCGCATTACTTATTGCGATCGATTCGGTAATCTTTAAAAACGCCAACTGAGATGCCGCACGCTTATGACCCATTATATATTCTATTTGCGACTTCTTTGTCTACCCTCTCTATTGGGTCGCAGCATCGATGACGTCATCGATCTCTTCTTAGAAAAAATATCGTTATCGACGTCTCTCTCTTAACGCGTCGCGACGTATCACCGATCTCGCGGTTCTTCCTAGATAAATATCATTATCGATGCTTCTGAAAGGAAGAACTGTGAGAACGCAGTATGATTTTATCATGTACTCTCAATGATGGCGCTTTCTGTAGCAGCCAACATATCGATGATGTGCCACCGATCTCCTAGACAAAAATCCACGTTATAGTACCGCGACATTTTGAGGTGGGTGTGAGGTAGCGGCGGCGGCCCGCAACGCATTTTGGGGTAGACGTGGGGTCTGCAGCGGCGGCGGCGGTGGCGCTGGTGCCTGCGGTGGGGTGTGGGATGGCGGCGGTCCCCCATGATATGTGATGTCACAACATGGCGGCATGTATCATCATATCGGTAAACACCGATAGCGCCGGGATTTCCCGCGCCTCGAGTTCCCCCGCGCTCCGCGCCCCTCTCAGAGAACCTGGGTTGAATCCCCCTATTATTCCTACTAATACTAATTGATATATATGTCTATTTGATACATATCTATTTGTTATGCTCTTGATGACCACGAAATAATTTTATCCAAGAACATGAATCGTATTAAATTATAACCTCGCTAGACTTTGTCAACAGAAGCTTATCAGTAAGCTTATATGTAATAAAACGCCTTATTTCAGCTATTTTATTTTATTTTTAAGAAAAGTTTTTGTATTTCTTGCATTTTTTGTATTGTGTAATTTAAAATTAATTTATCAGAGCAACTTTTATCAAATAGGATTGTAAAGTACGTAAGGGAGACTGGGGCTAATAGACTCATTTTTCAGTTTTGAATTTTTACAGATAAAATAAAGACACTTACCGAAAAAATGAATTCTACATCAATTACTACATACATTTGACTACCTAATAATAACTTATGAAAAGAAGAGTATAAAAACCACAGCACAAGGTGTTATTTGTGATATTTAATTATCATTACATTAATAAAACATTAGACATTTCGGTCATAATCTGGTCATCTTCAGTAAATTCACAATATTCTTAAAACGCAAAATTACAAATATCTGACATTACATTCAATCGTCATGTAAAATAATTATAAATGTGTTCTTTCATCATGTGAAAGTGCATCGTATAACAATGTTGCAGCGCCAATTGTCATATTTCGAATTATGTAGAACAAAAATTTCCAGATTCTAATTTAAAAATTAACCTATCATTAATATTTTCAAGTCGAAAAGTATGAGAATAGAATCGTTACCTGTTTTACAGCAAAAAAACTTTTTGATGAATCTTAAGTACATCCTTTACACAGATAGAAATTTGTCGTGACATTGTGTGATATTATTTGTCATAGCGTGTATGTTACCACTATTTATATATTTGTGTCAAAATTTTTAGATTGTTCTAGAATTATTTATTAAGAGTGAGAGAGATCTTTCTTTAGAAAAGGCAGATAAACATCGGGCAAACATTCGATGTCACTTTGCTTATTGATACTACTTATTTGTAATTTGTTTTAATATGTATCATTTCAGAAATTCTTCTTTTTATTAAAGATTGTTCCGTATCTAAAATTCTGATATTATCCCAATCCAAATCGTGCATCTCATTCAACTGGTGACGAGAAACCACTGATATCTCAGAAGTGAATTTTCTTATGTCAGCCCTAATGTCTAATGTTTTATTAATGTAATGATAATTAAATATCACAAATAACACCTTGTGTTGTGATTTATATACTCTTCTTTTCATAAGTTTTGATTTTATAAACCATTTAGTTTCTATTATGTATTTTGATCATACGAGCATTAATATGTGTAATATAGGGAATTTTTTTTACTTCATTAAATATAATTTCGGATTACATTCATGCTTGCTATTAAAGAAATGTATAAGAAACGTATAGGACTAATATTAATATAAGAATAAGAATTCAATTTTTAAAAACGTGTCTGAAGGAACATCTAATTCCGAAGCATATGGTTAAATTTACACGTAAAGATAATAATAATCTGTTTCACTCTTCAAAAGAAAGAATTGACAAATTTAAAAACAATTTTATATTCAAATATCTACGAGTTGAGCTACAAGACTCATATAAACATCTTGAATATGTAAAATCTGATATATTCATTTACAGACAGATAGAGAAAACTCTATCACGTAACATATTCAATACTTTCCTTCGTCGACAAGAAACCAATTTCAATAGAATGTAGCGAGAAGAACAAGACAGGATTAATAATAAAATCAATAACCTGCGAACTAGTCATAGAGTTAGAGATAGAATGAAAATTTGAAATATCAATTACAACATTATGCATAGTTTAGTCTCTGAGATGAATGGCGATACCCTTAATCCATCGTTGAAATTAAAGAAAAATATCAACCAAATGGAAAGGTAATCGATAAAAACTTCAGTATTATATCATTCGACGTGATCTCGATGTACACGAACATTCCGACCGATTTAATATCAAAGAGTATCAAACGTAGGTGAAACTCGATTGGAAACAAGACTTTGATTCCTTTCTATGAGTTTATTTATTAAGCTATCATGATTATAATTAACGCTACATTTTTTAAATTCGACAAAAAAATATTTAGACAGATTTTTGGCATGCCAATGGGCTCTCCATTGTCTCCTATTTTAGCAAGTATCATTCTACAAGATTTAGAACAAGAAATTATTACTGCTAATAATATTACCTCGTCGTTTTATTTTCGTTAAGTTGATGACATTGTATTAGCAGTGCACAAAGAGTTGAGAATGTTCTAGAATGATTTAATTCATATCATGAAAGGCTAAGATTCACAGTTGACTCTGGCAATGAAAATGGCATTAACTTTTTAGATGTCAAACTAATGAGACAAGAAGGAAGAATTATCTTCGATATTTATAAAAAATCTACTAATTTAGGGAGATATTTAAGTTATTTTTCGAATCATCCATTAGTACATAAAAGTAACATAAAAGGGGGGTAATCGGACAATTATATAGAATATTGTTTTTATCCCATCCAAAATTTCAAGAAAAAAACATTTCTGATTTAATTCAAACTCTATTAAATAATGGTTATCCTCTTAAATTCATCTTTTCAACAGTAAAAAATAGAATTAAAACTTAAAAAAATAGAACGAATTTAGATAAAGATAGTAATTACAACAATAACGAAAACGACTCTAATTCTAATTTAAAGGAAAAGTTTTTTATAATATCATATTTAAATAAAGTTTTTGAAAGATTTACAAAACTATCACATAAGGACTTAATATCGCTTATAAACCTATAAATAAAATGAATAGATTCATAAAAACAGGAAAAGATCATTTGCCTAAAAAGGATCATCGTGGAGTCGTTTATAAAATAAATTGTTTTAATTGTGAATCTTCTTATGTTGGCCAAACAAAAAGGAAATTAAAAACTCGAATAAAAGAACATAGGGCTGACATAAGAAAATCCATTTCTGAGATATCAGTGGTTTCATGTCACCAGTTGAATGAAATGCGATTTGAACTGGGATAATATCAGAATTTTAGACACGGAACAATCTTTAATAAAAAGAAGAATTTCTGAAATGATACATATTAAAAGCCTAAGCCCTTGATACTATTTATTAAATAAGTAGTATCAATAAGCAAAGTGACATCGAATGTTTGCCCGATGTTTATCTGCCTTTTCTAAAGAAAGATCTCTCTCACTCTTAATAAATAATTCTAGAACAATCTAAAAATTTTGACACAAATATATAAATAGTGGTAACATACACGCTATGACAAATAATATCACACAATGTCACGACAAATTTCCATCTGTGTAAAGGATGTACTTAAGATTCATCAAAAAGTTTTTTTGCTGTAAAACAGATAACGATTCTATTCTCATACTTTTCGACTTGAAAATATTAATGATAGGTTAATTTTTAAATTAGAATCTGGAAATTTTTGTTCTACATAATTCGAAATATGAATTGGCGCTGCAACATTTTTGTACGATGCACCTACACATGATGAAAGAACACGTTAATTATTTTACATGACAATTGAATGTAATGTCAGATATTTGTAATTTTGCGTTTTAAGAATATTGTGAATTTATTGAAGATGGTCAGATTGTGGCCAAAACGGCCTAATGTTTTATTAATGTAATGATAATTAAATATCACAAATATCACCTTGTGCTATGGTTTTTATGCTCTTCTTTTCATAAGTTTTGATTTATAAACCACGTTAGTTTTTATTATACCTAATAATATTTTAATAATAAAGGGAAACTGATAACTAATATGAAAAAATGCATTTTTCTAATGCATTCCATCTGATTCAACTAGCCTCGGGACCGGGATAATTCGACTAAGATTATTAAAATAATGATTAATGTATTTTATTTTAAGCTACATTTTTTGCTACATATTAATAAAACTTTTATAAAAATATGTTTTAAACACAAACATTCGCTTCGCAAGGCAAACAATACTTCTTTTTGCAAAATTTGTTCATTTCGTGCAAAAACACGTCGAATAAGCCTAACTCGAGATTGGACATGAGAGAATTAAACTTATAACATTTACTTATAACATTTACCACTGAGGAAAATCTCTTTAAAGGAATAAAATTTTGAGTAAGTATTATGAGAGTCGTCACTAAATGAGTCATACAATTCCATGCTATGGTTAGTCTATCCCCATTCGTTCATTTTTTAAAAACATTAACAATATACGATAATAGAGACATAAAAAAAATCTGTTGGACTTTATTAAGTAAGAACTACACTTACTATCTAGAGTAGAAATCAAATATCTCAGACAATCATATATGATAATAAAACAAAAACTTTAAGAATAAAAATATTTACTTAGCTGTATGATTTTTTAAAATTGTGGCATAACTTCTATCATAGATGTGTTTGCAACAAAATGTTACAGCAGACTTAGCGGCAGTCGCTGCTGCATGCTTAGACACGTTTTACGTATGTCTTGCATGTTTTGTTTTTAATGTAGCCTCGATTATTTTATTTACCTCTATATTCAACTGACCTCGGTCTCCCCTATTGTGAAATTTTCTACTTTAAAACATATTTTCTACTTTAAAAATACAAGTTACTTTCTTATATTTTACAACAGAGAAATAAAAATTTTACCGCAGTGTCTGCAGTGTATGCTTGCATCGCAGTATTTTGTGGCTGTGATAGACTTCCTAACCTGAAATCGTTGACTTCAATGACTAATGTCATCACGGTTTACGAGATAGAGTGACACTTTTTTCTTGTCAAGCCTTTATTTTTATGCAAAAATGCATCGATTGAATATATTTTTAACAATTAATTAAAATTTGATTTGAAGTATCCGATTGCGACCGTAACTTCACTCATATAAAATGTGTTGTGGATAACCTAGACACCTTATTCTTCGGTAGCAAACATCTGAACTCTCAATTCCTCGGACACGCAGAACCTAGACCCTTAATTCCTCGACATCGATTACCTAGACAGTTTCTTGATTACGATATTTCATCTTTCTTGCATAATTTGTGCCATGTGCGTCACAGTCGTTATGCCGTCATATGTAATCAAATATCTTCTTCTTATTATCCTTTTTGTGGCCAGGCAACCTAACAGGTTGAACTAGGTCATTGAAGTCTGTGAACTCTGGAGATTTCGAGCTTGTGCGAATCCAAATTGCATTAAAATGGCTGCCACTCTCCTCGAGCCGGCTGCCACCCAGCGGTGGTCGCGCGCCATAGGAGGAAGAGGAAGGGTATATGTTTAAAAAAATAGATCATTGGCCTTCAAAAAGTTTAGGGGTGGCAGAGGAGAGGGAAGAGGATAGATCTTGTGAGGTACTAGGAAATTTTTTAGCTATAAATTCTCGTATTTGCTTAGAATTTGAATTATATTTCTCACAATGTAATATAGCATGATTAATACTCTGGCAAGGGTCCCCGCAGGAACAAGCGGATGAATCGACCATGTTAACCCTACAAAGGCTCTCATTAAGATTGATATGATTGGACCTGAGGCGATTCATAAGCACAATTACCTCTCTACTGAGAGAGATTTCGTGAAACCAGGATTTCTCCTGGATGTCATGTAGTACTGCTCATAATATATTGCACCCTTGGAGGCGGAAAGCGTTTTCATGTATCCCTCGAATTGAACAGCCTCGAAGGCGACTCTTCGACTCGGTCAAGAAATCTTTGTAAGATATATGAAACGCTGGTAAATATTCATCCAGCGCTGCTTGCTTGGCCACTGAATCCGCAATTTCGTTCCCCGGAATGAATCGGGATCGAGAACAGGATAATCTCTCTATCTTTGATAATAGTCTCATAATAAGCTTGCTTGATAAAATAAATGATGTTGCGGTGAGTTCTCCTGTCCTGAACTGCATCAAGAGTACTTCTGGAGTCCGAGAAGATAACACAACGCTACTATTCAAGGTCTATGGCAGCGAGAATGGCCTGGTATATGGAGCTCCGCTGAGAAAATGAACGTTTCTGCGGGGAATCTGTGGCTGATGTTGTCATAAAAAACCTCGGTAGAAAAAATCCCGGCATGTCCTTCGACAGCATCCTTCGGATTCTTTGAGCCATCCATGTAGCAAGACATGGCATTCTGCATGTATTCAGATTTGTGTAGAAAGTCCGCCACAATTTAATTGCTGTTGCCCTTCTGGTCGCATCCTAACATATCCTTGACGTATGTTATTTCCTGGATATATGCCTCATAAGTATGCTAGACGCCAGGGGGATAGAGCGACGGATAGTTCGCTTCTCGTGGTGACTAGTGAGAGCCTGAAATTTTAAATGGCTTCCGTCTTGAGATTCCTTCTAATGGCGGTAATTTTAAGCTCTTCCAGCGCTGCGTACGCCAAGTTGAATTTGTTAGCCATATATTATACAAATTTAGAAGCAATTAGATTTAAATCTAATATTCATTTTGAATACTTTGGCCTCACTAAGCATGATGTTGATGAGTGTCGAGATACGAGATCCCATCCTTTTCTAATTATCTTGCAGTGGAGACGCTGCAATTTGAGGAAATCCACCGTAAAAGGACCCTACGAAAAGAATTGACAGCTGTATTCTACCGCATTACTGCCTGCTTTGGGAATCAATACCAGCGAGTTTTTCTAGGGGTCTGGAAAAACCCCTTATCAAAAATTTCATTGTAGACATCTAGCAAGCATGCCAAGAATTCCACAGAAAGATTAGCTTATGGAGAAGTTAACCTGATTCAATCCCGAACGCTTCTTAACAAATTTCAAAGCGTTTCTTAGCTCTTTAGGAGTCAGAGGATTGCCCAGCCAACTGCAAGTGAAGATGTTTGTGTAATCCTCCCTGTTTCATAGCCTCCATGGACTTAGTACGATCATAATAACATGACGGCAGATAGAGTTTAGAAACCAAACCTAGTGAGGCCTGCCTGAGATCCTGCGACGGTTGATAATTTTGTGCAGTATTTCTGCGGAAACTTTTGATAAGGGACCGTATCTGGCTCATGGTGGTTCGGCTGTTATAGCCGCCAATCAAATCACGCCACCCTTTACGTTTTTGTGCTGCTAAATGTTTGGTGCATGAGACTCTGGCTTTTCGAAACTCCACGAAATTATTTCTATTGGGATGAGAGATGAACCTTTGTACAACTCGCTCTCTATCCTCCACCGTCCTGGCACACTCCTCGTTCCACCAAGGCGGGGCGTTCAGATTTTTACCCTGCATGCTACTACGAGGAAAGCTTTTACCTTCCGGTACGAGACTTCTGGCAACAGTATACATTGCACAAGAATGTTATATCGCCCAATTGGGTCAGTCTCCTCTTCTGGAGGAGATACCGCAATTGAAGACAGTAGGCGACGATACAGTTTATCAAGTTCCTCTTTTCTTAAGGAAAGCTTGTAACGAAAGTTGGATTTAAAGCAAACCTGGACGCCGATTTGCGTGATCACCGGAAAATAGTCGCTGCCATGAGTGTCCTTGTCAACGTAAGAGTCGCACATTATGGCCAACTGTGCGGACGATAAAGCCAGATCGATAACTGAGGTGGATGAAGTCGAGCAATGCAGATGCGTGAGAGTATTTTCATTAAAAACAAGCAAATCGAAGTCCTCAATAGCCATCATGAGCGTACTGCTCAAAAAGCAGACACTCTTCTACAGCCCCAGGCAATATGGTGAGCGTTCAAGTCCTCTAAAATAAGATAATATTTGTAATTATTCAGCTTATTAAATAAACTCATAAAATGAAGAAAGGGTATTTTGCCCTGGATGCCTATATAGATTGACTATTATGATTGGTTCCTCCGAGGAGGACAACTTGATGATCAGGTATTCCATCAAGGAATGTTCAATCCCGCTAAATATCACTGTATCATAGGCCAAATTCTCTCGTACAAGTGTGCGCTCCTATCGTCGGCTTTTGCGATATCTTTTCTAAGAACCTTAAAATCCTTGACTTTGAGTTCCTTGACTTTGAATCCTTACTAGATTGCTTTAGCAGGGATTCCTGCAGAGTACATTATATTTTCTAACGATGGCAAGCAGCGAGGGAAGATTATGGCCAATGCCACAACAGTTCCACTGTAAAGTTCTTATTCGATTTGCGGGCCTACCGAGGGATATACGCAAGCTATTGGCGGAGCCCCCCCCCCCCCCCGGTCCTCTCTCGACCCCGAAGAAGGGGGCGCTTCGGCGACAACCCACCGGGACAACCCCCCCGGGGGAGAAGCGGACCAAGGAGGACCTCCTCGGAAACGCCAGCGCGCGAGAGTTACTGTTAATTTGATGAATTCCCCACACCAATTATTCCCCACACCAATTAACCGGCGTTTTTTATGTATCTTTATCGGAAGCGTGTGCTTGTTGTGGGAATAGCAGGGTATGCGTAATTATGTATGGTTATTTGGTTTTCATTTAACGTTCAACCGAGGACAAACGCACCACGAATAGTAACATTCTTACAGGGTCAGAGCGTACATCTGAGGTCGAGACGCAAATAAGTAGGCCTCCCCGTGGTTCCCCGTGGGCGTGAGGCGAAATTGCTTATTCCTGCAAAAAAGCCCTGCAGGCGCTGCTGGGTTTTTCCATCGCCATTTTCGGGACAGCTTCGCTGGCTGGTAGATGGTAGTTGTGGCATATACCTTTGTGGGTGAGGTGGCATGTTCGTTTCCGACTGCGGGTCGGAGCCGACTAACATTAACTGTTAATTTGATGGAGCGATTCAATTTCTAAAACCGCAACCATATCTAGTGTCATAAGCATAGCTGTGCATATCAGAAAAATTATTAGATTGTTGAGTGTAAAATGGAGCGGGGTTATCTGGAGGAGGTCTCTGGGAGTTATCGTTCCCCAGGGGAAGCGGGGACTGAAAGATATTACATAAATTTTTAACTAGACCCATAATTACGTCCAGAGCACTGGATAATCGTTATTCTGAAAGTGCGCGAACAAGTCAGAAAGCACGAAGAGAAGACGAGTGAAGCTATTGTCATTTTTGTTACCTGTTCTTTAAGAATCTCGCTGAGAGGGAGGGACGCCTTGGTAGGCGACCCCATTGTCAAAGGAGGCTCTGTCATTGAATTCGTACAACGCATCACAGTGCACTTCTCTGTCGAGATTTACTTCCTTAATATGAGATGTGCCTTGTGATCAAATATTAATTTCTAAAGTGCTAAACATATACTAGGAGAAGCGCAAGTACCGTGTTAAACGATGGCAACAAGAAACGCTCTTAATAGCCTGGCCGACGTACTACTATGGTGGAAGAGGTTATCCCTTCCATCATGCGTGTTACGTTAACTATATAGTCGATAGTATTATATCACAGTATAAGTACATACAGTAAGGACACTGAACTTTTTATACGGTCCCCAATTTTTAGTACGCATGCGTCGATTTCCAACCAGGAATGTGGCTGCCTTCAGCAAGTTGAAATTGCAGCTTAGGTTAGGTTAGCTGAATTTCCTTCCCATAAAATATAATTAGCCCTTTCGCCTACAATATTGTGTGAGACTCGTGGTAAGGAAATCAGGCCAAACATGAATATCACGAGTGAAAGCCGTACAAAGCTTAATTTTTTTTTAATTTGTAAGAGAAAAGTATGGCAAAGGATTAAAATTAAGTTTTACTAAAAAATTAAATCAAATTTTTTCGGAGACGTTATATTGTGTAGACTGTTATATTTGTATATGATGAAATATTCTCGTAATAAAGTATGCATGTGTGCGTGCGTGCGTGCGTGCGTGTATATATATTATTAAATTACAACTTCACATTTAATTACAATTTTCATATAGTATTTAATCATTATTATTATTTTTAATTTACTTATGACTGTTTAATGTTATTATTATTAATGTAAATATTATTTTTATAATGAATTCGTTAATATTATTATATATTATTATATAATTCTGATTTAAAAATATATTCGCTATAAACAATTTTCGTAATACGACCGAATTATATCTTTTTTTTTTTAGAAAAATCATTCTGTAGCTTTATAAAAACTCAAATTTATAAGCGCCTTTCTAATCCACAACATGGCGGCGAGTGACCTGGGATTCATTACATCAAAGGTGCTGACGCTCAATGTCCATACTGTATATACTTATACTGTAATTATACATTCACATCGTGCACACGATACACACACACACATACATACACATGCACACGCACGCACACGCGTCTTCTATTCATCATTTTCTTTCTGTGTCTAGATTAACATTATTCAGTATTATGTATTTTATCACGATATAAAATTTTGATAAAATAATATACTAAAAAATATTCAATTCTAAAAATATAGAAAAGAAAAAAGAACATACATATACAATAAAAAGCAAAGAATGGGAACATAGATAATATAACAAAGACAAATTAATATGAGCAAATATAAAATTTTATTTCAATATTTCGTTTATTTTAACAGTTAATTGAAGAATACTGAGTACAAAATTATGTATTATAAACTCGTTTGATTTTTTAATTAAATAAAATTATATATTTTAAACTTGTTTGATTTTTAATTTAATTATTTTTTGTTTGAATTATATATTATGTATTATAAATTTGCTTAAACTAAAATAAAAGACCTAATTACTAAGTATTCTAAATACTGACAATCTAGTTTTAAATGCTTTTTGAATGTATTTATATGTACATTTATATGGTATATTCAAAAAAACATTTAAAATCAGATTGCCAGTATTTGGGACACTATCAGTAATTGGGTCTTTTATCCTATATATTATTATAAACTTACTTGAACTAATATAATACAATAAGACCTTTCAACTACAATACCTTAAGGCGTCTTAAACTTAAGCCTCAAACTATAAGCATTTAAGCAAAATGGCTGACTCATTTAAGGCTAACGAATTTAAGAATAATTATAACCGATTAATTCTTAAGGCTCTTGGAGCATAAATTTTGTACTTTGAAATATCATTGTAAATATCATTTTAGAATTTTTAACTTATGAACTAACGTCAGTATACTTTATATTGAAACTTCGAGTATCACGAAATGAGACCTAGGAATATACCGAATATCCGGTGCTAAAATACAGGATGTAGAAAAAGTCCCGGACCCCTTAAATATCTTGATTAATAATCATTTTTGAGAAAAATGTTTTATACAAAAGTTGTAGGATTGAAAATGATTTATTGACTGATCTTATTAATTTGACCTTGGATGGCGCCACCAAGATCAAGTCAAGATCAAATCGATTTTTTTGAACGAAACACTCTATTTTTAGAATCTAATAGCTGAGGTCGGGAGCTTTTCAAACACGACACGGCATTAGCATTATCTAAGCTAAGGTATCCCTTTATTCATTAGCATTACCTATGCTCGTATCCCTTTTAATGATGCGAGAATGGGATGGTCATAGGAAGTCTTAGCAGCAAGCGACAAGACTTTTCAATCAATCTTTTAGAAATAAAGACAATGGTATATCTAAATCAACTGTCATTCGTTTGAGCATTTGAGCCATTCCTTTAACCCAGTTCGCCTTATCTACCAGTTTTTAGTTACTTTCTCAATTAGACCCTACCGGGATTTGGAACTTCGTCAAATTATATCTCTGAAAATAGAAAACATATTTTTAATTTATCACATGCAAAATTGATATCTCTAGAGTAAGACAAGAACAAATAAATAAAGATACAACAAAAAATATTTTATTCTGAAATTACATCATAAAAAGTTAAAATCTGAATTGCAATGTAAAAAATCGCATTAGATACGTCATATCCCAGTATGGCGAGCTAGGGTTAAAAGAATATTACATATTATAGCAAATACTCAAATTGGTATCCCTCCGCAGTCTGACAATGTGCTAGATTATAAGATATATAGACGATTATAAAAATTTAAGACTGCATTTTTACAAAATCCGCGAGGCATGATTCTAAATTCATTTGTTATTCATCGTAAATCATTAAGATTTCAAAGTTTAATATTATAAATTTTTTCCTTTAAATATCCCCACAAAAAATAATCGAGTGGATTTAGATCAGGTGATCATGCTGGCCATTCAATGTAACCCCCCCCCCTTCTTTCTGTCCACCTATTCGGAAAAACTTCATTCAGATATTGGCATACTCGTAAATCATAGTGAGATGGCGCCCCATCTTGCTGGAACCAAATGTCATTGAAGTTTTGACGAGCGATGTTTCGGACTGCCGGAATTTCATCTTGAAGCATGGCTAAATAATTGTCAGTATTTAAATTACCTTCAATAAAGAAAAGCCCAATAATGACTTCATTTAAAATTCCAGCCCATACGTTGACTTTTTGCTGATTCTAAATATGTGCCTCGTACATCTAAGGATTTTCATCGCTCCAATATCTGCAATTATGTCGATTTACATTCCCGGTTAGCTCAAAAGTAGCTTCATTAAAAAAATAATGTTGACTACAAATAAAAGATTTCTATCGATATTTAGTCAGATAGATCTTATATGGATGAAATTTCTCTTTTTTTAGAATTTTATAAACTGACATAGGATCGATGTCGTATTGTTGTGCAACTTTGCGAATTGAATTATGCGGATCTTCGATAAAAGACTGTAGAACATTCAATCTTTTATCAGAATTTGTCACTATTGTTGATCTACCTTGTTTATTAGAATCTTTTACAAAACGTTATACGATATGAATAACAGCCGATTTAGATATATCATTGTCCTCATTCCTAAAAGTTTGATTGAAAAGTTCTGTCACATGTGCGTAAGACCCTATCCTCGCATCATTAAAAGGGATATACATTCCTGTTCAATAAGCATTATAAATATTTTAAATAAATACTTTATAAACAAAGATAACTATGTGGCGATAAGCAATCTCAGAATGGAGTATTACGAAAAAGTATACCTTCTCAATTGCAGGTCACAGAAAGAATGAATTTGACAGGAGAGATCTAGTTTATATAATCTCCAGCTTTGTTGAAAGGGAAGGAGAGAGAGAAGGGGAGGAGAAGAAAAGGGTAGAAAGGAGGAGGAGATAGAGATACAGACATTCGCGGGGATATACATGACTCATAAATCCAGGATGTAATCAATCTCTACGTAATACCTTAGATAATGCTAATGCCGACGGTTCCGTAACTTTCAACTTTCATAATATTCATTGAAAAGTACTGATTAAAAAGAGGCTTTATTATAGTATTTTAAAAAGACCGACCTCAGCAATTAGATTCTAAAATCAAAAATAGGGTGTTTCGTTTAAAAAAATCGATTTGACCTTGACTTTGGTAGCGCCATCCAAGGTCAAATTGATAAGGTCAGTCAATAGATCATTTTCAACCCTACAACTTTGTATAAAAACTTTGTTTTTCTCAAAAATGATTACTTTTCAAGATATTTAAGGGCCCGGGACTTTTTCTAAAAATTGATATATCACACGTATTTACACTCGGATTATCGTATGAATCGTTACAAATGAGAGGTATAAATTTAAATATTTGCATTTACAATTTCTTTATTATTATTTGATGGATTGCAATTATTATAATCTACTAGATCATTTTGGAATGAAGTCATTTCTATTGGAAGTTGAATTGAGTTCTGTTCGATTTCAATATTTTTAGGTACACATGACATGTGTACCTAAGTACCTCTCTAGTGACATTTGGATTCAAACGGTACTTTGTATTATTAATGAAATCTTCTTCCTGAAAATAAACTTCGCACATGTACATATTCCGGCAATTTATTGAAATATCAATGTCATGTTTATTGAATCAATACAAATTCGTTTCCATTGCGTGGAAATGTTGGAATTATTTGGAAATCGAAAAAAATCGTTTATTTGCTATTTTATCACTCTCACCTATTGACCAATAATAAGCATTGTCACATCCAGGAAATTTGCACGAATATTTCTTGAAGGCATTTCAAACAACATAGGTTTGCTTTAACAAGTGCAAGAGTAGAATAATAAAATGTAATAAAATTTCAAAGAAATGAAAGATACATAGGGTCAGTGCACCAATTAATGAACAAATAAGAAATTCACGATATAAACAGTGAATTATAGTGAATGTATAAAAGAGAAGAAAACTTGACTAATGCGGACTCTGTTCTCGAAAGAAAACAGTCTCAGCACCCACTGATCAGAACTCAAGGACGCCGACCAATGTGAACTCTATCTTCTTTCGAGGACAGTCGCAGCACCCTGATAGAACACTAATAAATGATAAGTTTTACTTAATATAATTATACTTTCAAGTAATAAATAATAGTTTAATTAATTTGGAATAAAATTAAGATTTCAAAAATATCAATAAATTTGTAATTTATTATTTTAGTCTTATTATTTTAATATTTATCTTAAGTAGTCGTTTATTAGTAATTGGTCAAAAACTGATGTGGTGACCTTATTACGAATAATTTTCGTAAATTCCATATGCGCACGCAAGTAATCTGAATGTGATCATCAAAATAATGCAATCTACATTATGATTATACTACAGGGTGGGCCATCTATTGGTACGTTTTTAAAAATGCGATCAAATGAGCATACATTGATATTTTTTATTAATTTTTTTTTTGTTGTGAAGCTAAAAGTATCCGCGTCAAGAATGAAAAACGATTTCGTTCATGTGGCTCCCTCTACTGGCCTTACAGTATGCCATTCGGTCACCCCAATTATTAATGACATTTTGGACTACCTCGGCGCCAATTTCACTCAAAACAGTCGTAATATAATGTCATCCACTAACATCCCTTTCTCACGAACTTTCCTCACCAATTTGCGTATAGCTCCTTCGGTGGGTGCTCTATCACGACCCATATTTCTTTTCAAAATTCGTACAGTTTCGGCGACACAGCACTGACTTTGAAAATAAGTTTTTAAAATTTCAAAACGCTCTTCAAGAGAAAACATGTTGTTTCGTGCCGCGGACGGTATGACTAATAAACTGTCAAAATTTCGGGTCTGTAGCTCGTTCGGTGTTGCCATACGACGAAATTCAAAAACGTACCAATAGATGGCCCACCATTTACCTTTGTCTATTTTTTAAATATATGACTTTGCGTACGACATCTTGCGTGGCTATATGTTCATTTCTATTTATGTTTATGACATAATATTTTTTTAATGTAATATTTTTTAAATTTATTTTTTGTTAATATGTATCACTGAAGATGATTACATTAAAGGTCAAAATATTTGAATTATAGTCATTGACTTATTTTACTGTTTTGTATACAAAGTTAACATATTACGTCTGGCGTGACTCGAATAGCCTTGATATTGTAATATCAAGAACATAAACAGAAAACATACCTTACAAAAACGAAGGCTTATACTTCTTTGGTCGTAAGCAGTAGGAAGAAAATATGAGAGCTCTAAAGAATTTTTCTTGGAGCACAAAAGAAACATGAATTCGGCTAAAAAATTTTAAAAAATGATTGAAAGCAAAATAATTATTTATGATTAAGAATAGAAACAGAAATTGTATCAATTCTTTCGCTGCTATCAAGAAGAAGCAAACCTGAGAACATGATATTTTTTTATATCACCTGTTTGGAGTGAAGTTAGTCGCAAATTGCCTATCGCAAAAATATCGGTATGCGGATAAATCAAATTCGCGCAGCGTTTTGCGCGGCTTTGCGTCATGCATGATGTTACAGCGCGTAAATCGCCAAATGATCAATAGGAATCTTACTCTGCGCGCAAACGGAACCCCATAGACTGTCCTTCGCGAGAGGCGCCCCCGCAAAGGGCAGCCTATCAAAAAAGAATCACCCATCGGTGATAGTTAAAAATTAATCTCCAAAAATCGTTGGCCAACAATTGCTGTGATTCTAAATTATTCTCTAGCGATATCACTTCTGCCGAATAATTTTCTTGCAATTTCTAGAACAATCTAGAATAAAAGGAGGCCTGGCGTGAGTTAGTTCGAGAATAAATCGAGAAAGGAAGTGTCGCAACCTTTCTTTTAAAACGGTGCACTTTTCCGTCAATTTTTCCTTATAATTGTACTCAATTACTAGTTGACGATATCCGCGCCGAAATAGAAGTTGTAATTATCGAAAGTATATACGCGAAAAATATCGATCGAAATTGCTCGTTTCATATGCAGACTCGTGCAAATCTAGACGGTTTTAACGTTAATAAAAACTGTTTGTATAACACAAAATTATTCGCTTGTTAATTTAATAAACATTACTTGTGTGTGTGTGTGTGTGTGTGTGTGTGTGTGTGTATGTGTGTGTAATAAATTCAGTGCGTGTCTCTATTTTATTGTCCCACTGCTCCTTCGATTCTGTTACATTTTTTGATCCTTCGAGCCGGATCAAACGTCGAATCGACGTTTCCATTGTGCAATCTCGCACTTCGTGTAGCTTCCGTTGTGCGAATCTAAAAAAAGGGATGGAGACTAAATGATAGAGGCTTAAGTGGAGCTTTACGGGCGCATTGCACGCATGCACGATAATTTAAAAAAATTGGGCTTAGCCAAACTGACAAAGGCGCTCATATCAACATTGAGACTCCAAGTGGCAGACGTTCGAGGAGAATCATGAATGAAAACTTTCAAATGGACTCTTGAATCATCCATGGCAATAATAGAACTGTACAAAAAAAAACAAAATTGTAAAAATTTGTATATAATGAGAAAATGTAAAGAATTTTAACAGTTTTGTCTAAAAATAAACACTCACATAAATTTTCAAAAATTAAGAAACTTAAATTTAATTTTAATTCCAATATAATTTTTTAAGATGCAAGATATAATAATAGTTACATTTAAGATTGAAGCAAGATAATTGCAATTTGCTTGTTATTGGCAGTGAGTGGTAGTAACGAAGATGTCCAAGTGCGAGAAATTACGTAGCGGGAAATTACATAGGGGGGGGGGGGGAGGGTACGCGAAAACTTGCGTCGCGGTGAAGACGTGGCGTGGTCCGCCGCCGCCGCTTCTCGCCGCCGCCTCCGGGCGGTTCGCCATCGCCGGTTCTCGCCGCCACTATCGAATGCGGTCCCCACCGAGCGTTATACTTACCATCTTTTATGCGTCGCCATCCTCTTCTCGCGAAATGTTTTACTTATTTATTCATTTTATTTTATATAATTATTCGCACAGCGCGATGGTGACGCACTATGCCGTAACACTATGCCGCTAAGATAAGAAAGAAGGAAGGAATGAAGGAAAAAGCAAATAAATGTGAACGAGTTAACCTATTATATATATGTATATTTATTTAATTTTTATTTTAATATATATTTTTATTTTAATATAATTTTTATTTTACATATATATTTTTATATATAATTACATATATATATTTTTTATCTAGATATATAACAATATTTAATTTTACCAAATAGAATTCAAAATCCGGACAAATGAGAATCAGCGTTGTAGTTAGTACACAAATGTAATTTTAAATCTTTATTTAAAAATTATAGTACGCTTCGGTACACTTTGGTTCCATCCTCAGCAATTACAAAATCAAAATTTAATTCCTTGCGTGTCTAAGGAAAATCATCATCACATTTACAGATTTGATATTAAATATGTATCAAAAAACGCATGTTGATCATAGCTCGAAAGAAACAAAACCGCTACATTATATATATAATAAATAATGTCAATTTAATTTTAATAAATCCTCCGCTCCAACACGAACGCGATGTCGTCGTCGTCATCATGGTCTGCTCTCCTACACTTTCTTCACACACATTTTCGCACAATTTTTTCGGCATTATCAAACATTTTTTCAGTCATCTCATTCATTACATCAAACATTTCGTTCAGTCGTGCCATGACGTCCGCAGTGTTATGCCTGGAACAAAAATAAAATATAAAAAATTAGTAATGCGAGTGAATACCGACATGCTTTACGATAATGTTAGATATCCAGAAAAATCAAGAATATCGACCCATCGAAGTGATAAAATTTTATCATTTATTTTTATCAAAACTAAATCTCTGTATTAATATTTTCTCAATTCTCAATCTAATCCAAATTTATAATTTTTACAATTAATCTTTAATACTCACATTGGAGAATGTATGATCCCTAGGATAACGAAAATTTGGTCATTAATTTTCGATTTTTCTAAATGTGTGTGTTAAAATTTAGAATATCATAAAATTATCTGGAGACACGGTAGTATCTTGGCGATAAGTATGGTATGAGACACTGCCATATCTTCTTTACGCAAATCGACGATTCACATTTACATTACTTAAACCATTCAAAAGTTTGGGCATCGTCTTGAGTGACGTCCAAGTGTGATCGTTATGACATTTTGATGTGACCGTTAAGGATTAATAGTAATAATAATTTACATTATTAATATTGGAGGAATTAAGAATAAAATATTTACATTTGTCCCAAAAACGGATTAACATTGCTGATATCCAAATTTAATTTTAGTCTATCAGACGCTTCAGCGATAGAAGCCCTTTGAAGGGACTTCGAATAGGACTTCAGTTTTTTGCATCAAAAAATGTGCATCAACGACTAATCCATTGGCGCACTGAATCAAATTAATTATGTTCGCCATTTTTCAAAGCTTATGGACTCACTAACCGACAAGAAAATCGATAAATAGACTGACTGACTGCGGGACTGTGCGAGATTTTACGTAGTAAAGATGTTCGTGGAACATAATATCATTCCGAGAAAAGAACAATGCCTTGATCAAAATTTACACCTCAACTGAAAACTATATCACGCGATCAAATGATCTGATGAATAACTTTAGTATTTTTATCAGTTATAATTAGACCAATGCGTTATATCAGCAGGCAAAAATATTAGGTTGATGCATATGAAATGTCGGATTTTCTTTACTATGAACGTTTGTCTTCCTGTTTTCGTTATGCTTTTGTTTTTGGCATAACCTCGTTTATAGTCATATTGTCCATTGCCAGAGTCATATTTCAACAAAGAAGATTTTCTCAAAAGTGTTCCATTTTGTTATTTGTTTTGAATTTCGTAAGGATATGAATTCAACCGATATTCATGTAATTTTTTTATGAGTATAAACTTGGTAATAATGCAAAAGCTGCACGCAATATAAACCAGGCATTTGGGGAGAATACTATTAACGATCGAAAAGTGCAGCGTTGGTTTGAATAATTTCGATCTGGTGATTTTTCCCTACAAAATGAACCGCGTGGAAGACCCAAAACGTCTGTGAAAAATGATACTCTGAAAGCATTGGAAACGAATCCAACTGTAACTACAAGGGAATTTGCTACCAGAATGAAAGTTGACCATACGATATTGCGACACCTTTCTGAAATTGGCAAGGTGAAAAAAATAGGTACCGCACGAACTAACCGAGCGAAATAAGCTGGATCGATTGAACGTATGCTCATCATTACTAACCCGATTTCATCGAGAGCCATTTTTCGATCGGATTATTACTTGTGATGAAAAATGGGTTCTTTACGACAATAGGAAAAGGTGTGCTCGGTGGCTTGATAGGAATGAGGCTTGTACTCATACTCCAAGGCCATCACTTTATCCACGGAAAATTTTAACAGTTTGATGGAATGTGACTGGAGTAATTTATTACTCATTCCTTCGAACTGGGGAGACAATTACAGCCGAAAAGTACTGCCAGTACATTGATGAAATGCATGAAAAATTGAAAATTATACGCCCATCACTTGTTAATCGGTATGGCCCGATACTTCTGACACGACAACGCTCGGCCGCATACGTTGTACAAAACAATTGCGAAATTAAATGAATTAAAATATGAAATTTTACAGCACCCAGCTTATTCACCGAATCTTTCGCCAACCGACTTTCATTTTTTCAAACATTTAGAACAGTTTTTATGGGCTAAACATATGAAAATGAAGACAGTCTGAAAAATTCCATATCAGAGTTTATTGATTCTAAAGATCAGAATTTCTTTAAGATAGGCATCTATGCATTAAAATCTCGTTGGGAAAAGTGTATTGAAACAAATGGAGCATATTTTGATTAAATAAACAGCTTTTGAAAAAAGATATGCAGTTTTATATATTCACTTAAAAATCCGACATTTCATACGCACCAATCTAATACAACGTCCCGATCAAAAGTTTATACCTCTGCCGAAAAATATGTCACGCGTTCAAATGATTCCACAAATAAACTTCAGTATTTATCAGGTAGAATTACTGCATCAGTTAGTAGATTATCAATATATCAGCGATAAAAAGTACAATAAGCTTCGAATAAAAGCCTCAGCCAAAAGTATACAAGAAGACATCGCGCTTGAAAGATTCCATCTCAGCATTTTGTCGCTTGCAACGCTTCGCATTAAAGCGTAATTAAACGTATACATATTGAACAGCTATCGGAATATTTAACAGCTATCAGATGGATATTTAACATTTATATATAGCTATCAGACTGACATTTAACAGCTATAAACAACTATCAGACCGATATTTCAAATAGATATCAGACTATTATCAGTCCATTTTCAACTCCATTTGCTATACACACACATACACACACACACACACACACACACACACACACACACGCACACACACATATATTTATTTATTTACATGTCTACTAGTCAGGGTAGTGGAAATAAAAACATATTAATGTGACATAAAAATCTTACAATTCTTCCTGATGTCGCGACCACCAGTTAAATATTTTAAATACATTTTACAAAGCACAATTATTTGCATGCATTTCACATCATATAGTATTACAATCATCCAGTTAAAGATTCCATGTCTTCGTCTGCATCTAAGGTCTCGATGTACATGCGTTCTCGCTCATCGTCCAAAAGCAAATTCCATAGCTACGTTTGTTTCTCTCGTCCCTTGACACGATAGCATTATCTTCAAATACAGCCACCGTGATCAGGCGTTTCGTCTCGCGGGACCATACTATCCTCTCATCGCAATCCATGATGAGCACTCAACTAGGAAGACCTGTCAGATCTTGTCAAAAATTTCTATGGTATGGGACTCGTAAAAATGTAATGTGTGAGAATGGTTCCTTGTTTCAGCACCGCTACTTCTTTGACGATAAATCTTTTTTCGACGATGAATCCTTGCAAATCCACAAATGTTGGTATGACCATGACAAACAATTCTTCAAGAATGTGCTTCACTCCGGTTTTTTCATCCTTTTAAAGTTCTAAATACTTGCCTTACAATTTTATATAATCTACATTGGACAACAGACAGTACTCGATTACACGATCATGTATGATGAGGCAATAGGCAGTAGTATTGGCAGGCTCATTCTCTTTGCAGTCAAATTCTATGCGTACGTCCACAGTAGTGCTCTTGATTCATTTTATCACTAACAATCAATGACCGCAACAGGCCCGTTCTCGGGCCTAAATGCCTTTGAAGGCACTTAAATCTAAATGCTTAACGTATATACTAAGTTTCGATTGGTAATATTGATAACTTAGACAGTGGCCTCACGTAGGAACCCTTGGCAGTCTTCACAGTTGCGGTGCGCGTGATGCCGTCGGGACCGGGATGAATCTCCTGGACTCGCCCTATTAACCCACTGAAGTGGAGCTAGGTTCGGCTACTTTAGCACAAGTTGATTAGTTGACAGCCGAATTCCCTTGTTAGCCATCCATTTGGTTTGTGCTTATAGAGAATGAAGATACTCATTACTCCATCTGCGCCAAAAATGCTGCCGGGTTTGCTCTACGCGTTGCCACCGCAGCAGCCTATTTTCGTTGACGTCGCTCAAGTCAACGCAAGGAAGATCATTCAAAGTCGTGCTAATCAAGAAATGTCCCGGACTTAGGTACGCTAGGTCGTTAGGGTCGGCGCTTAACGGTAAGAGGGAGAGAGAACGCGAATTGAGGATCGCCTCTATTTCACAGAGGGTTGTTTGCATTTCCTCAAAAGTTAAATGAACCTTGCCTACGATCCGAGTCATATGGTATTTGGCAGATTTCACGGCTGCCTCCCACAAACCTCCAAAATGAGATGCATTAGGCGGGATGAAGTTCCATGAAAACTCCAACTCGCGCAGAAAATCCTTAATCTCGGATTGGACTTGTTCATCATTATATATATCGTATAATTCTTGAATTTGGTTATGAGCGCCCACGAAGGTGGTCCCGTTATCCGAATACATGTGCGTGGGTCTACTCCTACGAGCAACTGAATCGCTTAAAGGTGGCGATAAATGCTTCAGACGTAAGGTCACTTATTAACTCTAGGTGGACCGCCTTCGTGGCAAAGCACACAAAAGCGAAACGTATAACTCCGCGCATTTCGACACTTTCCCTCACGTAACAAGAGCGGCCCGGCATAGTCTACACCGCAGCGAGAGAAAGGTCTAGAGACGCTAATTCGACTGGCTGGTAATGAACCCATTAATGCTTCAGATTGATTAAGTTTAACCTTAAAACAGGTACATTTTTGTATTATTCCATGCACGGTGGAGCGCAATGATAACGGCCAAAAGCGCTGGCGCATGAAAGCCATCGTGGCTTGCAGACCCGCGTGCAAGTTTCGTATGTGTTTGCGCTCTATAATACGTTGAGTTAAGATATGTTTGCATGGCAGGAGAATTGGATGGCATGCATTGAACACGAGATTTGAATTTTTCAACCTCCCGCCAACTCGCATTAGTTCGCTTTCATATAAGAAAGGAGATAGCGATAAGATATTACTAGAAGCGTTTACAATTTAATTTTTGACTAGCGCTTGATACTCGCGATAAAATGCTCGCTGTTGCACCGTTCTGCAAATACAATTTAAAGCGATAAATGTTTCAACGGGGGATACGAAATCGGATACCGCGTGCTCTCGATGCGCCTTGGATCGCAAACAATACGCTATGATGCGACATATTTTGTTTAAATTAGAATACTTATTTAGCAAGTCGTCGATAATACAAGGATGGGAAATGGAAACGGCTACGTGCATTTCTACGTGGATTGTTGTCCAAACGCGTGAATACACTGGGCGGCCAGTGTTTTTTAATAAGTACCCGTGTTAGTAATGAAGACGCAAGCTTATCACAACAAATTTTTTTTATTTTTCAACGTAATCTTCTTTTAGGAGGATGCACTTTTCCCAATGCTTCTGCCATTTTTTTAACCCCTCAGAAAAATACGATTTGTCGAACTCTGCAAAATAGGCCTCTGTTTCGATGACCTCCTGATTCGATGTGAATTTCTTTCCACCGAGCCATTTTTTCAAGTTTGGAAACAAGAAGAAGTCACAGGGGGCTAAATCCGGAGAGTGCGGTGGATGCGGCAGCAATTCGTAGCGCAATTTGACCAATTTGACTGTGACAACTGCGGAGGATTGAGACGGAGGGTGCATTGTCCTGATCGCAGCACCCATCGGGCCGACAGCTTTTTCATTCCCAAGTTATCATGCAAAAAATTGAATGCCGTTCCGTACGATACGCCTACGGTTTCTGTTACTTCTCATGCACTTTCGTTCGGCGATCAGCGAGAATCATGTCGTGGATTTTTTCAACGATTTCTTCAGTAACCACGTCTGCCGGGCGACTTGGGCGCTCCTCATCAAAAACAGACGAACGAATTCGTTCGTCTGTTTTGAATTCGTTGAATCAATATCTGACGGTTGTCATAGATAGTGAAGAATTCCCACAGATGGCATCCAACTTCGTTTTTATTTCTTCGCACGTTTTTTCATCCAAAAATAAGAAACGGATCAATATTGCTCTTTTTCCATTATATCGGAAAATATCAAACACGCTCACTACGAATTGCTGTCAAATCAAGACTATTGCATGAATCACTCTGAAATTTTGTATGGCGTCGTTTGAAAGATGGTAGTACACGATGGTAATGCCAACTTGTATCAGCAACGTCGCCTGTCTTGAACCGGGTACTTATCAATTTGCCTTCATATATCCCTTTTAACCCTTTCGCTACAGCAGACCGAACCGCCGTAGCGCCACTATTGAACGGGACCTCGCGCCGAAAGTATACACATTGCGCGTGGACAGTATATCTTGGAAGAAAAGGGATTTTTCTTTAAAAAAATATACTTATAATTTCTACATAAAAGATATAAACTTATTTAATGGGTATAAAGATAAAAATTTAATGGGTATAAAAATGGCTATCCAAAAAAATATCGCGATTGTTGTTAGCTTTAGCTGGCGCACGTCGCTGTGGGTCACATCGTGCATGCCGGATATATCCGGCGTTCGGCTCCGCGGATTATCATGTGGATGCCGGATATATCCGGCGTTCGGAGCGAAAGGATTAATGATGCGATGATAGGAGATCTTACGCACATGTGACAGAACTTTTCAATCAAACACTTTTAAGAATGAGGACAATGATATATCTAAATCGACTGTTTTTTGTACTGTACAATGTTTTGAAGAAATGAGTTTTGTAAAAGAGGTACAAGGTAAACCAGCAATAATGATAAATCTTGATAAAAGATTGAATGTTTTACAATCTTTTATCGAAGATCCGCGTAATTCAATTCGCAAAGTTGTACAACAACATGACATCGATATGTTTCTAAAAAAGAAGAAATTTTATCCATATATGTTATATACATATTAAACATATTTTACAATACAAATGTGTTTTATCTACATCGGTAATGCTCCCATGGTAACGTGTCGGCCGAACCTGACACGATATACCGCTTATCGTCGTGCGGATTTAAAGCGATCCCTACAGTACAAAGTCGACTCTAAGTCAACTCTGAGTCGATAGCTCCTAGACATCTAAAAAATGGACGTCTGTAAGTCGACTTTAAACGATTTGGAAATGTCTCTAAGTCATACAATGTCCCACTTTAAAGACGACTGTAAGCCGACTTTAAGTCAACTATTCTAAGCTATAGTCCGATTCATGAATAGCAACGCTCATAAATAGCATTCATCCTTGTTTGTAACTATAGTTAAACAACAAGAACGAAATGATTCCACATTTAAGCTTTGTGAGCGTAGACGTCGCACTAGATGTCCCAAAGTCGATATTGTAAGGACGTCTGTACAAAGTCAACTTACAGTCGACTCTAAAGATCTGACTTAGCAAAGTTAACTTACAGTTGACATATCGACATTTGTGCTGTTAGGGGATTTTTGCTTCTGATATCGTGTACACCTCGTGCAATTTCTTATGCATGACTGCCTGCGCGTCATTTCGATTGCGCCATTCAAGTACCGCGTGTAATTCTTGAACGTTATAGACTTCGCTACAAAGTTACTCTTGATGCCCTTTGACTTCTTTGTATTCTTCTTTCCTTCTACAGGCAAGGCATCTTATAAGGCCAGGAACTTTGTTATTTGTGAGCGGAATACCGTACGCGTTATCGACTGTAATCGCTCGTGTCAAATCTACTTACATTGTGTTTTATGATATCATAGATATCGTCACATTCTACTGGTATAAGGGACTCAGTATTAATATAATTATCCATAATTTTCCATTTTTCGCGAAACAATGCCATGTACTCGTAGTGAAATTCATACAAACACATCTTGGATATGTCGAAGATGCACATATCCACGTATATCGATTTGTCAAACTTTATCTCGAGCTTACGCAGTTCTATCACTATCAGATTCTCCGAAAGATGCTATGGATGTAGAAATTTGGTTTCGCGATTATTGCTTCAATACCGTATTTGCCTTCCCATTTTGTTAATAACTTTATGTCGACGCGATCGCGCACGTTCTCCATGGTTCTGTCAAATATCACGTTATTCATAAGATTGTATAAATTTTTTTCAAAATCATTTTTGGTCAAAGTTTTAAATTTTGTGTTTAGTTCTATATAATCGCGTAGCCATGGAGATTGCGCGAATTGCAATATACGATGAATCTTTATGATACGGAGATCATGAGTACACTGCTACAGGTTATGATAATGTATGACGTAACGCTGCTTGTCGCATAATGTTGCGAGAAGCTTATCATCCCACTTACCGGATGATTTCTCGCGCGTCGGACAAAACGGTCAGTATGCTCTTCATGAAGATGTTGCAGGTACTTCACGTCCACCTCCATAATATAGCCTGTTGCTGAATTTAACGCGATGATCGTAAAGTCAAAATTTTGTACGTCGTCGATCCATCGAAAATCAGCGTAAGGCAACAATTGACACATTATCCAGCCGTACAGATTGTTGACGTCATAGTACATCAAGTACCATGACGGTTTCGATGGATCATATGACGACATGTATTTGTTGTTAATTCGCGCATACTTGTTTGAACACTGATTCAGACCGCGTATACCGCGCTCGATAAACATGACCATGTCAATGTCTATGAGCAGTCAAATTTTACGCTAGTATGTTTCAACATGGCGTCCCATATGAAGCCCGATAAGGTGTAATAATACGCTGGGTTGAGCTTATAACTCGCGACGCAACTGTCACGGAAATTTTCAAAGACATTGGCCAACAATAATATGTCCGTTTTTAGATATAAGTCGCCTATATTCACCGATATAATTATCTCCGATTATGGCTAACGGACGTATCAATGTTTCAGCGGACCCCTCTAGGCAATGCTTCAAGTAATGGAACTTCTCTACATTTGAGATGGACGGATTATTGCCAACGATGGACAAGAATATGTCTCGAAATGATGGCCAGTCTTCAAACGCGTTCAAAAATGATCGGATTTTCAGACGCGGCAGCGCCGATTTGGTGGAGAAAGTTTCGTTTCCAGATTCATCGGAGGAGCGGAATTTGACTGCTCAGCCTTGAACTTTGTCACGTAGTCGTTCAACAGGCTTCGCTGCTGCACGTAAATGATTTCAGTGGAATCGGCGAATTGAGACGTACTGTACTCACTTTCGTCGAAGGGTTCCTTATAATATGCTCATATGAGCTCATGCTGTCTTTTGAACTTCGTCCACAGTTGATCGAGAAGCGCTAGGCGGGTTTCGACGGCGGAGATTGATGTTGGCCAAACTCATCTTCTTCAAATTTGCCACTGATCTGGTTATGTGCCCGTGGATGTCACTTTGAGCGGTCAGCAAGGTATTTACTTCCCCACTTATGATTCACTTACTCTCTTTGTATTTTTAGGTTTTACGCGCATTGAACGCGACGGCGGCACTCCCGAACAAGCAATAACTGACGAAGGCGTATCCGGTTCGAAGGACCAACAATGTTTGAGAATAAGATAGAGAGAGAGGGGGGAGGGAGACGGAGAGGAGAGAGAGAGAGAGAGAGAGAGAGAGAGAGAGAGAGAGAGAGAGAGAGTTTGAGCGGGAAAGGCGTTTCGAATGGAAATTCAATCAACGCGAACATTCACATAACAGATTACAATTATTTATTTAAACTATTCAGAGTTGATGATTTCACAAAAATGTGTAACAAATTTTTAAGATGATGAATTTAATACAATACAGCACAAATAAATGCGAATGGAAATCAATGTTTTCTTTTTACAGGTGAACACTCTTTTGGATCTCTGTAACGAGTCGAACGAGGCGGTTTTGTTTCGACGGAACGTCACAGAGGCGATTTATCTCGAACATGGAGCGTTAACTGCGACTAAGGCTTTGATCACTCTGATTTTCATCACTCGATTCAGCCTTTTATCGACTTGATCGAACAAAGGCTTCTTTCGTCAATCGCCTATGAGATTCTCCAAAGATATGAATTTTTGAAGTGACCTCATAATTCGGACCGCGATTGGCAATTTTTAACGACGATGGCCAAACGGCACGTTATTGCCATGCGCGTCCGCAAAATTAGCGACTATGATTGAGGCCTGAGCGAATTATGCGTTTCGCGTCACGCGAGCGCACATGCGCTATGATCAATCAGAATTGTAATTGCCGTTTTTAACAATTGGTTTTTGTGTATGTACAACATGCGGTTTTTATTACAATCTTGACTTTAACAAAGAAAAGTGAACGTCAAGTTCATTTGGAAGCTTCTAGAACAATTTTAAATACAATAATATAGAGATGCTTCTAAACTACATGCCGTACATACATTAATTCCATAAAATCAGCTTTACGGATGCTAATCTCGAACATGGCAAATGTTTGTAAATCAAAATATAACAAGTCTTTTGTTTATAAAAGTATATCGCAGAAGAAAAGACAGAGAATATTTTTAAGAAAAAGAACTACAAAAATTGTAATGAAAATTTTTATAATTTAGAAACTAAACATGACTTTAAAGTTTCAAAATTTTCATCTCAAAGTTATAATTTTGAATGTGAAGATAATTATTTCAATTGTTTAGTAGAAACACATCAAAATAGAATAGAAGAAGAATCAGATTCAGCTGTTGGCTCAAAAGCACATCAAAATAGAATAGAAGAAGAATCAGCTTCTGCTGTGACTCTGCTGTTGACTCAAATCTAGAATCAAAATTGGATATTAACTCAAATCTAATATCAGGATTAGCTAACTCAGACAATAAGAGAATCACTAGTTCTGATTGTTTATTTACTTCTGCTTTACGAAATGTTTTTCTAACGTGTAATATTAAACATGTGCAAGGTGACGCTATTTTACGTATCTTAAGATCACATCATTGTTTGTCCTATTTACCATCTTCGACTAAAACTTTTCTAGGAACATCAAAAAAATTAACTTATAATATTGTTCCATTAGGTCAATATGTTCGTATTGGTTCCGAAAAAACTATGACACCAAAATTGACACTCATAGGGATAAATCAACCTACTGAAATAATTATAGATAAATACGGATGGCGCAACGTTGAACGGTTCATTGCAATTTTGGCCAATACAACACAGAATAAAAAATATAATAAATAATAAACCTATTATAGCTGAAGTGTACATACCATATAATCCTTATATATTCATGAAACAGTTTGTTAATGAAATTGTACAAGTGAAGAAAATGGTGGAATATTCATTAATGATAGAAAAATTCCTGTACACATTAGATGCTTTATCGCAGATGCACCAGCAAGAGCATTAATTTTAAATCACAAAGGTCATACATCTTTAAATCCATGTTCTAAATGCAAAATCGAAGGGTTTCAATCTTATAATAGAATGGTATTTAATACTATTGATTCAGCGCTATAAAGTGATTTCGAATATAAAATGTGTGTGGATGCAGAACATCATAATGGTGAGTCCATTATCTGTTTTTCCAATGGGATTAATTTCAAATATTCCTTTTGAATGTATTTGGTATTATTGGGGGTGACAAAAAAAGATGATAACAGCTTAAAGGGAAGTACGCCATGTCGAAATTATCTGGTAGACAGATAAATATAATTTCAGCAAGATTGCTTTCTTATAGCACTTATTGTTCACGAGAATTTTCTTGTCGATCTAGAGATATTGTGGAATGGAAAAATTTTAAGGCTACTGAATTTCGTACATTTTTAATATATGCAGGACCTTCTGTATTACACAATGTATTGACACAAGATATTTATGTACATTTTTTATTATTATCTTATACTATCCGCATTCTTATATTTGATATTTCATGTGATGAAGATATTTGCAGAAAAAGCATTACGAAAATTTGTTACGCTTAATGAGAATTTATACGGAACAGAATGTATGTATAATTTGCACGGTTTATTTTACTTTGCAATGATATTAAACATGGAAAGTTAGATTCATTTTCCGTATTTGTTTTTGAAAATTATATATCAGAATTTTGAAAATTTGTATGTAAACCTCATCTTCTAGTACAACAATTTGTACGAAGATTACACGAGTTAAATTTATTGCGCTATATCTTTCAAATCAAATAATTCTGATGATGTCATATATACATTCTGCACTCATAAAAATTGTCCTCTTTTACATAACATATAATCAATTCAAATTGTTAATAATAGATTATATTACATATGGAAGTAATGAATGTGACAACTGTTGTTTTTTAAAAAATGATATAAAAAGCATTATAAAAAATATTTTTCAAATATCAAACAAACTATTATTTTATTGGGAAAAGATTTAAAGAAACAATTTTTATGATTATATAATTGAATCAAAATTAATGGGAGTGTTTGAATATTCTACATTATCTGAATGGTTTATTATTGCTTTATCAGATGTCTAAAATAAATGCTTCAGAATTCCAAAATCTGGAATTATTGGCCAAGAAAAAAATATTCCAAATGTATGAATAGTGGCTACAATTTTCCCAAATATATCAAACTAAATAGTATTAAATATTTTGTTTAGATTTGAACAATTAAATAGTTAATTATTATATATTCTACATAATATTGTACATATAATTAACTAGTAATGTACAAGATGTGTCCGTAATGTATAAGTAGCCGCTCCATTTTATCTCGTAAATTAACAGAGATAGACCCAATAAATCTAATATCAAATTAAACCCTTCTTTATAACTAAATTCTATTGTAAGCATAGTGATGGGTTGACTTAAAAAAATTATCTATGTTAGAAAATGAAGAGATATATGTAATTTTTTCAGGATAAAATAAATATTTTGATATAATGAAAGTTGTAGCGTTCGTAATAACGAGTATAACGATGAATTTAATAAAAATATTTTTACAAATTTTACAAGCTATTTTGATTTTGTTATCTTTTTGTTCTCAAACATAAATAATTCTTTTAAGTTATCACCGTGATTATAATATAGTTTAGTTGAAACTGTTTAATTTGCTATTATATTTATTAAGTCTCTGTTAGTTTAAGAAAAAAATGGCGTGGCAATTTTATGGGGACATCCTATATAGCATTTATTTATAATTAAATGATATAAAATTGATTGAAAAATATTTTCAATATTAATAATACCCGCAATTTTAATAAATTATATTTATCTTCTTCCGTAATTTTAATAAATTATATTTATCTTTCTTCTTAATATAACATGAATGACGCTAAATATTCAGTACAAAGTAGTTTTACAAAGAAATATAAAAGAGAAATGAAGACATCTTCAAAAGGAAGACAAATAATAAAATCCAAAAAATTGTTTACAACATCATCTGATGATGGCAAGCAACAAAAAAAGAAAAGAATTATAAAAGGAAAATGTACAAATATGCATGAAGAAGTGTATGAACTTCAGTCTTGTCCAATACAACTGAATATTTTAAGAGACATTACTTCTGCAAGCAATACGCAAAAAATGAAACATGTTGCATCGAAAACACCGCACGAAACAAGTTACGTTTTATTTCGTATTATTTAATGAATTGAATATTCACTGTCTGTCAAACAATAATCACAATATAAAGAAATCAGTTAAACAAAATACTACTCTTGCTGGATTATACTCAAATATGTCAGTCAATGAACAAAAATTAAAGCGATCAATTAGTTATGATACAAACACTGTATTGTCAAAAAGTTTTGCTGGACAACGTAAATATTGTGGAATGGTTAAATCATGTACAAATATTATTGCATTAAATGCAAATATATCTTATGATGATAAAAAAAGAGTGAAGATGACCAACATCAGAAAATTTTTTGATAGATTCGTTATCAAGAAGAACGTTCAAGTCATTAATAATATTTTGAATATCCCTGAAGCGAATAATTGTCAATTTGCATTCGTTGATTATGTGCTAATGGAAATACTGAAAGCAATATATTTAAAATGAAGCCTACTATATTGGATGTTGAATCTGTGCAAATACCAATCGTCTTACACAATAACGTTCAGAGAACAAGTAAAATATCAAATTTTAAATTAGAATTATTATTAAAATTTTATTGTAGTTTCAATTGAAATTTGTGATTTGTAAATGAAGTTTAAAAATTTAGTATGTTTAATTTGAAATATAATGAATTACTTTCGAAAAATTTATTAAATAACATTGTGTATTTACAAATATTATTAAATTATCAGATCAAGGCACTCAACTTATCAACAATTTCACAAACATTCCTGAAACGAATAATTGTCAACCCATATGATAATGATATTCATGGGAACACTGAAAGCAGTAAACATAAAATGAATAATAAACTTTATGAAAACACACTTACTACAGTAGACATTGATTTCATACCAATCATCTTAGGTAACGATGTTCAGGAATCTGGTACAATTAGAGTTTTGTTTCAATTGAAATTTTGATTGATGTTTTCTTTCATTACAATTATAATTAAAATTTTTTGAACTTCTGAAAAAAGCAGAACTTTCGAAAATGAAGGATGAGATACAATTTTTAAAAAATGTATTAGAATTCAAATATAAAGATTTCAAATAGTAGAATTCAAATTAAAAATGATGAAAGTTTTTCGTGCAGCCAAACAAAAATAATATTTGAAGAGTAATAAAGATAAAAGAAGAACAGTAGAAACAGAAGAAACGAATTCTGAGGATTTCAATGATTATAATACTAATGATATTGTTGAAATGGAAAATTCTGAAATGGAAGATCTTGATGCGTCCGATGAAAGTGATTGATTTTTTTTTATAAAGTTACTTGTCGTGGCCACTTTCATTTACTCTTACCTTGTGATTTTAAGTGATATAATTTTCTTTGTTTAATGGAAATATCTCTTTATCAATCATATAACATACGTATTTGTTCCTGATATTTGTGTTATATCACAGTTAGTATTTAGTTCGTAATATTTGTTCGTAAACTATAAGAAACTAAGGGTATTTGCTTCCTGAAAAAAACCTATAGAAACTTGAATCTTTAGGCTAATTCTACAATGTGCCTCTTTGTTTTCTGTTTCTTGCTGTTTGTCTCTGTTTGTCTTTTGTCTTTTTGGTCAATAAGACGAGAGACAAACAGCAAGAAACAGAAAATAAAAAGCACATTATAGAATTAGCCTTAGTCTTCGTTACAAACAAAATGCACCGGCATCGGAGAGTGCTGGGTGACAGAGGCCGCCCCGGGAATATTTTTTAAAAATAAGCTAGTGAGGGATGTTGAAACTTTTTTCTTTTCAAAACAAAATGAAATATTTTGAAAATCTCGGAATTTTCGAAAAATTTTTTGACAAAATCTTAGTAAATACCCTCATACTACTCGATATTATTCTAATTTCAGACAAAAGATATTGTCTTTAATGTGCATTAGGGACAAGTATCATCGATTAATAATATTTAAAAAATTAATTATTTTTTAATTTAAAGGATTGGCAAGAGTGATCACGATTATATGCACTTCGATTGCATTATTGTTGAAAAGCGTAATCGATTTACAATTGTAAATTCTTCTGTTTCAATATAATTGATTTAAAAAAAATTTATTTTGAAACGCGATTATGCTCATCCTTAATATTGATATATAAAAAAGTCATCTTGTGCGATCGTGTTATATCGTATAAAATATCTTATGATAAAAGACATTATATAGTTAAAATACAAAATGGCGAGCAAAGGGAGGAAGAGTCTGCAAGTTTGAACAAGAAGGAACAGCAACAGCTTCAAAATTTGTTTAATCATTGAACACTTTCCAGTTGTATGTTCACGAAGTTCATTCAATGAAAACATACGTATGTATAAAGATAGAAGAGAAGAATAAATAAAATGTCAACAAGTTACGTCATTTTCAAGTTTCCAGCATTTTCTTCTTCTGCTTGTTATCGATGATTGCAATGTTCTGGTCATTAACCCGGATCGTTCCTCATTTTCCATATTGTCTTATGCAGATTCGCCAAAGCCATTAGATTATTTTATGGCGTTTAAACTTTTAAGGGCTTATGCCCATTTCTACCAATGCAGTTTAATTTTAATTTCGGTTCAACTAATTCTTCATCTTTTTCTAGTTCTAAGAATTAGAAAAAAATAAGAGTAAGTTGAACCAGTTGGTAGAAATGGACATTAATGTAAGAATCTCTCAATGATATATGTATTAGACCTTTGTCTAGACTAAGAGGCCATAATAGTTTTTTGAATTACAAGTATATGTTTAAAGTTAGCCACCTAACACGTTCAGATGTAGAACGCAAAATCCCAACACGTGAACGCATTACCGTTAGGCGATATAATTCACTAATTTTAAGCATTTAATTAAAAAATTATTATAGTCACGATATTTTGGTATTAATAAGGTTTTTGTTTCAAAATTAGCGTCCTGATTTTTATCCGACACCCTGTATATTATAAGCATCATTATAATTCAAATCTAAAAAAATCGAAAAGTCCTAAATTATTTTTTATTTATAATATTTAATCATAAAGAAGTGCAATTTACGGTTTAATAATAATTATATATTATTTTAAAGTTTGTATGACATGATGGAATACCATCATGTATATGTTATACGTATAACATGTAAGAACATCAATAACAAGTAAATATATTCTTTTTCTCAATGACGAGTTTTATGTATTTTAATATAATCCCAATTTTAATTTATAATTTTAACTTAAAATTCCTGAAAAGTATCGTTAAATGATCTTATAAGTCACAATAAATAGAAACATTAATTGTTGTCATTTTTTGAACATATGATATACAATATGCAGTATAAGTTTGAACATCATATATGTGTTCATTATGTTACTCTTTTGTAGATTTTTATGGAGATTGCAACATGATTGCGTTTCGAAACAACATATGAGCCTGCATCTATATCTATTCTTGCCCTCATGTTTGAGAGATATGTGAATCCAATACGAGCTCAGAATGCATACATTTGGTCTATCTGGGAAGATTCAGGTAAAGATTGAAAATTGGGTTACTTCAAATTTTGAAAAAAATAAATTCAATCGATGCGTTTCCGCGTAAAAATAAAAATTCCACAAGAAAAAACCTTGCTCTGCCCCACAAACCGAGATATTAGGCGTTAAAGTTAATAACTATTGAGGAAATCTGTTACAGTCACAAAATACTGCGATGTAAGTATGCGCTGCGGTCTCAAATTCACTTTAAAACACACTGAGAGAAATGTTATAGAAACAAATCAAGGGAAAGCAAATGTGATATTTGTTAAAAAAACAATCGATTTGTTATAATTGAAAATTAATTTGTCAATGTAACAAATAATAGTATCGCTAGCAAATAAAAGACTCATATATATATTAGGTGTACAACTTTGTTTCCGCTGTTTTTTTCCGAAATTCGAGGCTTTATTGTAAAAAATTGATTATACATTTATGATTCAAAGTATTGTCCATCGCTAGCCACTACTTTCTCCCATCTTTCGGGCAGCGTACGAATCTCGAGTCGAAAAAACTGATCATCTTTTGAGGCGATCCACGAATCGATCCAATTTTTTACTTCTTCATAAGACTGGAAGTGCTGGTCAGCCAGGCCGTGTGCCATTGATCGAAACAAATGATAATCAGAGGGAGCAACGTCTGGAGAATACGGCGGGTGGGATAGGACTTCCCACCCATTTCAACGTTTCCAAGTATATTTTGACCACTTTCGCAACATGGGGTCGAGCAGTGTCATGCTGCAAAATCACTTTATTGTGTCTCTCGTTGTATTGCGACCGTTTGTCTTTCAATGCTCGGCTCAAACGCATCAATTGCGATCACCTGTGATTGTTTCAGTCGGTTTTAATAGCTCATAATACACTACGCCGAGCTGGTTCCACCAAATATAGAGCATGATTTTGGAGTCATGAATATTCGTTTGGCCGTCGACGTGAAAGCATGGCCGGGAACTCCCCATGATTTTCTGCGCTTGGAATTATCGTAATGAATCCATTTTTCGTCCCCAGTCACAATGCGATGCAGAAATCTCTTCCGTATTTGTCTTTCAAGCAGCTGTTCACAAGCAAACGCCGTTCAACATCTCTCGGCTTCAACTCGTACGGCACCCAATTTCCTTGCTTCTGAATCATTCTCATGACTTTGAGGCGTTTTGAAATGGCTTGTTGAGTCACTCCCAATAATCGTGCCAATTCTTTTTGATTTTGACACGAGTCTTGATCAAGTCATGCCTCCAATTCTGCATCTTCGAAAACCTTCTCTCTTCCATCGCTATGCCGGTCTTCGACGTCAAAATTACTGTTCTTGAAGCGTTGAAATCAGTCACGATACGTTCTTTCACTAATAGCGGTTTCACCATAAGTATTTGAAAGCATAAGTATTCGATGAGCCTCAGCATTTCTTCATATTGAAGCAGAAAATTAAAACCTCCCGCAAATAACGAGAAATTTGGATCGTAAACGGACATTTTCAACCGAGCATAACTTTATGATGCAGACACAAATCGACTAATGTTTCTATGGAGTTATGTTGACAGATGTCCAAGTTTATGTTAATTGTATGACGTCTATGATCTATTTATTTCGACCACCACTTACCGCTAAAGCCATCTATAGAAAAATGGCGGAAGCAAAGTTGTACACCTAATATATAATATATATAAGTCGTAGACGGTTGCAGGATCTCAAATCATAAGAAATTGACCAATTCTAGTCAGTATTCTCCTTATACTTAACTGTGCTTGGTCAGTTTCCTATGACTTAAGACTCTACGATCATCTACGAATTCTATGTAAACAAACCTAAAGTCTATCCAAAAAATAGGTTAGATTCTATATAATTTGTTTCTGTTACTAATAATTGGTTGGTATATCAGACTAGCAGCAATCACAACAACAAAATTTGTTGTCACATATTTACCGATCATCAGTTAAAGGTACTGGCTTGTTAAATTAACAAAATCCTTTCTTTCAGTGCAAGTTCTCCACTCTAAAACACAAATTCACTACTTTAAAAATAAATTTACTGCTTTCAAAACACAAAAATAATATAATAAGGAAATAATTTGTGTTTTTAAAGTAGTAAATTTTAAAGCAATGAATTTGTTTATAAAGTAGTGAATTTATTTTTAAAGTAGTGAATTTGTTTTTAAAGCAAAGGATTTGTTTTAAAGTCGTAAATTTGTGTTTTCGAGCAAAGAACTTATTTTAAAGTAGCGAATTTGAAACCGCAGCGCATCTGTGCTTAAAAAGTTCGATAGAATAGGAAAAAACTCTATCTGATTTTCGTGTTTTTAATTCGTAAATTTCGTATTACTTATCTGAAATATCTAATAGATTTTCTATATTATTCTATCGTTTTTAATTCATAAATTTCGTATTACTTATCTGAAATATCTAATAGATTTTCTATATTATTCTATCGTTTTTGTCATACAGCTTATATATCGTTTTCAACCAATTTTCTATTTACTCAAAATTAATACACTACTCAATAAAATTAAAAAATCACTTGTTTCACCCTATAAAAATAGGCAAATTTCAAGATAGAATAACTTTGTCAAAAATCATCGTATTGAGATGTTTCAAAAAACATTTTAAAGCTTGAAACCTCTACTTTTCAGCCGATACTTAAAAAAATGGTCTTACATTGACATTTGGAAGTTACATAAACATAAATGCAGACGCATCAGATATCAAAATTTTTTACGAAATTTGCGAAGTGCACAGCGCGAATTAAATATTGCGCACAAATGTAGTTTACATCTTTCGAAAGAATAAATCTTTACCTTCAATTGTTTTTTTATGAAGCTTCGTACGATTTTTTTTGAGTTGAAACAAAAACGATGCTTTTTGCTGCGATGTTGAATAACAATGAAAAAAAATCGTACAAAAATCAATAAAAAGCAAATTAAAGGTAAAGATTCACTAAAAAATTTTAACAATAACAAATTTCTTTAATTTTGACACTTTCTCTTTAAAATGATTTTTAACCATTACTACAATTTTTTTTACTGAGTGATTTGAAATGAATAATACATTTTCTAATCCTTTCTCTAAAAATTTCTGAAAATGTTGGTATTAGCATTACCTCTGGACTTAATGGTGGATGTCCCATCACAGTAATATTGTTTCTTCACAAGAAATCTGTCGGCCAATATGCGCACGAGCATTATCTTGTATGTTGAATAAAGTTTTCTCCCATATCATTTTGCAATGGCAATACATGTGGTCGAAGAATTTCACCAACGTAATGGACAGAATTAAGTCCTAGTGGCGGTACAAGTTCTGTGCGACGAAAAACAGAAATTCCTGCCCAAACCATAATAGAGCCACCTCCGAAAGCTCTTACTTCTGCCGTGTGGCGTGATTCATATGTATCTCTTTCCACGTCGCCAAACTCTCATACGACGATCATTTCTATGTAGAATGAAATGTCACTCATCGGTAAATAAAACGTTTCTCTATTGTCGTATAGTCCACTGTACGTGAGTTCATGCATATTCCAGACACGACGATAATGTTAACGCTGGAACACGTACGTGATTTCTAGATCTTAAACCTGTTTCATGCAGCCGTCGCCGAACAATTTGATCACTAACACGATTTTGTTGATGAACGACAATTTCGGTCGACCACCTGATTCGCGACAATAACAGGATTATTGAGAACTGATATCTAACGATCTATCTGTCCGCTCTCCTACTAGTAATATGTCGACGACCCTGACCACTTCGTCTAGTAAAACTGTGAATATCCAGAAAACGAGTTCAAGCACGACTAACAATTGATTGACTAATATCTATACGGCTTGAAACATAACGCTGATTAAATCCTTCACGTGCAGGGCAACAATTTGAGCTGCCTGCGATTCTGTGAATTGTCTTCTTGGCATTTAAAAAAAAATGCACTTTCGTACTTTTGGTTCGTAAATATCAGATTTGTTATCTGACATTTTTGATAAACGTTCTATTACATTTTATTATATTTAGCATATAACCCGGTAATCATTTTTACTCAATCTCTATCGAATGAATTATTAGACATTCTGTCGAAATTAATGTTATCTTATCGTTTCGGTTTATAAATGTCAAATATGTAATAGCTACTATATTTTAGATGTTTTTATCTTTTTTAATCCTTGAAGCAGGGATGGAGGTGAGATGAAAGTCGCTTCGCGTAGAAAGTCGTATGCTCTTAATCGCTCCTTTACCTCTCTTTCTGTCTAGTTATCTGACTTTTTATTTAAAATAGGAAAATAATTACTAACTTTGACTGTTAATAACTTTTTAATGAATAACGATTGATGGTTAAGACTTATTAGAGGTCATTCAGGTCATGACCTTGACAACATGTGTCAAAGTCAAGATCATTGGGGGAGGAAGGTCCCCTATTGTAAATAACTATTCCATCTCCTTTTCTCTCTCTCTCTCTCTCTCTCTCTCTCTCTCTCTCTCTCTATATATATATATATATATATATACAGCATTTTATGTCATATTTTTTACGAATAAAAGAATAATAAAAGCTGTTTTTGTAAAATAAAATCTCATTCGCGTGTACGTATGTGATCTCATTTTATAGAAATGAATAGCTTTTATCATGTTTTTTCTATTTATAAATAAAATTAAAATTTACCAGATAGACAGATGTACATAAATTTTACTGCAACTTTACATTGTATTTGATCATCAAATGCGTAATAGATGAGCCGATTGTGATTCCAAATATTGTAATCGTAAACATTTAGTAAATCAGGAAACAATTCCATGATGCAAAAATGATGTAAATATAAGAAACAAAAATCTGATTCTTAGTATCTCATATTTACATTATATTTGCATCATGATATTTCGTTTACTAAATATTTCGAATCACAATTGACTCATCTATGAAGCATTGGATGATTCTAAGATAAACATGAAGTTGCTGTAAAGTATACGTACATTTATCTACTAGGAATATTTTAACGAAAAAAATTTAATTATAATTTAATTTGTTTTTTTTTATTTTCCAAATATATTTATTAAATTTATTAATTATTTTTATGTACATACAAATTCTTATATTTAATAATGCAACTATAAATATTCTTGAAATGCATGTATCGACGGGATTTGAACTTAAGATCTTTGGGGTGGTAGCCTATCTACGCTAACGTTGAGCTAATCTCACGCTTGTGCTATGAACATTTTTTTAAATTTAGCATATATTGGATTTTATTTTGTCATTCGTACCGATGTATGTAATATGTATGTGTTTATATATAGGGTGTCTACTCTCCCGACAATGCTCATGGATAGGTAGAGCGGACTAAACTGATTGTGAGACGAAAAGTCCTCTACCATTTTCTTTAATAGTTAACAAAATATTAGTTATTAAAAATCGCCGAATATTGGTTTTCAATAATTTTTTACTCAAGTACTGTTAATTTTACGAAAAATAGCAAGAGACAAAAATTGTTTATTTTTTTCTTATAGAATTTTGAGAATTTTTTTAGATTTTTGTTCAGAATTTTGCATTTTTTCATGTTGGCAAAAATAGTTGCCAATAAGAAAATGCAGTACTAAAAAGTTGATAAAAAATTCTGAAAAAATTCTGAAAAAATTCTCAGAATTCTATGAGAAGAAAATAAACAATTTTTGTCTCTTGCTGTATTTCCGTAAAGTTGATACTACTTGAGTAAAAAATTATTGAAAACCAATATTCGGCGATTTTTAATGATTAATATCTCGTTAACTATTGCAAAAATTGTAAGATGATAGAGGATTTTTCGTCTAAACTTTATAGTATATTTATCTTACTATAGTATCTTAATTCATGCGATGTAAACATGTACAAATCATTTATGCTTATGATATCACATCAGGATTACGAATCTTTTCAACAAAATTCGGTACATCAAAACCCAAATTTTACAGTATATTTATTTTACTTTATGCAGCATAAAATAAAGAAAAATTTAAAAATTATTTAAGTTTTCTGTAGCATCACATGATAATTGCAAATGTGCATCATTATACAATATGATGTATTTCATTATGGATTTAATTATGTAAATATTTCATATAGTGATATCGTAAAAAGAATATTATAAATCTGAAGATATATTTTCATATATATGTTTTTGTAATTCTATAACATAACAAACTTAATGATTCGAATAATTTAAATTTTATATTTAAATTTTATATTATTTAATATAAACGTTTTTGCTTTTATAATGTCATAAATGATCATAAAATTGTTCTAAATTTTCAGTAAATTAATTTGTACATATTGTTGATCATCATACAAGTTTATCTGGGAATTGTTATATTTTTTAATTTATTTGTATATCACGAATTTAAGTAAAATAATATAAAATTGAAACTTTTAGTTGTATTATGCTTTTTATATTTTTTAGTTAATTAAAATTAGTAATTAAAATATTGTTACATTAATTATAATATATTACTACATTGATACACATATATTACATAATATTACAAAATATTTTATACCTTATATATCTGGTGTAAAGTAAGATTTTAATTTGTGAAGTATTTATGGTAAATTTCAGTCATAATGACATTTTTATAATATTTTTATTTTAGAAACTGTGTATATAATTGGTATATAAACTTGTCTTTTCATAAATTGTCTACTTTGTCTTTTCATAAATTCTCTTTTTTTATACTTTTATAAAAAAAAATTTTTTGTAAATAAAAAATGTATAAACTAAATATTTAATAAGAGAAACAAATTTAGAAGTAAGGTTAAAATAAAATTAATTAAAAAGAGAATTAATTTATACGTACGCGCGTGCGCGAGTGTACTTCACAATGAAAGGATGAAAATTTATATATTTTTCAAATTAACTTGTTTTAATAAATTAAACGAGCTTGAAAACTATATACGTTCATCTAATGTTGGAAATTATATTTTTAGCAAACTTATAACTCAATAAAGAAAATAAAATTATATTAGGTGTTGGAATTAATTCGTAGCGTTTTTTAATGAAAGAATGTTATTTATTTCACATGAGCATTAAAAAATACATTAATGAAAGTACTTCCCATCACTTGTAAAACGCTACGAATTAATTCCAACACCTAATATATTAATGTATAACTCAATAATGAAATTAATATATTAAGTTTTTATAAACTGCAGGAAATCCGTGAACTAAATATAAACTTTTAAAGAATATGCAGAGTTGTAACACAAAAACTTAGAAACTATCATTTTGCACAAAGTTAATCACAGTTATCTATTGTAATCTATTTCGCTCTGAAGATGACTTTTCGTTATTCTCATCTAGACTGGAAATATTCGTTGAATTATTTGTAATGTCTACATTAGGTGCAGTCTTTTCTTTAGTAATAGACTCTGTAATATGAAAAACTCCATACGTTAAAAACTATATACGTTCATCTGTCATTGCAAATTATTTTTAGTTTAATATAACAATATTTTATAATAGTAAAATAAAAATGAATCTCCTTATGAGTCTATATGAATGAAATTATACAATAGAACCTCGATTAACCGAGATCTAATTCTATTCGAGAAATGCTTTTTTAATAAAATAAATTGACTTTTATTCAAAAATTTTTCACATATGGTTCACATTAGATAGGATAATCGGGAATGTACCTAGTTACTTTCCGATATATTTGTAATAATAACATAATAATAAGGAATATATAACATTATCAGAATAAATAAACATATTTCTATATTGTTCTATTTCTGCCATTTTATAATATATCTTTTATATTTCTTTCATTTTATTATTTTCTATTTTGCCCATTCTACATAAAATGCGCTATATATTGTATTAATTTTAAGGGATTTTTTGTAAAAATACAGCTTTATTGTGTAAAAATGGTTATAAATTCAAAATATTGTCCATCGCTAACCACTACTTTTTTACCATCTTTTTGTGTATATATATATACACACACACAGAATATACATATATATATTAGGTGTTGGAATTAATTCGTAGCGTTTTTAATGAAAGAATGTTATTTATTTCACATGAGCATTAAAAAATACATTAATGAAAGTACTTCCCATCACTTGTAAAACGCTACGAATTAATTCCAACACCTAATATATATATACTTAAGTGTATATATATATATATATATATATATATGTATATACACTTAAATATATGTATATACCTTCTACTGTTGACGGTCCTGGTTTTGGATCATTTTTATTTCGAACAGCTTTTTTATATTTTGATCTGTTTAACTCATAAATTTTTTGACTAAGTGTTTAGCAACGAGATTTATTTCAAAATTGATAATAATCTCGTCACATTTTTTACAGAAAAAAAAATTGAACAGTTTAATATATGTGCTTTAATATCTATTAATAAAAAGAATATTAGGAAAAAAACTAAAATCTTTTAATGCTAATAAATGCGATTTATCTAATTTTGCTCTAGGTGCTTCAATTTTTTTTCCTTTTGTTTCTATTTGAAATAATTCTCGTAACAATACTTTTTTGTAATGCCTTCGCGCTGAATATAGCAAGAGCCATATTTTTTATAAATGTACTCGGCGATTTACTAATACATACTGCTACTATTGTAAACTTGAGAAGAAATCTAAATTTTTCGACCTATACGGATTTTAAAATCGGATAATGGCTACGTTTACACCGTGCATTTAGGCAGTGGCCTAGACAATAGATGTCCTTGTTTATCCTAAAGGAATAAACATCAAACAAACCTATCGTATAGGTCACAGACTAAGTGCATGATATAAATGTAGCCAATGTACGTAAAAACAAACATAAACTTTTCAAAACAAAATAATAACAATAAAAAATACATGTAAGAAGTTAAAAGAAACATACATTATTATCAGTTTTTCGCCTATAATCAACAGGAAAAGATGCTTCATCATATTGTCCCTGATTTTTTGTTCTTCTATGTTTAATGAAAATCATATTAGTAACACAATATAAATTTTATTATATACAGTATTTATTATTAGACTACATACTTTTAATTTCTTTAATTTCTTCAATTACATTTATCTGTAAAGCTAAATTCACTTTTAAGAGACCTTTTACAACAGCATCCTTATTTCGTAAGGAAAGTTTTAACTTTGTTGTCCGTCTTTTTAAATCTTTAATTTCTTTCTTAAGCCTCTTCACTTCTTTGAAATCCTATCATAATGCATTAATGTTTTTGTTTTACTAATATATATTTGTTATTTCATTACTATATGTTAATATATAAAGTCGGTATAAACATACATATAAATATATATTTTGCGTTTTACATAATTTTAGAAAATAAAAGTCATTAGATAAACACTCACCTGCAGCGAAAATAATTATGCCTTCATAATAGTTCCATAAAATCTTATATTTTTTTTCATAATGTATATTTGTACCATGTATATTTTAAATCCTTTGATTCGATTCACTGAAATCTCCTTCTTTCCAGTGGAATATCTTACAAACGCAAATTTCATTTGATTAATAGACATTATATTGTTTCAAAACGTAAAATATAACCTCACAATCTTAGATATTCACTTAGATATATGTTACACATATATTCATTTATGTACTGCACGTTATGTACATATATAAAATATATACTTTTGAAGTGAATGATAAATATAATGAGTATATTCAACGAATAGCAAAAAACAATCGGACGCGCTGCGTGCTCAATGTTCTGCAGAGTAGTAATGGCGGGCAAAGGCCGGCACAGCTCAGCTTTTCCAACATGCATGGCGGACCGACGCGGCTGCATCTCCGAAAATACAATCAGACTAGCTGCGCACAATGACGGCAATATTATAAATGCGAGAGAGAGAGAGAGAGAGAGAGAGAGAATAAATATTAAGATTTTAATCTAATATGAAATTGTATTCTTTCTGATGTAAGCAGTTTCTGATAGATTGAAATCATCTTAATATATTTGTTCCATGATGGATGATCTATTCTTGTTCTTACTTTCTCTATTATACGTTGCATAGCAACACGCTGGCCTTTATTTCTGCCATGGTGGAATCTGATTCTATCATGATTTCCGCTATTTTAAAACACATAGGCATGAGCGCTTGCCACATTTGAAATGATTGCAAATGATGCAAGTTCTGATATACACTAATAAAGTAATATAAACTAATAAGTGATAAGTAACAAATATAATAAGTGATAAGTAATAAGTGATAATGCTGACGTATTGTGTGAAAGGTTGCAAAGTCAAGTTGTCAAAATCCGTTGAAAAATGATTGATTAGCTGGTAGCAATAAATATGCTCAATGACACCTTGGCTACGGTCCACTTGATGTTACGAATGCTTCTAAGTATTTTTTAATTGGTCAGTTAGTAAAATTCTCTCTTCCGATTGGTCAATCAAAAGTTTCGAAGCATTTGTAGCGTCAAGTATATCATACTCCTTGTCTCCTTGCATCGTATATGGCTTCAGCTGGCTTTAATCTCAGTTCAATTTAGACCTTGTTTACAATTTAGATCTTGTTTTTCGAGCACGCATATTAACTAGTAATTATTAAGAATGCGGTCTACTTGAAACTTTTGATTGATCAATCGGAAGAAAGAATTTTACTAATTGACCAATTAAAAAATGTTTCGAAGCATTTGTAGCATCAAGTGGCCTAATTTATCTTAATTTCGGCGTGTAAACGTATACACGATATATTCTAAATGCATATTGTACACCGCATTCTTTAAATAATTGCCGAAATTAAGGATCACTTTTACCAACTCCGATTAACTTAATCGGCCAATTAATCCATTGGAATTGACCAATCGCATTTTGTTTAACGACAGATGGCGATTGGCCAATTCCAATGGACTATTGCTCCAATGGATTATTAGCTTTAGGCTAAGAAAGTTACTACGCGTATCAAGTATTCGTTATAAACTAAGAACTTATTCTTCACGAGGAGTTGATTGAATCAAGATTTAAATACATTTTATGCGGGGTCTATAATAGAAGTCGTAGCGGTCATAAAGTCTTGAGTCGTAGAAAATTAACTAATCACAGTTGAATATAAGAAGAATAATCGATTATGATTGGTCAATTTTCTATCTTTAAACGTTAATATCTCGTTAATTATTGCGAGCATTATAAAATGATAGAGGACTTTTCTACTCAGTTTAGTCCACTCTACCTGCTCGAGACGAGTGGGGCCGTATATTCATGTCACCCTATATATATATATATATATATATATATATACATATATATATTTATTAAATAAAGTGCAACTGCGCACGATTTGAAAATAATAATATGGATGAAGAAAGTACTTCAAAATGTCAGAAAAAGATATATAAATATTTTCTAGATCCTATATATAAACGTTCAAAAGTAGATCCGCGAACCAATAAGCGATGAAGAAGTATTCTGAGCATGACAAATACAAACAATGAATTAGATATTATTATATTTTCTTTAATTATAACATTGTAATGCAAATAATGATACAGCATTTATAAAATTTTAAATTTATATATTCGTTTATATCTATTTACAGGAAAAAACATGTCAACTTATACAGACTTAATTGATGGAAGGTTCAATCCTTTAATGAATGCAATATGACAAATAGAAACAATGAATTAGATATTATTAGATTTTCTTTAATTGTAACATTATAATGCAAATAATGGTATAGCATTTATAAGGTTTTTAATTTATATAATTATTATATATTCGTTTATATCCATTTACAGGAGAAAACAACTTATACAGACTTAACTAATGAAAGCTTCGACTCTTTACATAATAAATGCAATAACAAATTTGACCTGTATGATGTTCCGTCTACATCTGATATGATTCTTACTTTGAAAGATGAATATTCACAAGATTTTAGTTTATCTGGATGTTATCAAGATTGCAAGAAAGATATTGACACTTTTAATATCTTTTCTGAAAATTCTTATGATAATCTGTCCAATGAAAGAAATGAAACAATGATGTTCGAAGCTGCTTACAATTTCTGATGTACTAATGATGATAACTGGTATCTGTCTTCGATATAATTTATCAAATTCTGTAAAACAAGCAATACTTGAGTTAGTTAAAATATTAGCTGGACCAAAATTTGTTGCGTGGAATATTAACTGTTATAATATGTTAAAACTATAGTATGTTAAATGTAGCCCTTCCGATGATAAAATTTTGTATACATTTTATTGTTTTAAATGTCACATAGTATTGATGGAATCTATTACGAAAAATAATTTTCGAAATCAAACTCGAATTTGCGGAACATGTAATAATCAATATAAACTTTCAATGTAATCTCAAAATTATTTCATATTCATTTCATATCAAATTAAAATGTTATTGGAAGACAATGATACTTTACTAAAATTATTAACAAATTTAGATTTAATAATAATAAAAATTCAGAAGGCTCTTCAATTTGTGACATTTATGATGGTGAATTATATAAAAAATTGTATAACATTAAATGTACTCAATTTAAGACACTAACATTCAACTTCAACACAGATGGTACAGTCCTATTTTGTAATTCTAAATTAATTCGTAATTCCATTTGGCTAGTACAATTGAATATAAATGAATTTCCTAAATTGAGATTCAAAACTTTTATACTTGCTGCATTATGGATTTCAGATTCAGAATCTAAACTTGTATTTATGAATTTTTATTTTTTATTCTACATTTGTTAAATCGACAGAGAAATTACTAGAATCTGATATAACAATAGTCAAAATCAATCGATTAAATTTAATTTCGTATCACTTTGCTCATCAGTAGATTCTATTGCACGACCTATAATGCAAAATCGAATGCAATATAATGCATTTCAAAGATGTAATTGGTATTGCGCGTATGGTCGTCATGTGAAAGATGCTTATCTAATGTCAAAAGAAGATCCAGAATTGAAATCGCATGAATCTTATCAGAATGATATATATAAAGCAACAAAGTTACAAAAAATGATTGAAGGGTGAATCTGAATTAATGAAAATGCCATTGTTTGATAGTATTTGGCATTATATGATTGATGGTGTTGATTATATGATTATGGTGTTCTTTTTTTGAGTGTAACTAAGTATATGTGAGAAATTTGAATTATATCAAGTTATAAATTTTCTTTAACAGTGAAGAAACGCTGAATTATTAACGATCGATTAGTGGCAATAAAACCACGAAATTCATCGAATTCTACGCAGTTTAATGTCAAAGCAAAATAGAATGGCGATCTTGGCTATTATTATAGTTATTCATGCTTACATGGGATTCTTGAAAACACATTCTTAGAGTCTTTCTTATTATTAGTATGAAGTGTTTATATTCTTTTAAAGACTGACATAAGAAGAAAATCTATTGCAATGTGAATTAGATCTAGTAAGATTTGTAGGCGAATGTGAAATATTGTATGAGAAGAAGTAATCACTTTATGCATTCTTTATTGTATTTAATACAATTTGTCAGAAAATCTGGACCACTGTGAGTTACATCAACATTTCCATATGAAAGCAACATGTTTTATTTAAAGCAATATGTAAATAGACCTAAGAGTATGCGAAATCAAATAGTAGATAAACATTTAAGATTTATTAAATATCGACATTCTGTGGCTACTATTGCATTTAATAGTGATAATAGTTATCAGTATTGTAAAGATTTATTTGAATACCGACTATTAACCGAAATATATAAGTACTGAAAATGGTGTTACATTTGCTGTGAGAGCATACCATTAACAAATATTGTAGACACTGCAAAAGAATCTTTACGTAATGGTCTTGTTTTTAATAGATGTATATTTAAAGATATAATATTTCATAGCAGCTTATATGATCGGCCAAAGAAGACAAATGATACTGTAATACAATTGAAAAATAATACCATTGTTCCAATTGTTAAATTTGTCTATTTTGAAAAACAATATTACATGATATTCGCAAAATAGTGATTGCACCAATAAAAGACAATGTACCAATGCCACATTTAATGAGAGATATTAAAAAGGAGAAGAATATTATTGTAACTTCAATTGAACAGATTAAAAATTCATTGATGTGAAAAATTCATTGATGTTGGAGAACATTATGTATGCGCACTACCAAATACAATTGAGATTCAATAAATGTAGCTTATAATTTTAATTCATGTACTTTGTAATATAAAGTTACTTAGCAAATGAAAGAAATAAATATTAAGAAATAAATAAATATAAAATAATATTATTCGAAAATAGAAGATGAGTTTAATTAAATAAGCAATAAAAAATAATAGAAACATATTCAAATTTTATTGAAAGTTTACCTAATTTTATGGTAAATCACTGTTTCAATCGAATCCATATTTCGATTGTAGAAAACTTTTCTATTTCTATCGTGATTTAATTATAGCCTTACTTAAATGATTAAATATTTATCGAAACATTACGCTTTTCTATATGACTTGTTTATCTAATGTAATAATTAGAAAATTAAGATTTGCTATTTATCTATGCCTATACGTATGCGCGCATGTGTGTATTTATACATTTATACATAGTTTTTATTGAATTGTATGTATATATAACGTCTAATTAATAATGTATGATATAATGTTTAATATAGGTATTTATATGAAATATAAAAAGTTAGAAATATTATAAAAAGATTATTATTCTTTAAAGCTGTACAATGAAGTGAAACTTAATTTAAAGACTTGTTTTTTCATATTGATAAACAACATGTATGTGTATTAATATAATAAAACCGAAATAAATACTTTGTTATTAATAGTTACTAGCAAATATGATGATACAAAATTTACATACATTTAAACTATAATTATATTTTACATATCTATAGTATATGAACGTATGTGTAAATGTGTGTATATGTGTGTGCGTGCATGCTCCCACATATGGTATACACATATGTAGATATACACAGTGCGACAAATATGTTCCCGAACACGAATCACATCTCAGCAACCAGTGGCGACATCTGCGTTCAAACATGCATTTTAAAGGTTGAACATTTTGCTATCATCTGTCAGAGTTTCATTCATTTTGGTTGACATATAATAAAGATATGACAATTCATGTTAAACAAGATTTTGGTCGAGGTAGAAATTTTAATATGGAACAAAGAGCAGTGATTAAATTTAACGCAAAACTTGGTAAAAGTGCATCAGAAACATTCCGATCGATGCAACAAGTTTATGGCAGTCAATGTTTAGGTCGTACAGCTGTTTTTGAGTGACATAAGCGTTTTTTGGAAGGCAGAGAGATGACAAAAAATTAGGACGGCCAATTTTTTTTTTCGAACACTCGAAATGATCGAAAAAGTACATGATTTTGTTGCAAACGATCGCAATGCATCACTAAAAATGATGGAGGAGGTTTTAAATATCAGTAGAGAAATGATTATACACCATATTACATGAAGATTTGGGTAAAACGAAGGTTTGTGCGAAGTTTGTTCCACACACATTAAGAAGCGATTAAAAATCAGCGAGAATCAATTATTCCAGAGACATCGTCGCAGCCGCAGAAAATAATCTAAACTTCCTAAAATCAATTGCTACGGGTGATGAAACATAATGCTTTTAGTATGATCCAGAAACTAAGCGTCAAAGTACGAAATAGAAGTCAAAAAATTCACCACAAGCAAAAAAAGTACGAAAAGTTCCATCAAAAATCAAGACAATGCTCATCACATTCTTTGATAGCAAAGGTATTATGCACAAAGAGTTTGTTCCAACTGGTCAAACAATTACTGGTGCATATTATCTCGAAGTTTTAAAGCGATTGATGGGCAGAATTCATCGTATTCGCCCCGAATATCGTGATCCAGAAAATTGGTCTTTGTTGCATGATAATGCACCGAGTCACACTTCATTGATTGTCCGTCAATGTTTGGCTCGAAATCGTGTCTCTGTGTTAAACCATCCACCGTATTCACCTGATTTGGCCCCCTGCGATTTCTCAAAATATTCCCAAAATTGAAATTGAAATTGAAAGGACGCTTTTTTGATGACATTCCGACCATCCAATCAGCTTCTACATAGGCACTAGAGACAATTCCGCAAACTGAGCTAGAACATGCATTTGAATCACTATTGAATCGCTGTAACAAGTGTATTGAAGCCAGAGGAGAATATTTTGAATAATAAAATAAAAAAATATGCATATTTGTTGTTTCAATTATGATTTTCAGGCCCTGTCCGGGAACATATTTGTCGCACTGTGTGGATACCAGCTTGATCAAAAAGTTTCCGGAAGAGACCACCAGGTGATGCTCTGAGTCAGCTGATTTGAGTTCTTTTTTTTGGCTAGGTTGCCACATCTATCATTGACATTTCCATCAAATTTTATCGCCATAGCTTGACATTTGTAAAAATTACGCCGTCTTGAGTACATCTACCTCTGCGCGTGTTTTCGATTTTTTACAGTTTTAAAAATGGAGTTGAATTTGCAACAACGAGTTTGCAACAACGAATACCATCCAACAGCCATCGAATTCACCCGATATGGCTCCCTGCGATTTTTTTCTGTTCTATCGAGTCAAAAAACCTGCGGGGAACGCGTTTTAACAGCCGAAAGGAGGTAATGGAAAAATCGAAGACGGCTCTGATGGCTATACCAATAATAGAGTTCCAGAAATGTTTCGAGAGCTGGATCAAGCGCTGGCATAAGTGCGTTGCAGTCGCTGGAGAGTACTTTGAAGGAGACAATATCACTTTTGATGAATAAACTTGTATTTTGAATTTTCTGAATGAATTCCAGAAACTTTTTCATCAAGCTATATATATATATATATATATATATATATATATATATATATATATATATATATATATATATACAGGGTGGGCCATCTATTGGTACGTTTTTGAATTTCGTCGTATGGCAACACCGAACGAGCTACAGACCCGAAATTTTGACAGTTTATTAGTCATACCGTCCGCGGCACGAAACAACATGTTTTCTCTTGAAGAGCGTTTTGAAATTTTAAAAACTTATTTTCAAAGTCAGTGCTGTGTCGCCGAAACTGTACGAATTTTGAAAAGAAATATGGGTCGTGATAGAGCACCCACCGAAGGAGCTATACGCAAATTGGTGAGGAAAGTTCGTGAGAAAGGGATGTTAGTGGATGACATTATATTACGACTGTTTTGAGTGAAATTGGCGCCGAGGTAGTCCAAAATGTCATTAATAATTGGGGTGACCGAATGGCATACTGTAAGGCCAGTAGAGGGAGCCACATGAACGAAATCGTTTTTCATTCTTGACGCGGATACTTTTAGCTTCACAACAAAAAAAAAATTAATAAAAAATATCAATGTATGCTCATTTGATCGCATTTTTAAAAACGTACCAATAGATGGCCCACCCTGTATATACAGGGTGTCCCATTTTAATTGCCCACCCCAAATATTTCGAAAACTACACATCCTAGAAGAAAAAGTTTTAGACAAAAGTTGTAGGGTTTCGAGGGGGGCATCCAACAGTGACCTTGACCATGACCGTTACCATGGCCGTCAAGGTCATTTCAAGGTCAAAATTTTCAAATGGAACGCCCCTTTTTTCACACCGCAATTGGAAAGAGGAAGAAATTTTATGTCCGAATATGACCTCAAGGTCAAGGTCATGTCATGATGAAAACTAAACATCGTGAAAACTATGTGCTCTCGCAAACATGTTCGACTCCAAAGTTATGACTTTCGGTGGGGGTTACCCAATGACCTTGACCATGATCTTCAAAGTTAGTTCAAGGTCAAGTCGAAATTTTCAGATGGAAATCCCCTTTTTTCAAACCGTAATTGGAAAGAGGGAGTAATTTTACATCCGACTATGACTTTGACCGTGACCTCAATGTCAAGATCATGTCAAGATGAAATCCAAACATCTTGAAAACTATGTGCTCTTGCAAAAATGTTCGACACCAAAGTTGTGAGGTTCGGCGGAGGTTACTTAATGACCATGATCATGATCTTCAAGGTCATTTCAAGGAATTAGAAAGAGGAGGAAATTTTACGGGTCTGAATTTTGTGTGATCATAAAAGCAAACTCCTAATGAAGAAAATTAGTTATAAAGGACCATTTTATGAAAATTAACCCTTACTCCGTAACCCTTTGTTTCAGCACCTTAAATCTGTAAACCATGGTCTTTTAGATCCTGTGCCTTTTTTAAACGGTAAAAATGCTTTGAAAAATCTGCAGAAATTCATGAAGCTTCTTAAAACCCTCAACTACAAATCCCAATTAAATATTTCGGGAAAAATAATTTTTTTATACATTTCTTATTTGAAAAAAGTGGAAAAACTTATGGAAAAATCACTTGTTCTTGCACTTGCGGCAGGGTCTTGTAGATCTTGGGTTACAGGTTAAGGGTTAAAGATTTACCTTCGACATTAGTGTTAACCGATGTGTACGGCGTGGAGGTCGTCGAATGGATTTCACACGTCATTGGCCCTGAAAAAGGCCGATATTAGTCAGCAGTTGTTGGACCATATAAATAACTGAATGCTAACAAAAGCAAGATGTAATGAAGCATCCAGCCAACAAAGGCAAGATGTAATGAATAATCCAGCCAATAAAGGCAAGATGTAATGGAGAATCTGGATAATTTACACAATATCCAGCCATCAGAGGCAAAATAAAGTGTACAACCCAACCAATAAAGGTAAGATCTAATAGTGAAATTGAATAAGTTAGGAAATGCCCAAACAACCATGGCAAGATGTATCAATCAAGTTCAGGGATCTATTTTAAATGTTCAAATGCCTCTCCATTCACTTCCATGCATTTATTAATTCTTCTTTGGAATTTCTTACATTTTGAAGAAAAGTTGGAGGAATATCTTGGCATGCCCTTCGAATTCTGTCCTTCATATCTTCCATTGTTGTGGGTTCCGTTTTATAGACTTTCTCTTTGAGATATCCCCAAAGAAAGAAATCCAAAGGAGTTAAGTCCGGTGATCGTGGTGGCCAAATTTGCGCAGTACTTCCCAGACCAATCCATCTGTTTGGGAATCGCTCATTTAAATAATTTTTTACTTGTCGAGATCGATGTGCCGGGGCTCCATCTTGCTGGAACCACATTATTTCCTGAATATTATGAGGTACATTTCTTAAAAGATTTGATAACTCAGTTCGAACAAAATCTAAATAGTTATTACCATTTAAATTTTCCTCAAAGAAATATGGCCCCACAATGTAATCATCCACAATGCCAGCCCAGACATTAAGCGACCATTGACGTTGGAACTCCTTATGTCTTTTCCAGTGTGGATTAACATCTGCATAATAATGCATATTATGCCTATTAACGTCACCTCTATTGGTGAAGGTGGTTTCATCGCTGAACAGTACCTTTGCAACGAATGCTGGATCTGCTTCCACCTAGCCTTGCACCCAGTTACAGAAAGCTAAACGTCGAGGATAATCAGTCTCTTCTAATTTTTGAAGCATGTGAATGTGATAGGGATGGAATTTTTGTGCCTTCAGGATTCGATTGGCCGTTGATTTTGGGATACCATGCCTTTTTTCTATTTCTCTTGTTGACATATGAGGATCCACAATAGCAGCTGCCACAACAGCTACAGATTTTTCTTCACTAGCACCTGATTTTCGTCGCTCTCTTTTTAGACTTCCGTTCTCAGCTCTGGTGCAAAGCTTTTTTATAGTCTTTCTATCAGGATGACGCCTGTTCGGATATTTTTCAGCATAAAAGCGCGCTGCTAGTGAATAATTATGCTCAGCTCGACCAACTTGACGAATCATATCAACAATTTCATTAGGCGGATAATCGCCCATGATTACGGTTTACAGAAAAAAAAGACAGAAAAAAATCTAAAATAACCGTTAAACTACTACAAACAACAGAAATCCAAAGATCTTGTTATTGCTCGAGACAACATCAAAATTTCTTACTTTATGAAATAAACATTGAGTATAACTAGATTAAATGACAATCTGCCTTCCGCATGAAAATTAAGAATCTTCCAGTTATTCAAGTGAATAAAAGAAACTAAAACGAAACATGCTGACTAATATCGGCCTTTTTCAGGGCCAATGACGTGTGAAATCCATTCGGACCTCCACGCCGTACACGTTGGTTAACACTAATGTCGAAGGTAAATCTTTAACCCTTAACCTGTAACCCAGGGTCTACAAGACCCTGCCGCAAGTGCAAGAGCAAGTGATTTTTCCATAGGTTTTCCACTTTCTTCAAGTAAGAAATGTATAAAAAAATTATTTTTCGCGAAATATTTAATTGGGATTTGTAGTTGAGGGTTTTAAGAAGCTTCATGAATTTCTGCAGATTTTTCAAAGCATTTTTACCGTTTAAAAAAGGCACAGGATCTAAAAGACCATGGTTTACAGATTTAAGGTGCCGAAACAAAGGGCTACGGAGTAAGGGTTAATTTTCATAAAATGGTCCTTTATAACTAGTTTTCTTCATTGGGAGTTTGCTTTTATGATCACACAAAATTCAGACCCGTAAAATTTCCTCCTCTTTCTAATTCCTTGAAATGACCTTGAAGGTCATGATCATGGTCATTAAGTAACCCCCGCCGAACCTCACAACTTTGGTGTCGAACATTTTTGCAAGAGCACATAGTTTTCAAGATGTTTGGATTTCATCTTTACATGACCTTGACATTGAGGTCACGGTTAAAGTCATAGTCGAACGTAAAATTACTCCCTCTTTCCAATTACGATTTGAAAAAGGGGATTTCCATCTGAAAATTTCGACTTGACCTTGAACTAACTTTGAAGGTCATGGTCAAGGTCATTGGGTAACCCCCACCGAAAGTCATAACTTTGGAGTCGAACATGTTTGCGAGAGCACATAGTTTTCACGATGTTTAGATTTCATCTTGACATGACCTTGACCTTGAGGTCACGGTCAAGATCATATTCGGACGTAAAATTTCTCCCTCTTTCCAATTGCGATGTGAAAAAAAGGGCGTTCCATTTGAAAATTTTGACTTGACCTTGAAATGACTTTGACGGCCATGGTAACAGTCATGATCAAGGTCACTGTTGGATGCCCCCCTCGAAACCCTACAACTTTTGTCTAAAACTTTTTCCTTTAGGACGTGTAGTTTTCGAAATATTTGGGGTGGGCAATTAAAATGGGACACCCTGTATATATATATATATATATATATAAACTACATATAAATATAAATTTACATAAATAACAAATTGTAACTCTAATTAGGTTAGATAACCCGATTAGATTGTATAAGAAAGGCATATACATTTAGATAAGTATTTAATCGTTTAAGTAAGATATATATTATAGTTAGGAAGGGATCTATAGTAGTTAGAATGTGATTCCGACTAAGCAATATCACAAAACTAGATAAATTCTTTATAAGGTCTAAATTTGTTCTGTCAATTTCGAGTTTTTAATTAAACTATCGAAATATTATTTATAAATAAAATTTTCAAATTGATATATTTATACCTTATTTATTCTCAAAATATACTACTCTAATCTTTATTTAATAAAACAATTAATTATTTCGTATAGACACGGATTATTTATATATATTATATATTTTTTGAAAAACGATAAATTATAGCATATTGATTCCTTGACTGATAAAAGCTCATTGACTACATTACAGATTGAGAACGATGTATGTTATTTGTGAAATTACAATAAATTTCTATAGCTATTGACATTCTGGAAAGTCAGATGGAAATGTATAAAATTTCGTATTTTTCATATACATTTCGAACTTTCCTATTCGCTACAATACGATAGAATCTTACAGAATTGGTTTCTTACTTTTCTATGGAAACTCATCGAAATTTTAGATTGATAACGATTCATTTTGTATAGTAAAATTACGATAAATTCCGATAGATATTACTATTCGGAATAGTCATATGGAAATTTATGAAATTTCGTTCGTATTTTTCATATTTACTTTTCGATAAGTTTTCTAATTTGCTATAAAACGATAGAATCTTATAGAATTGATTTCTTATTTTTCTGATAGAAAATCATTGAATAAATTTTAGATTGATAACGATTTAATTTTTGTTGTTAATATATGATTGATAGTTATTCGTTAAATAACGATAGAACCCGATAAATGCCAAGTCATCATTTTACTATTCCATTATTAGATACAATAGATAGAATACGACAGAAAATGATAAATTTTCTATCGTTAGTTTCCTATAAAATACGAGTATTATACTCGTAGGAGGCTTTATAACAGCAATTTTGCTGACGCCTAACCATTTGCAAGCTACTATTGCCTATTGTATTTATGTTTATGTTTACTATAGTTTATTATATCATATTTTATGTCTATTATTCTGTTAACATCTTCATAGTCTTTTTCATATAATTTGCAATAAATTATATTAATTTAAAAATTAAATTTTATAATAAAATAATAAGGCTCAATAAATCAAAATAAGTAAAAGTAAAAAGGGCTACGAGCCTAAAACATAAATTGACAAACTGTATGAGTAGTTAAAAAAGTTTTTTTGAAATAAAACTATGTCATAAATTAAAAACGTAAAATATAATTTGACAATCAGAAGGTGAACAAACGTTTCGATCCTAGTTGGATCATTTTCAATGTGACAAATAAATTAGTGTGACAAAGTAAAATTAACAACGGTAATTAACAATAGAGTTATAACGTAGATAAAAAACATAAAAGATCAAGTAAAATTCGCATTCGGACGCAAATTAACTATAAAACTCGCTCCAAATTGAGAGGAAATCAAATAAACGATTATAGTTGACAAAAATGTGCTCCTCCGAACCGTATGTGTGTATAAGGACGAACATGTTTCTGTTAGCAAGTATAAATTGTAATAATAAATTAACGGTAGAAGTAAATAAAAATAAAAATAATAAGAACAATAAGAAAAGTACGAATCGAGTCGCAAACAGTAAAAAGGAAAGTACAAATAAGTCGTAAATAATAAGTCAAATTTAAAGAAAAAGGCAAAAATTATCTTTGATATTATAAGACAAGCACATAAGAAAAAAGAGTAAAATCGCCAACATGCATTGCAAATGTATGATAAGTTTAGAACAAATAAATTCACAATAAATACCTTATGTGTGTGTCGAAATGATGTATTATAGATTAGGCAATGCGAATGGAATCGAAATTGATCGTCTCTCTAAGAAGCTAAGATATAAAGTACGACATATAAAGACAAGAAGGTTGAAATAGAAAACTAGAAAGGGAAGGGGGAAAAAATAATAAGAAGGAAAGAATAAAGTGGAAGGGAGAGAAAGTAGAGAGAGAAGAGAAGGATGAGGAAGGGAAAGCAATCAAGAGGGAGAAAGAGACTGGATGATCTGTGAATAAGTATCGGGTAAAGATTCGGTATCGTTTTGTCTATTAAGGCCTTGTTTCTGTCTTTCAATGTGAATCATTTCAGATACCAATCTCTTATTGTAAGAAGATTCACAGTCCAAAATTCTCACATCGTTCCATTTGAAATTATGATCAAAATTGATTCGATGATCAGTTATGACAGTAGGAGAACCTGTATTCTTTTTGATGTCAGAGATATGTTCGTGTAGTCTCGTGCTCAATTTTCTCTTTGTCTGACCAACATAACTCGCCTCACAATCATCACATGAGATCTTGTAGACAACATTCTGACTGGATAGGAGGCTAAGTTCGTCTTTTCCTCTCTTTATGAAGCTTTTTAACGTGTTTGGGAATAGAAAAGGCCAATTTACAATGAAACATACTAGAGATTGGAAGGAAACTTTCGGAAATGGATTTAACATAAGGAATCGTAAAATATTTGTCTTTATTGCGTGAACAGTGTGTAGTATCTTTGTTGTATTTATGAAACTTTAATCTGCGTTCTATTGTAGAGAAAATAAAGGGAAGAGGATAACAGTTATTTAAGAAAATATGGATAGCATCTATCAAATTTTTTTGTTGGAATCGTGGATGTGATAATAAGATGATTTTGTCAATAAAACTGATGATGGTGCCTTTTTTATGGCACAGAGGATGATTTGAGTGGAAATTAAGGAACCTTTCAGAAAATGTCTTTTTATGGTAAATGTCAAATATAATTTTTTGGTTATCTATAATCAGTATTGTATCGAGAAAACTCAATCTGCCATTTGCACCAACCTCCAAGGTGAATTGTAATCTCGTATGTAAGGAATTGAAAATGTTCAAAGTGTCATTGACAATGTCAGATGGAAACGCGAGCAAAATATCATCAACATATCTAAAATAGAACAAGAGTTGTGTTGACAGTTTTTCTAGTGCTACTTTTTCTAAATCCTGCATTACAATATCCGCGATTATTGAAGATAAAGGTGAGCCCATTGGAGTGCCGAATACCTGTCTGTAAGTTTTATTGTTAAAAGTAAAAAAGGTAGAATTTAAAATGAATCTGACAGCAATAATGAACTCATTTTTTGATATGCTTGTCTTCGTCGAGATGTAATCCCATCTCCTGTCGATGTTATTTACTGCTAGTTCAACAGGAATGTTAGTAAAAAGGGATATTACATCCAACGAAGCCAAAACATAATTAGAATCAAACACAGATCCATTTAACTGCTCAACTAAATGGAAAACTATCTTTAATATAGCTGGGAGCTTTTGGAATACTGTCACTGATTATATTGTGTAAAAAAAGTGAAAAGTTATATAATGGACTGTTTATACAAGAAACAATAACTCTCAATGGGTAACCTTCTTTATGTATCTTAGTTAAGCCGTAAGCTCTAGGTGTAACACCATCAGAAGTAAGCAGTCTACGGTATGTCAACTCGTCGATAAATTGATCCCGCTTCCATCTCACTAAAAAAGCGCGTAAGTCTCGCGTTAATTTCTTACTAGGATCTTTATCCACTAAGGCGTAGGTACTCGTGTCCGAGAGAATCTCCTCCATCCTCGAAACGTAGGAGTCTTTGTTTAGAGCAACAGTGACGTTACCCTTATCGGCGTTAGTAATTAGTATATTGGGGTGGTCATTGATAAACCTCTTTGTAGTGCGCAACCAGTTCAAAATTAATTTGTCGGTGGATGTAGGAGAAGGAAAATTATTTTGGAATCTATTAAGGATTGGAAGGGAATTATGTCTGACAGAATTAATAATGTTATTCGGACGACCAGTGATATTACTTTCTATATATTTGATAAATTCAATTAAGGTACTGTCTTTATTGTACTTGTTGATAGGAAGTCCGTATTTTTCGCCAAGTTGCAAGAGGTAACGAACCTCTAAGGGAACGTCAATGTCGCTCAAATTGACAAACCATTTTTCTCGTAACGAGTCTAAAGGAGAAGCCCCATCAAAACCGTCGGGAGCAATATTAATTCTCTCGGAAATGGATTGTTCATTGTACGATCGCCCATCAACAACAAGTTGAACACTATGGATAAGGGGGGGGGGGAGGATAATTAATGTCTTTGGTAACGTTATAAGAAATAGGTTTAATTTTTGAGTTTAATGATTTTAATTTTTTCTGTCCTAGCCAATTAATTTTTTTATTTATTTTAAACATTTGTTTAGAAAAATGGAAACTGTTAATTTTATCTAAATATTTAAAAAATTGACCAGATACAAGGAATGGTAAGTTATGAAAAATTGTATTGTAAAGTAAAAAGATGTTATTTCTAGTTGAGTGCAAATGGCAGTAAGCGTCCCTCAACCAATCGCATGATTGCCTTTACATTGCTAAGTTGTATCCTTTCGAGTCTTTTGTAACAAGTATTGTTGTGTAACAAAATTCCATTGGATTTGGAAAACTTATATAGATGCGGCGGAATATATAGAAAGTAATATCACTGGTCGTCCGAATAACATTATTAATTCTGTCAGACATAATTCCCTTCCAATCCTTAATAGATTCCAAAATAATTTTCCTTCTCCTACATCCACCGACAAATTAATTTTGAACTGGTTGCGCACTACAAAGAGGTTTATCAATGACCACCCCAATATACTAATTACTAACGCCGATAAGGGTAACGTCACTGTTGCTCTAAACAAAGACTCCTACGTTTCGAGGATGGAGGAGATTCTCTCGGACACGAGTACCTACGCCTTAGTGGATAAAGATCCTAGTAAGAAATTAACGCGAGACTTACGCGCTTTTTTAGTGAGATGGAAGCGGGATCAATTTATCGACGAGTTGACATACCGTAGACTGCTTACTTCTGATGGTGTTACACCTAGAGCTTACGGCTTAACTAAGATACATAAAGAAGGTTACCCATTGAGAGTTATTGTTTCTTGTATAAACAGTCCATTATATAACTTTTCACTTTTTTTACACAATATAATCAGTGACAGTATTCCAAAAGCTCCCAGCTATATTAAAGATAGTTTTCCATTTAGTTGAGCAGTTAAATGGATCTGTGTTTGATTCTAATTATGTTTTGGCTTCGTTGGATGTAATATCCCTTTTTACTAACATTCCTGTTGAACTAGCAGTAAATAACATCGACAGGAGATGGGATTACATCTCGACGAAGACAAGCATATCAAAAAATGAGTTCATTATTGCTGTCAGATTCATTTTAAATTCTACCTTTTTTACTTTTAACAATAAAACTTACAGACAGGTATTCGGCACTCCAATGGGCTCACCTTTATCTTCAATAATCGCGGATATTGTAATGCAGGATTTAGAAAAAGTAGCACTAGAAAAACTGTCAACACAACCCTTGTTCTATTTTAGATATGTTGATGATATTTTGCTCGCGTTTCCATCTGACATTGTCAATGACACTTTGAACATTTTCAATTCCTTACATACGAGATTACAATTCACCTTGGAGGTTGGTGCAAATGGCAGATTGAGTTTTCTCGATACAATACTGATTATAGATAACCAAAAAATTATATTTGACATTTACCATAAAAAGACATTTTCTGAAAGGTTCCTTAATTTCCACTCAAATCATCCTCTGTGCCATAAAAAAGGCACCATCATCAGTTTTATTGACAAAATCATCTTATTATCACATCCACGATTCCAACAAAAAAATTTGATAGATGCTATCCATATTTTCTTAAATAACTGTTATCCTCTTCCCTTTATTTTCTCTACAATAGAACGCAGATTAAAGTTTCATAAATACAACAAAGATACTACACACTGTTCACGCAATAAAGACAAATATTTTACGATTCCTTATGTTAAATCCATTTCCGAAAGTTTCCTTCCAATCTCTAGTATGTTTCATTGTAAATTGGCCTTTTCTATTCCCAACACGTTAAAAAGCTTCATAAAGAGAGGAAAAGACGAACTTAGCCTCCTATCCAGTCAGAATGTTGTCTACAAGATCTCATGTGATGATTGTGAGGCGAGTTATGTTGGTCAGACAAAGAGAAAATTGAGCACGAGACTACACGAACATATCTCTGACATCAAAAAGAATACAGGTTCTCCTACTGTCATAACTGATCATCGAATCAATTTTGATCATAATTTCAAATGGAACGATGTGAGAATTTTGGACTGTGAATCTTCTTACAATAAGAGATTGGTATCTGAAATGATTCACATTAAAAGACAGAAACAAGGCCTTAATAGACAAAACGATACCGAATCTTTACCCGATACTTATTCACAGATCATCCAGTCTCTTTCTCCCTCTTGATTGCTTTCCCTTCCTCATCCTTCTCTTCTCTCCCTACTTTCTCTCCCTTCCACTTTATTCTTTCCTTCTTATTATTTTTTCCCCCTTCCCTTTCTAGTTTTCTATTTCAACCTTCTTGTCTTTATATGTCGTACTTTATATCTTAGCTTCTTAGAGAGACGATCAATTTCGATTCCATTCGCATTGCCTAATCTATAATACATCATTTCGACACACACATAAGGTATTTATTGTGAATTTATTTGTTCTAAACTTATCATACATTTGCAATGCATGTTGGCGATTTTACTCTTTTTTCTTATGTGCTTGTCTTATAATATCAAAGATAATTTTTGTCTTTTTCTTTAAATTTGACTTATTATTTACGACTTATTTGTACTTTCCTTTTTACTGTTTGCGACTCGATTCGTACTTTTCTTATTGTTCTTATTATTTTTATTTTTATTTACTTCTACCGTTAATTTATTATTACAATTTATACTTGCTAACAGAAACATGTTCGTCCTTATACACACATACGGTTCGGAGGAGCACATTTTTGTCAACTATAATCGTTTATTTGATTTCCTCTCAATTTGGAGCGAGTTTTATAGTTAATTTGCGTCCGAATGCGAATTTTACTTGATCTTTTATGTTTTTTATCTACGTTATAACTCTATTGTTAATTACCGTTGTTAATTTTACTTTGTCACACTAATTTATTTGTCACATTGAAAATGATCCAACTAGGATCGAAACGTTTGTTCACCTTCTGATTGTCAAATTATATTTTACGTTTTTAATTTATGACATAGTTTTATTTCAAAAAAACTTTTTTAACTACTCATACAGTTTGTCAATTTATGTTTTAGGCTCGTAGCCCTTTTTACTTTTACTTATTTTAAATTATTATATATAATATCCGATAAAATACGGTAGGATTCATATCTAATGCTAGCGAGCCTTGACGATAGAGCTTATAAAAAACGATACAAACTGATAGAAATCCTACCGTTTTTAATCATTCTCTATCAACGTCTTTAAACAGGGTGGGAGATTTAAACGCGAAATTGGACAAAAACAGTACATCGATCAGTCATAGAAAAAGAGAGTTTACATGAGGAGTCGATAATGGTACACGCATGATAGATTTCGCAACAAGTGGGAACATGGTGATAATCTCAATAATGCTTCCCCAGAAAAGACATACACAAAAACACATGGAGATCACCAAATGGGAAGACCCACAATCAAATCGATCATATGATAATTGACAAAAGAGAAGTTTCATCATTTAAGTAAGATCCTATCAAGGAATAAATTGTGAGTCTGATCATGGATCGGCTAGATTCCGATGCCAAATATCTACCACCACACCGAACATCTACCAAAGAAATTTGATGTGGAAAAACTGGAAGATGGAGGCGATATGGGAGGAATACAAAATCAGGCTAGGTAAAAAACTAAACCAACACATAAATAGCGGGAGCAGATGTCAAAGGTTGGAAAACTATAAGGGAAGCTATAAAGCAAACTGTGGAGGAATAACTGAGATATGAATGTCCATTTAAGAAGAACAACTGGCATGATGAGGAGTGCAAAGAGGGAATAGATAGAAGAAACGAGTTAAGAAAACTGACAATTTAGAACGGCCAACAAGAAATAAGGAAAAAGAATACAAGACAGCCAGAAGAAACGTAAAAAAGATCTGCCAAAAGACAAAAAGAAAATTCATGAATGATTACATTATACGCATGCAAACTAAAGTCCTACAAAATGATCCAAGAAGTGCGTACCCAATCAGAGATGATAATGATATTGACATCGAATCGAACTACAAGAAAGGAGATGACTGCAAAAACTATACATAAAGGTAAAGAATATGCATTTCGCAGGTTTCTTTCATGTCCAAATTCTTGGAATGCCAACGTTTCGTGAACCTTGCAGTTCACTTCATCAAAGCGAGAACAGTGATACTATCACTCAGTATCAGGATGCTCCTTGCCTTGATTTGACGAAACGTTGGCATTCCAAGAATGGATCTGGAAACGGAGGAAATCCGCGAAACGCATAATTTTTATATAGAAAGCACCCATGGAAGCTCAAGAATATTATACATAGAGGTATCTCTTTACAGCATCTCTGAATACAGCATATAGGATAGTCACAACAGTGATCAAGAACCGTCTAGAACTTTGCGCTGAAAGGATTATTGGAGGATACTAGGCTGGCTTTCGCACCAATAAATCAACGATGGATCAGCTATATACAGTTAAACAGGTATTGCAAAAATGATGAAAATTCAACGTCAACGTATTTAAATCAACTATTTGTCTTTTCAGACAAGCATATGATAGCATTGATAGAGAATCCCTGTATAAGACAGACTGGCTAAAATTTGGTATCTCACAAAAATTAGTTAGACATCGATGTGCAATACAAGAAGTACAGTTAGGATCCAAGGAGAACTTGGAACAGAGTTTCAGGTTGATAAGGGATTCAAGCAGAGGATAGCCTTGCACCGATATTGTTCAATCTGGCACTGGAGGGAGTATAAAAGAGATAGAAATGGATGTTAATAGTAATTTACTCTATAAATCGAAACAATTAGCGGCACATGCGAATGATATAAATTGTCTAGCCAGATCACCGGTATACTCGAAAGAAATGTTTGTAAAACTAGAAAAAGCAGTGAAAGACGTAGGATTATAAATAAATAAAGATAAAACTAAAATCCTAATTCAAAGCAGATAGCCAGTAAGAGCTAACAACCAAAACCTAACAAACATAACAATGTACAATTACAATTTTGAAAATGTCAAAGAGTTCAGATACCTGGGATCCATTCGCCCTGGGAACATCGCCCAGCAAACGAGAATGGATTAAAATTTTTTTCTTTCCAAATGCATATTTTAAATAGCAAATACTTTTTTTTAGATTTAATTGGATTCAATTGGATTCAATTGAATGCAATTGGATTGAAAAACTGCATTTCCTATTCAAAATTTTGAATTGAACAGTATTCACAATGCACAAAAATGCAGAAAAAGCTAATATTATTTTTAGATTGAAAGGCATAGAGATATGCAATTTCTATAAATGAATAAAAATGCATTCAGGATTGAAAAGCATTCATTTTAACATTTGTGAATCAATATTTCTGAAAATCTGAATCCATTTCAATTCATTTTAATCCATTCTCATTTGCTGGACGGAAAATGACGAGGAGGAGGATGTGAGAAAGAGACTTAAAGCGGCAAATAAGGCGTATTTCTTTTTTAATAAGTAATGAGATCAAGAGACACCCATAAGAAGACAAAGGTAATGTTATACAAAATATTAATACGCATTGTTATCACGTATGGTTCAGAAGCCTGGACTATGACATGAAAAATTGAGAATGCCCTAGATACTTTCAAAACGAAAATATTAAGAAGAATATATAGCCCAGTCCAGGAAAATGATATATAGAGAATACATTCATGAGTGTATTAAGAATGCAAAACTCAATCTGTCTACGCATATAAAGTTTATGTGACTATGATGAGCTGGTCACGTATATCGTGAATGACACAAGTATACTAAGAAAGTTAATGGAAGCAAAACTATTAGGGCAACGACCTAGAGGAAGAAAACCCAGGACAAGATGGGAAGATCTCGACGGATGCATGAAAACTGCTGAAGGTGAAAACTGGAGGACATAGAAAAAACAATTAGAGAAGAAGACTGAGAGAGGCCCTGACTCGATATGAGCTGCAGTGCCACCGAAAAAGAAGAAGAAGAAGTAAATGAAAAAAAAAAATTAACTAATCTTTAACTTCAACTAATTACTTTTAAAGTACATAACATATTAATTTATTTCAAAAATAAAAAACCTTTACCTCTCTGAATGCTAATATTATTTTTCATAAAATATTTAATATTATAGAATTAGTTAGAAAAAAAAGCGCAATGATCGTGATGGGCTCGACGTTTGAAGCCTAAACATAAACATAGGAAAACCTGTGTGATGAACTGTACAACAATATAAAACTCAACTTAAAAATAAAACATTAAATTCATTTTATGATTCATATTGTAATTGTTCTGATATTCAAAGTGATTTATAAAATTTATAAAATTAATTTATAAAATTTACAATATTTTGATATAATTATCAGTACACAACTGAATCATTCGTACATTGCTTAATAAATTTTTATATGGCAAAAGAACATTCGAAATGATTCAGATGCGTAGAAGTCGAGCGGACTTCTACTCAGAATTATTGCCAGAAGTGTTGAAAATAATCAGCAAGTGCTATAGTTAAATATAGCGATAGTTAAAATTATTTAAGAAATTTTTATAAGGCGAAGCAACCCTTGATAATAATTTATTCGTATAGAACTTGATCAGAACAACTGAAAACTATCCAAAAGTGCTGAAAATAATGAGCACGACACATTTCCGCTAAGAGACGTATTAGTAGCGATAACTAAAATTGTTTGAAAAATGTTTATAAAGCGGAACGATAATAATTTTGATAATAATTTATTTGTATAGAACTCAAGCGGAACATGTCAGAACTATTGTCAAAATTATCGGATCGACACGTGGAGTTCGAATATTCCAACTTGTGTAAAAATTACTGATTGTTGGAATTTTGTCTTGAAACATCATATAATAATCAATCTAGCTTGAAAGAAACGTGAATACTTAACAGATGTCGTAATATCCGATGGCATCTGGAACTTTAAAAGAAATTATGCCATGCTGGAATATGAAATCAGCACGGTATTTCTTTATCTTTGATTTTTTGATATTGAAAATGCAGAACATTTTATTATTTTTGGAACTAAGAAAGTAGAACAAAAAAAGTGCTACCGGAACAATCATTATTTTTTGAATATTAATAAAATGCAATGCTAACTTCGTTGTCACCCATTTTCATACTTTTTATTTTTTTGTTAATTGATATTGGACTTAAATTTCTGCGACTGTCATTTATTGGATATTGTAACTAACATATTACCTCAACAGTTCTGTGTAAATTTAATGTCTTTATATCGCAATGTTAATTTAAAAAAACGCTTTTCCATATTCCCTGCTTTTATTCTACAATATATTACGAATAGTTACATAACGCGATATCTTGATATGTTTATAAAAAAGGAAATATGTCTAATTATTATGAACGTTGAAAATATATGTCTATTTAATTTAATATAGATTAAATATAAATAATAAAATATGTTTATTAATATAATATTTTTTAGTTATAAAAACGTGTGGTGTAAATTATTTGTATAATCATTTATTGACATTTTAAAGACGTAAATTATACCATTTGTACAATAGTATTTTATAAACGTTTACAAATAAGATCTCTTTTATAAATCATGTATGTTTTCAAACAGTTTTTTCGGTTATATAAATATGTATATATAAATGTAGATATACCTAGTATGCCCGAATACAAAAATTTGTAATTGAGCTCCAAATTGTATTTGTTCAAAATTTTCTCGTAAAAAGATGTAATCATATATTCATTCAAAATTTTGGGTTTTCAAAAAATATTTATTCACAAAAAACTATGAATATTTAACAAGTATTCATATTCTTTCAAACAAAATATAAACTGAAAAAGAAAATTCCAATAAGCAATCGTCCCTTAACTATAACCGGCACTTTGATAACTTAAGTAAAAAAAAATAAAATTTTATTTATTTTTGTCATTATAATATTCAAATTTTGAAGGGAACTAAAAATTTTTGAAAAATATTTTAGAAAACAATACATTTTTTATTTATATATATGTATTTGATAGAGTGTCATACATATTCCGATTACATCACAGTAATGTTATAAACATTTTATAAGATATCTTGGCGCGTCGTTCATTATGGACATTAAATTCTGAAATATATTATTTATTTCCATCAAAAATATCTTTGTTTAACCTATAGATTAAACAAGGACGCTCATTATATAAATTGTGGACTAAGCGCACGATATAATCGTAGCCATTGTTATTATAGATTTTTGTTTTCTCTTGCAGGCTTGTAAGCTATGTACAAATAATACAGAATAAAAGTGAATACAAAACGAAAATATTTGTAATCATATTAAAAAAAATATTCATTCAAATGGAATGAAAAAGTATTTATTTGTTTCTTAATGAATAAAAAAGAAGTGTATTCGAATAAGTTTTCATTCACATTTTATTCATTTATTCGAATATTAGTGTATTCACCGGACACATCCCTAAAATTAAACCATTCCTTTCTTATAATGATTTTTAACCAATATGAAATCTATTGTATTATGCAAACATAATAAAAACGGATATCATTGTTACGATATTATACGATTGCATAAATATAGTAAAAATTAGAACATTATCTCCTATATCATTTTCATTCTTATCATTTTTAAACTACTTTACGTTTAATGAACGTTTAATATATCATTATATTTATTGGATTAATACGAATTACATAAGAGAAACTTATTACTCATAATGCTCTTTTCCTTTCTCCGTAATTTGTACAATACGACATGAACTCAAGATCATTTCACTTGCTTAAAAAAAATGCTTCAATATGTTCTTATCATAGCTCCTACTCATTCCAATGTTCTCGTAGGAATTATAATAGCAGTATATTGAAGCATATTGGAGCATGCGACGTAAATGAACCTATCGCTTATTGATCAGTGCCTCTTATGCCAGAAACAATACACTGCGTTCTTGTGCCAGAAGCTGCAACAGTACATTTTTAGAATTGACAATAATAATGGCGACGACGTATCTTATTATAAAAAAGTTTTAAATCCGAACTTTGCGTCGCAAATCTCCGCTTGTAGGTCATATAGAGAAGAAAATAAGAGTACATATTTTTATTATACAATCTGAGTGAAAGATCCGAGTATTATACAATCGATTAAACATACATAGAAATTGATGCAGCCATTATTAAGATTCGATATAATCTAAATTTCATGCAACTCGCCGACTCACGTAAAGTGGCGATCGGTCTCGCATTATCTTGTCGCTGCGCTTGTTTTAGCGCCGAGACACTATTGTGCCTATAAAGCACCTATCATGGAACAAGTCGGAATGAAATCCAATCGGAATTATATTCTGTTGTTCCTAGAAAATACAATAGATATCTAGGGAATAATTGAATAAATTCATTTCAAATAATTCCATAATATGTACCCTGATCATATTTTGATGAAAGAATCCCAAAAACGTTATTAAAATTTAAAAAATTTTCAAAATAATTCTGTTTCTAATTAGATTTTATATTAATTATTAATATTTTTATCTTTAACGCTAAAAATAAGAAACGTATCAAACATAAGAAACATTACAAATCAAATCTAAAAATTTATTTTCAGTAATATTTCATTAATTTAAAGTTATTTTGTAAGAAAATGACAAAATAAATACGAATTGAAGTTTAATTAAAGAGATGTTTTAATCTGTTTCATGTTTAGCTAAAAGTCTGTTAGTGGTAAATAAAGCTACATAAATTAATATAATATATGTATAATATTATAGAATTAATTTTAACATAATTTATATTTCTATATACATAAAAATAGGAACATATTTTCATAAAAATGCGCTATTTTGTTATGCGTTTTAGTCTGTGCTCACAAATCGACAATTTTCAATCACTATTAATATCGAATTAGACACAACATAAATATTAAATAATAGATATTATATAGCAATATATACTGCAATATATATAGCAATATATATATTTGTGTTGTATCACAAAAACTGTTTATATGAAAAGAATTTTTCATACATAAAAATTAACAATCAAATAATTAATAATAGAAAATCTTATCCAATATCTCAATAGAATTTAGAAGGAGTTTATAAGAAATCCTTTATTATTTGTAAAACTCTTATCTTTTTATATATCAACGTTGATAATAATCCTACAATTCTCAACGTTTCTGTAAAACACATTACTTTCCAAATAATGCATTTATACAAGTGTATAACATTTGTCATAATACAAGGGTCATTTGAAAAATTTTGAGCCTCAACATGAAGATGGCATTACTCGTCAAAACCATTTTGGTACAATCGTACATGTTTTGCAAGATACCTGTGAAAATTGTAGCTATTTTAGATGCTCAGTTGTTATTTGAGAGTCATTTGTGCCAGTCGATGTCACTATTTTGTTTGATGAAAATCTATGTCCTCCCAACTTTGAGTCTAATAAACAGGAAAAAGTCATTGGTTATCAGATCTGGTGATACGATGAGTAATTAATTAATTTGAATCACAATTCGTAAGTTTTTGTTATATATGGTGATTGTCGATATTTTAATTTATTCAATTTTTTCCATTTTTTATAAGAACACTGACATTGACTGGCACAAATGACTCCCAAATAACAAATGAGCGTCCAAAATGACTACAATTTTCACAGATATCTTGCAAAACATGTACGATTGTAATACCAAAATGGTTTTGACGAATAATGTCATCTTCATGTTGAGACTCAAAACTTTTCAAACGACCCTCCTAAATGCACATCTTGTTTTCCAAAGCAGTGCAATAAATTATATCACATGTAACAGTTGTCATATCACGTTGTACGCGTTATAACATAAAGTCTGATTTGGCGCTTATTTTTATTTTGTATTAAAAGTTCTCGTCTAAAAATCTGACTAGAAGAATGATAAGAACTGTAGAGACACTCCAGGTAATATTCGACGACGTGTTAATATATCCCTCTAGACGATGATACACTCTTCTGTCGCCGAGCTTTTGAATTGGTCTGTAATTGAATTTCAGTGTACCATTACTGCCATCCATTTGTCTAAATACGTCCATCTAGAAATAGATTAAATAATATTAATATAGTAATGTAATTATTATTAAATATAATTATTATTGTTATTTTTAATCCAAAAGAATTTTAAGAAAATAATTAACTTATAATTTATTATACAAAAATAAAAGAATTAATAATCTCACAAAACTAAACGTTCTATTTATTTTTACATTCAAGTTACCTGCGTTTCCGACACTTTAAGCTTCTCAGTCATAACAAACCACAATACATCTTCCTGGCATGCGGGTGTAGTTAAAGATCCTTCGTAATTGTAATACGTAGTATGATCCTTTGGTAAGAACAATAAAGGTATCAACTTATTCCTTATGTGTATCATATTATGTCCCACCCAATTTGATACCAACTTCGTTGCATCTACAATGGGCGACAGATCTGGATTATCATCACTGCTCAACTATAACAAAATATTACGTTGTTATGTCCATATATAATTTAAAAAAAAAGCAATACTAAAATTAATAACACATTATCACCTCAAATAGAACGGCAACTACAGCAATCCCGTATTCATGTTGCAAGGCTACGCTAAAATTTGTATACTTTATGTCGTAATGCACTAGATGCAACTCTAGTGGATCACGTAAACCGTCCACAGTATGCTCTGCATTCCAATGAAAGTGCATTTGCTCCAAAATAAACATTGATGATAGACTTCCGCCACTGAGATGAAGTGGTACACCATGAAATAGTATTTGCACTAAGAAAAAATTTCAATCGAAAGATATTGAAAGTACAAAAAAAAATATAATTTCTTTCGCAGAATAATACTTTGCAGGCTCTTGTACTTGCTTCGATTCAATATGTTATATTAAAAACTTTTGATAAAATTTTGATTTCTTTGTTATCCTCAATTTCATAAGGTTGTCAAATGTTATTCTGTAATTATCACATCGTACAAAATTGACGACATATTTATTATAAAATTATAAATTAACACGAATTTAAAATTGTACTTCCACGAAATTTCATTATGTCTTTATCATTTGACAACAATTTGTATTTATTGATTCATTTGATATGATTGACGTGATTTTAACATCTGCGACGTGATAAATGCGATTCATTAACAATCTTGCTACACTATTTATGCGACTACATGCGATAACTTGTGACTATTATTAATGGATGAACATTTATATACAGTGTATTTTCAGTAGCTAGATCATTTATAATATCTTCGTTGTTGGTAAAAATACTGATTATAGGGGATCGAACTCCAATAACCTTGACATATATTGATCATAAATAACCTCCAATAAGTTTTAGCCGACGCTCGTTATTCGTTAAAAAATTATAAACAAATAAATTTAACATATAACACATATAAATATGTGTTTAATTTTATAATTTGAACTTTACTCATTGTTAGTATAAATTATATTATACAGTATATAAATCAATGTATAAGTTTATTATATAACTGTTCAAAGATAATAATTAACTTTGATTGTTCATAACTTTTTAATGAATAACGAACGGCGGTTAAAACATTGTGAAAGTCACAGAGGCATACAACTTTTCACATGGAATAAGTTCCATCCCCCCTGCCGCCTCTCTGCTTAGAGAAGTACGACTTTTCAAGTAAAGAAAGGTCCATTCTATAAGAGATATATTTCCCACTGCCTAGAGCCGCATAATTTTAATCAGGTGGGGAAGGGTGGATCTCGTTTCGTGTGGAAAGTCGCGCGTCCTTGGGCAGAGGGGAGATGAGATAAACCTCGCTTCGCGTGGAAAATCCCTTTCTTAGTCGATTCCCCTCTGTTTAGAGTCCGACTTTTCACGCAAATAAAATTATCAACTTTGATTGTTAATAACTTTTTAACAAATAACGAGCGATGGCTAGAACCTATTGAAGGTCACTCAGGATCATGACCTTGATAACATATGTCAAGATTAAGATCATTGGAGCTTAGTCCCATAATTTTTTATTAAAATTTTGCTCAAAGACATATCTTTTGAAACTTCAAAGACACTTTCACTTTTTAAAATGAAATTGTATGATTTTTTTACACAATATGATTCCTCTAATTATTTTGTATATAAAAGTATTAAGATAGAGATATCAAAAAAACAATAGTTTACAAGATATTTTATATTTTATTCTATATTATAGCCGACACATATTAATATAAAATGTTAAATAATTCGTATACTATTAATTTTTTGATAATCCTATCTTAATTTTATGAACAGAATAATGAGATGAATTAATTGATATAAAGAAAACACATAGTTGCATCAAAAAAACATGTATGCAAAATGAATAATTTTTTAAATAAGCAACTATGTATTCTTTACAGGAAACACTCTGTACTGAAGATGATGACTCAGAACATTCAGGTGAAACGTTCATAACTTATATATAATAAAAATAAAAAGAACACACAAACATCCAATGTTAGATTCTTAGGGATACACTTTTTTACTCTCTATTAATTTATATTTATTAAAACTTATAATTGGTAATATAATTGGTAAAGTTTTGTTAAAAAATGTACAACCAAAACATTAAACAGTAAAATGTATTACATCCTATTTATTTACCGGAATGTCCAGTGTTAATCATCGTACTAGGAAAAGCGAAGTCATATCGATGGAATTTAAGAGCACCGAGATCAACTCTTATAGCATCTTCCGTCACGATGTCTATTGGCGATTGCTTCTTTCCTGTCATACATATTCCTGGCCAATTTTCTGGTCCTACATAATTATTTATAAACTTCAGTAGACAGTAGTTTCAATCATTTTAAAGTACAACAAAATTTAAAATTTGTATTATAAATATTAAATTTTATTGTACTTTAAAAGAATCCTAAAAATGATTAGTCATATTGTAAATAGCACTTACACACAGACGATATGAACAGAATAATGAGATTTATGTATCATTGACACTATCATCAATATCTCACTCACGCATATCACACATACACATAAATTTTCATATAACAATCACGTTTTAATTAGACGTCTAAGTCCAATTTTCAGAACTCCACGCTGTTTCTTCATGCAAACTACTAGTCTGTGAACTATTATAATTATTTTGTAAATAGATTGCACAGTAATAGATTGCACAGCTTTTATATGAAGCAAATATTGTCGTGACGTGACAATTTTGGAGCACCACATTAGAACTAATTGTAAGAAATGATAAAAAAGGACTCCGAAATATTTTGTCATTCTCAATATAGACTCCACCTCAGAAACACGTATAAATGCGTATACTTTAATCCTGGAAAGGGATTTTCAAATCAGTAAGAGATGAATAAAGATTATATAAAAAATTAAATTGCAAAAGGGGCTAATATGGAATCAACGCTGTAAGTGGTGCGTAAAAATTCTCTCTAAATTATTATATTATATAATAGATGGTACACAAATAATAACAAAAATATATTATCTATTAAATAATAATTTAGAGAGAATAATAATTTAAATTTTTTGCAATTTAAATTTTTTTATAAAATTATAAGGAGTCCAAATACTTTCTTAACTTAATATATTTATTACTTAAAAATTATATGGTTTAATCAATAATACAGATGACTTTAAGATCCTCTGAAGTACTATTACAAAAAATATATATTTTTATATAATAAATTGTATAAAACTTTAAAAACAATTTAAAAATTTTTAAAAATTTTTATTCTTAAAAAAATATTTTTTAAATATTTTTTGTTGACTCGTATGGAAAGAAATAATTGAGAATTATTGAAAAATAATTATTCAGAACTATTCAGAAAATTATTTATATTGGCAATGTATTATGAGACATTATCATTTATTATTATTGGAAATACAAATAGTTTACTACTCAAGCGAATAGTAACTACAAGCATTTACCTTCATTATTGTAATATAACAAATGATAAATGCCTGTAATTACTATTCACTTTAATAGTAAACTACTTATATACATGTATATTCTAACAGTAACAAACAGTGAATGCGTAAATAGTTACTATTCGCTTCAATAGTTGTGAATAATAAGGTCCCATAATACTACATGATATTCATATATAGTTCTTTGAATAGTTCTGAATAGTTATATTTCTCAATAGTTCTTAATAGTTTCAAGGAGCTATTGAAAACTATTGTGAAATATAATTATTCAGAACTATTCGAAGAACTAGGTATGTAATGTCATTTAGTATTATGGGGTATTATTAACTACTGTGGAGCGAATAATAACTATTTATCCATTTACTATTCACTATTACTAACAAGTAACACTATTCAACTGTCACTCACTAATCTGGAAATTGTGCTCACTTGTTTAATTGGAAAATATTGAACACGTGTTTTTCTATTTTTTCCCAAAATTAATTTTAAGAGTTGAAATTATCCCTCAATCATCTCCAAAAGTGTATTATCTCGCCATGAGAAATACTTCGAGCATATAAGTGGCAACGAAGTATGTTTCTGATGAAAGTTGTAGAGTTGATAAAGAACTATGTAATGATGTTCTTACCTTGATCTTGGAAATCAAATATCAAGATCATTTGGAGATAAAATTGATTTTTTTCATGATGCTATCTTGAAAGAATAGCAAAAATAAAACGAAAAACAGAATTTAATGAAGCATCACGGCTCCAATAAATGTATAAACTTTGTGCCAGTAAATTCTGAACTAATAAATATCGAAAATATTCATCTAAAATCCATTCTTGGAGGTGGTTGAGGGATGGTTTCAATCCTTACAATTAATTTTGGGGAAAAATATATAAACACGGATTTAATATTTTTCAATGTTAAACAAGTGTGCATAATTTCATTCAGATTGATGAGTGACAGTTACAATTAGTATTACTTATAAGTACTATTGGGACGAATAGTAACTACAGGAATTTATCATTCATTATTACGGATTAGAATGATGAATAATTTATTATTGGAGCAAATAGTAAGTACAAGTAGAAACTAACATCTTAGCGATTTTCGTGAAAATTTAGAAGTACTAGGTGATATTACTTACAGTTCGCAAATATCCTGGATAGTGATATTTTATTGTTTTTTTGTTATTTAAAAAAAATTTTAGTTAAGGATGAGAGCTAAACGGTTATTTTTCATTAACGGTTAAAATAGTTACTGTTACTTCAAAATAACTAATTATTTAAACAGTTATATAAACGGTTATTTTTTATTAGTACCCTATAACTTAATCAGTAATTCCATTTTTTTCATTATTTCTCATTATTTAAATTATTTAAGAAATCTATTTTAAAATATTTCGTTATTTAAAATATTTGTACAAACAAATAAATGTAAAGTGTTAAATTTTATGCATAAAGATTGATATTAACTTGGTAATGAATAAGGCCAATATTACATGCGTCCATTTTGTTCAATTACGTAGTCGCAAATACTTACATTTCAGAACTATTCGCCAATAGTATAATTTAATTACTGTTCAGTTACGTAGTCGCGAATAGTTACTTTTCAGAATTATTTGCTGATAATCGTAATTACTATTTAACAGGATTGTTAAAAAAATATGTTTTTTTATTTTAAAGGAAAAATATTGGTTTTTTTATTTAGAATAATATTTTCAGTTTTATTTTGTGTTTTTTAAGCAACAAAAAAACATGCTTTAAACAAGAGAAAAACATGTTTTTTTAATGTTTTTTTTGTTGCTTAAATAAACAAAAAATATTGTGTGAATATTTGAACCTTTGCCATAAAAAATAATAAATAATTGAAAGAATTAGTTATTTTTATTTATTTATTATTATTATTATTTTTTATACTGCTAATATGTTTCTTGTGTGAGCGTCACTAAATACTTTTCCAAAGTGTACGGATTGATAAATCAAGGGTACTGGTTTATATCATTCTGCAGCCATGCCTGACGTTATATCTTCTCTACCGAGCAAAAACTCCGTTCAAAATTTATCTTTTTTCTGAGGAAGCTATTAAATGTTAAGCCAATAACATGATGGCTTGCGCTAAAAAATAATATCAAAAATAATATCAAAAATAATATCAATGTTATTACATTCGATTTGGCAACACAACTCCATAACAGTTGCTTCTTCTGCTGGTATAAAAAGGCTGTTTTCAGTTTTTGGGTTAATGCATCACAAAACTAAGAAACAAGTTAGGCACAGAAAAAGCTTCAAAATTAAAAACAATTTTGAAGGCATTGAACAAAAAAACTGATGTAATTGAACATGAATATTGAATATTGAAACTGAGACTGTATAATCTGATCTTTTTTAAAAGTTTTTATGTTTACAGCTATTAGTAGAAAAAAACTACTACTGAATGTAGTTTATATTCCGTTAAAAGATTTAACGAATTTTATTTTATTATTTATATGTTTATAGCCTGTAATAGTACTAGTAGTAATATATTTACATATAAATAAATAAATAATTTTTTTGCAACATATATATTATTTTTTTATTCACTTTTATAATTTCTTTTCCAAATCACATATTTTAATTGCAATTTTATTTTTTAACAGATTTAATTAAAAATAGTTTAAAATTGTTTAAAACGAAAGTGTTTTAAACATGTTTTAAATAAGCCGTTTTAAACCTTTTGTTTAAAACATAACAACTCTGCTATTTAATTACTATTCAATTACATAGTCGCAAGAGAAAAAAAATAGTTACTGTTCAAATAACTATATAAATTGAAATAACTATAGACATCTGAATAATACACAATAGTTCTCAATAGTTCCTTTCCATACAGAAAACAATATTAAAATAAGTTACGAGCATCATATATAATTAGAAAATTTTAGAATTTTTATATGATTATAATTAAAATCGTAACTATAGTATTAAAGTATATTAAAGTATTATAGTATATTCTTATATTAAAATATTTGTAACCAATAAAGAATTGGTTTATTATTATTTAATAAAAGGAGACAAGCGCTTTCATATTATTATTCACAGCTAAATCTGTTAAAAAATAAAATTGCAATTAAAATATGTGATTTGGAAAAGAAATTATAAAAGTGAATAAAAAAATAATATATATGTTGCAAAAAAAATTAAATCTATAGGTATTAACATAGGTAATTGCATCGAGTAAATCGTGTTGCTTTCTTTAATTTATTTGTAGTAAAATGTTAAAATTGTAACAGAACTAAGTAGATCTATCTATAGAATCTACATATAGTATCTATATATAATATCTATAGTACCATATGTACAAGTATGAAATGCGGATTTGAGACAACAGATGGTGCACCAATGCAATGTGTAGTATAAAGATTTGACGTATATGCCATTTTGTTATGCCATCAACAAGTGTCAAATGCGCATAAGTGATAAATTGAAAAAGTGTTTGCATAATATTGTTTTGCTGTGTTCAATATGTCGAAATTTGTGCCAAATAAAGAGCATTCGCGGACAGCATTAATTTTTTGTTTTCATTTGAAGAAAACTGCTGCTGAATCATACCGATTACTTCAAGAAACTTATGGTGAACATGCTCGCAAGAGTATGAACGATGGTTTCGGCGTTTCAAAAGTGGTGATTTCGATGTTGCAGACAAGGAATATGGAAAACTGTCAAAAAGGTACGAAGATGTAGAATTGCAAGCATTGTTGGACGAAGACGATTCACAAACACAAAAACAACTCGCAGAGCAATTAAGCGTTAGTCAACAAGCTGTTTCCAATCGCCTACGAGAGATAGGAAAGATTCAGAAGATCGGCAGATGGATACCACATGAGTTGAACGAGAAGCAGGTGGAGAGGCGCAAAAACACATGTGAAATTTTGCTCGAATGATTTTGCTTTCGAACAAAAGAAAGTCGTTCTTGCATCGTATCGTTATTAGGGATGAAAAGTGGATATATTTTAAGAATCCCAAGCGCAAAAAATCATGGGTAGACCTAGGCGCACCATCCACATCGACCGCAAGACCGAATTGCTTTAGCAGGAAGACGATGCTCTGTGTTTGGTAGGACCAGAAGGGTGTGGTCTATTATGAGATGTTAAAGCCTGCGGTTAATACCAAACGCTACAAACAATAATTGATCGATTTGAATCGTTCGCTACTCGAAAAACGATCAAAATATCGAAAAAGGCAATACAAGATCATTTTTCTCCATGACAATGTTCCATCACATACGGCAAAACCGGTTCGCGACACATTGGAAGCACTCAGCTGGGAAGTGGTAGCCAATGCGACTTACTTACCAGATTTGGCTCCTTCCGATTACCACTTGTTTGCATCGATGGGTCACGCACTTGCTGAGCAGCTCTTTGGTTCGTACGAAGATGTGAAAAAATGGCTCGATGAATGGTTCGCGGCAAAAGGGGAAGATTTTTACTGGCGTGGTATCCACAAATTATCCGAAAGATGGGAAAAATGTGTAACTAGCAATGGAGCATACTTTGAATAAACCACTTTTTATTCTTCCGAATTTAACGTGTTTTTTTTAAATCCGCATTTCATACTTGTACACCTGGTAAATGTTTACAATAATGGAAACAGTTCTGATGCTCTTGACCTTGACATATGTTGTCAAGGTCATAACTCTGAATAATCTACAATAAGTTTTAGCTGTCGCTTACCCTTCGTTAAAAAATTATTAACAAAAAGAGTTTGAAAAAACAACGTCTTATTTCGACTATATATAACATCAGAAAGGTGGGATAAAAGTTACTTCAGCTGAAAGTCGTTCGCCTGCAAGCAGGGGGGAGGGAGGAAGACGGGGATGAGAGTCGCTTCGCGTAGGAGTTGTGCATCCCCAAACAGGGAGGAGAGATGGAATAGGACATTTTACTTAGGATAAGGTCTTCGATTATGGAATAGATTCCCAATATGAGATAGCGGGATTTCTGCTAAACTAATAAGCGCACGTGGTTGATTTTATTATAAACTTGTTACTTATAGAGTGAAACATATTTAGTAGAAAACTCATTATTAGATCATGCTTAGTAGTTGTGAAAAAAGATTTTTAAAATTGGATGTTGTCGAATATTATTGAAGTTATTCTTCAAATCTTGTTTTATTATATAATAAATAAATATTTAGTAATAAAGTCTGTATACAGTGATAGAGTAAGGTCGAAGTAATAGGAAAACACGTGATATAATGATTTGTTTAACTGTAAAGATTAGATTTAGTGATCATGAAACTGCAAGGCATGGAAGTCATAATATGAGATACTCAAGGTATTCCTAATTATATGAGAGCATCTAAATACGATTCAATATCTCAAAGCATATTATTGAACGAAATGTTAAAAATGACGATTCTATTGTTAAGATTACTCACACAAACATACACACATACTCACATACACCTACACATAAAAAAATTATGTAATTATTGAGAGTACAAATTAGTTCGGTCCTTTTTCCAAAAGATGGCTCCTGCTGTTGTGAATGGGTCATAGTGACAGCTGATTTTGGTGTTTTCAGAGAGATTAGACATCTGCTAATAATATTCAGTTTATATCGCTTTGAGTTTCATACAAAAACCTTGATTTTTTACTGTGTTTGAAATGTCGAATTTTGTGTTAACCAAGCAACATTTGCGGGAGGTTCTAATTTTCTGCTTTAATTAGAAGAAAAGTGCAGCTGAAGCCCATCGAATGCTTGTCGAAGTTTATGGTGACACTGCTCCAACTGATAAATCATGTAGGGAATGGTTTCGATGTTTCAAGGAGATTTCAGCGTTAAAGACAAGCTCTGGACAGCCAAAAAAATTCGAAGACAAAGAATTAGAGGTATTACTCGAAGAAGATCAGAATCAAACGCAAGAGGAACTTGCAGAATCGTTGGGAGTAACTCAACAAGCCGTTTCTGCACGATTGAGAGCCATAGGAATAATTCAAAAACAAGGAAATTGGGTGCCTTATGAACTGAAACCGAGAGACGTTGAAAGGCGATTTTTCACTTGCAAACAGCTGATTCAAAGACAAAGAAAAGATTTTTTGTATCGGATTGACTGGAGATGAGAAGTGGATATTCTCCGACAACTCCAAGAAGAAAAAATATTACGCTAAGCCCAGTCAATCGTTATCATCGACCTCAACATCAACACCAAAGTCGAACATTCATGGTTTGAAGATCATGCTCTGTATCTGGTGGGACCAAAAGGGTGTTGTTTACTATGAGCTGCTGGCGAAACCTGGTGATTCCATTACGGGCGATCGGTATCGGCTACAATTGATTCGTTTGAGCCGTGCATTGCGACAAAAACGGCCGGAATACGAGCAAAGACATGATAAAATTATTTTTCTTCATGGCAACGCTCGGCCTCATGTCGCAAAAGTCGTAAAAAAATATTTGGAAACGCTCAAATGGGATTTTACCGCCGTATTCTCCGGACATTGCTTCTTCTGATTACTGGTTGTTCCGAAGGATGCAGCACGATTTGGCAAATCACCGGTTTACTTCTTCAAAATTGGATCGCCTCCAAAGATGAGTCATTTTTTCGAAATGGAATTCGAAAATTGAGAGATGGGAAAAAATAGTAGCCAGCGATGGACAATACTTTAATTAATTTTTCATTAATTTTGTTTTGAAATAAATGGATTTTTGAACACAAAAAAACAGACCGAACTAATTTGTACTCCCAATATTATGTATAATTTACATTCAAATTCTTTGTTCCTACTTGTATATAATATAGTAAAAGCATGTATAAAGCGTATCTTTATTTTTTTCTTAGTTTTCTATTATGAGATATCACCTCATACAAGAAAACCCTTGTCTCATATTAGGAATCCATTTTTTGGATAAGCAAAATCAGTACTTTCGATAAAAAAATTTCACATATAACAAAATATAACTACTATCGATCGCTAACTTTAGATGGTAAATCTTGAATATATTTCTCATAAAATTGACACGAAAATAGGAGTTAAGGTTGTAAATTAAATAAAGTATAAGTCTTTAAAAAAAGATATCTCATATTAGGTGATTTTATCCTATCAAATATTCAAACTATTAAAATCACATATTAAATGCAAAAACTCGTGAAGATGCATACAATCAATACAATCAATATATGCTATCACTTGTACTAACATATTGAGAAATAGCAACTGTACGCTTACAATTTGAAGAACTGCGCAATCAAAATTTGTAAATATCCATCAAAACAAATAAACGATGTAATTATATCGAATAGTACATTAGTGTTTTCACAAGGTCATTGCTTTAAAAACAAAAAAGAGAGTCGCTTCGCATGGAAGTCGTGCGCTCCTAAGCAGGGTGGGGAGGAGGAATGAAAGTTGCTAGTGTAGGAGTCATAGGCTTCCAAGCAGGAGGGAGGGGGGGGGGTAGGTGAATTGGAACATTTTTCATAAATACAAATATTCGGAAAGTTTAATGGTATAACCATGATTGGATTAGGTTATATATACCCATTAAATGTAAATGAAAGTATAAAATAGTATTTAATACTGTATATGTGTATCTGCATAGTAGAAATAAAACGTTATTTTTAAAACTTTTTAAATAACTTTTTAACAAAGGATGAGCAACGGCTAAAACTTGTTCGAGGTTACTCAGGATCATGACCATGACAATAGTATGTCAAGAGTATCGGAGCATGCTTCTGTTATTGTAAACATTTATTGAATCTATAATTATAAAATAGGTTAAGCATCTATTAAGCATCTATTTCTCGTTGTATACACTATTTAAACACGTGCTAAGATAAATTATGTACAAAATGCTAAAATATTTGGTGTTATATTAAAAACAGATTGTAATAATATGAAAAAAAAATTTTTATTTTCTAAATATATATCACGTAAGCAATAATATTAATTTTGGAATTACCTTTGCAAATATTAAGTGGTTAAACTTTTCTTTAAAATTAATAGTAATATCAGTTTAAATCTCTCGAGATTTAAACAATAATAATGGAATAACGGGCAAATGAAAGTACAATTATTTCTGTACGGTAATTTGTGCGTGTATTTTAAAATCTATTTATTCAATTTTACATTGATTTAAAAGGTGAATGTTTCGGCTTATTTCAAGCCACGAAGCAAATTTTGTGTACATTGATACATAATATCAATATCTTGTTATCAAGTAATTAGATCGCAATATGCAGTAAATCATGTTTTTCTTTCAATTTCATATTTGAAGAAATGTTATATCAGTTAGTTACTATGCTAATTATTAGTTGCAATGACAATCATAATTGAGAACTTATTAATCATCATTGTGTTTAATTTAATTATTGAAATTGAATATATTTCTAATGAGGTTATCTCAATTGCAGTAAAATTCAATTAACGTAATATATAACTGATATAATATCTCTTCAAATATGTAATTAAAAGACACGATCTACTGGATATTATGACCTAACTACTTAACAACATATGTTAACTACTTAACAAGATATGTTTTTTATAATATAAAAATATAAAAATTTTGTATATGCTGTATACAAAATTTGTTTCGGTGATGATGGCTTAAAATAACCGAAATATTCGTACCTTCCAAATCAATGTAAGATTGAATCGATTTTAATATATACGTACGAATTACGCATATAAATAACTTTCTCTTTAGTTTTAAAATTAAATTTCAAATTGCTTAATTTGTGCATATATGATCACAGTTAATCTCGAACAAAGGATAAATGTAAATACTGATTGACCACGAATTAACTCTCGATACCATGAATAAATTTTCTATAATAACGCTATTTTGTATCAATATATGTATATACAGGATGTCCCAGAATAACCATTAAATATTTCGTAAGTAGATTGGATTAAACTGATGGTGAGTTGAAAAGTCATTTACAATTTTGCAATTTTCGTAATAGTTAACAAGATTTTATTATAATAACTAAAAATTGCCAAATATTCATCTTTAATAATTTTTTATTCGAGTACTATCAAATTTACAGATAAAAAGCAAAAATTGTTTATTTTTTTTTATCGAGTTCTAAGAATTTTTTAAGAATTTTTTATTTACTTTTTAAAACTGCATTTTTTTATTGACAACTATTTTTACTCATATGTAAGAACATGGTATTAAAAAATTCTAAAAAATTCTGAAAAATTCTCAGAACCTATAAGAAAATAATCAATTTTTCCATCTCTTGCTGTTGTTCCTGTTTTTTTATTTTAAAGTTCATAGTATTTGAGTAAGAAATTATTAAAAACCAATGTTCAGCGATTTCTAGTAATTAATACCTTGTTAACTATTGTGAAAATTACAAAATGGTAAAGGACTTTTCGACTCAATTTAGTCCGCTCTGTCTATACAAGAGCGCTTGACAAAAAATTTCGGGACATTCTGTATATATATACAGGTTGCGTCACCAAAATCCGGACAAATTTCAATTTAAATTTTCTGCTATATTGTACCTCCGTCTGAGATGTTGTTGGCGTCCGAGAAAACAGTGATGTACTGTCGTGAGAATTATTCTCATATAGGAATGTTCATGCGCATGCGTAAGCTGCCATCACACTTTCGTATTGGCTGCTTTCACATCGGCGATACGCACTGTGAGAAAGTCTGATGCTTCTAGTAAACAATCATATTTTCAAAATGGCCACGATGTTGAAACCAAATGCGGAGTATAATCGAAGAGCGATCATCAAAGGCCTTTGCGCTGGGCGCTCAGCAACAGAAATAATTTAGTTCTTTGGATACCCGAGATCAATCGTTTATGACGTTGTGACAAAATATATCGCTTTAGAACAGTTCAACGAAGGTTCCAGTATGTCAGCGAGGAAGAGACACTCGAAAGAAAGCATCGCGAGGAAGCACCCCGCAATCGTTGAAAGGGCTCAAGCGCTGATTTCGGTTAACCCAGGGCAATCATTGCAAAAATTAATATCAATTGTTGATGTAAGCGAGTCAATAATGCGTCGAATTGTCGAGGAGGACCTTCGATACAAATCGTACACATTAGATACGACAGATGTTTTCTGAGGCTGCCAGGACAAGCCGAGTTGCTCGCTATAAACTTCTATTGTGTTCTTTGAAAAACGAAGCGTCGGGACGAATCAGGTTCTTTTCTAACGAAAAAATTTTTATTGTTGATGTCTAAATCAACCGAAGGAATAACCAATGGTTTGCCTACAATTTCGAGGATGTCCCTGATATTGTCAGAACGAAATTTCCGGCCAATGTTCACGTGTTAGGTGTCCAGTGAGGATGATGTCATGTCACTACATTTCTTTAAAAAAGAGGAAACTGTCAAAAAAGAAGTGCATTTGCGCGTTCTGATGGATATAGTAAAGTTGTGGATGGAAACTGTGGCGTCCGAAAGGCTATATGTTTTTCAGCAGGACGGTGCACCGGCTCATTTGATTCAAAATTGGCTCTCAGACATCGATATGTTTTGATCCAAGGAATTCTGTATATATATATATATATATATATATATATATATACAAAGTGACAACAATTTATGGTCCCACCCGTCTTGAGTAGGTAGAGTGGAGCGCGCACCTGCTAAGCCATCCCCGTTCCTCGCGGCTCGCACGCCGTGTGCTCGGTGCGTATCTTCACATATGTGTGTGTGTGTGTGTGTGTGTGTGTGTGTGTGTGTAGATGGGTGGATGGATGGGTGTGTGGGTGTGTGGGTGTGTGTGTGTGTACAGGGTGTCTGGAAATAATCGCCAATATTTCATGGGCAGGTAGAGCGGACTAAACTATCGAGCGCCAAGCGATCGGTAGGCGTATACACTTCGCAGTAGTAGACCGGGCGGGTGCGCGTATTCGACTTTCTTTAAAGATTAATATCTCGTTAACTATTAGCGAAACGTACAAAATGGTACAAGACTTTTCGACTTAGTTCAGTCCTTTCTACCTGTCCATGAAATATTTGGCGATTATTTCCAGACATCTTATATATGTTATAAGAGTTATATATATAGGATAGACAAGATAAAACACATCAGATTTTTTTAGCATAAAGGATATACAGAAATAAGTTAAATCACAATATATAAAGAAAATTTATAGACATGCATTTTTCAATCTCTTTTGTTATTATTATTATTTTATTATTATTGAAAGGTAATTGTTGAATTTAGTCTCATCACCTCCGATGTTGATAAAATTAAACTCATTTGATGCGTTTTTGCACAAAATAAACAGATTTACAAAAAAAATTGTCGCTCTTCCCTGCGGCCCAAAATATTAGTTGATAAATGTTTAGGTTAGAAAATCTGTCACATCGATGGCATAGATAGTTACGGTCTCTGCTTTATAAATTCATAAATTCTCTGTTTTAAAAACATAAATTCTCTGTTTTAAAAATACAAATTTTTTGCTTTAAGAACAAATTAAAATTATTTTTATGTAGGGTGTCCGGTGAGACTTCTGCCAAATATCTTTTGTAGATAGAGCGGTCTAAATTGAGTCGAAAAGTTATGTACATGTATATCATTTTGCAATTTTCGTAATGGTTAACGAGATATTAATTACTAAAATACTGCCGAATATTGGTCTTCAATAATTTTTTACTTAAATACTATCAATTTTACAAAAAAACTGCGATGAATAAAATTGCTTATTTTCTTTTCATAAAATTCTGAGAATTTTTTCTCAAAAAATTATTGAAGATCAAAATTCAATTGCAATTTTTAGTAATTATAATATCTCGTTAACCGTGGCGAATATTGCAAAATGGTAGAGAACTTTTTTAAGTTTCCGCTCTATCTACAAAAAACGTTTGGCCGAAGTCTCACCGGACACCTTATATATTATAATTTGTATTCTTAAAGCAGAGAATGTGTTTTTAAAGCAGAGAATTTGTGTAATTGAAGCAGAAAGTATTTATTCTAATTTCACATACATGTTCTCATATCTCTCTATACATCAATACATGTAATAGATTTTATAATCTGAATAGTCGTCAACTTTAACGATTAATACCTCGGTCCACGGGGCAGAGCAACACTTTTTTGGCAAATTCGTTTATTTTATGCAAATGATCTTATTTTTATCAACATCGTAGGTGGGCAAGCTACGGTTGCCAACTGGGGTAATGAACCGGTCTGGCTGGTATTTTCATTCTCCGGACGGTTGCCGATACATGTATTGTATCTTACCGACCATCGGCCTTGGCCACTAAGATCCAAATTTGAAAAGAATTGTACAAATAATCATACAAAATAATTATGACGATTCTATGCAGTAATATATGGAACGTACCTTTAGCATTATGAATAATTTATGAACAGACGATCGCAATCAACTGTCTATGGATATGGTCAAAGCGAAATTTGCGTTCGTATGAATATTAAAAAAATATGTTTCAGAGAAAATTCTATGTTGCATATATTGGCCATCCTACATTGATGGCTGTTACCAGATCGGACAGAAAATATAATTTTAAACAAAAAAATTAGATTAAGTATTTCAGCTACGTTTATTTAATGTTCATATATTTTAATAAATAAAGTTTATTATTCTTTTTACTTAATTACGCATAATTTTATTTTGAATTATACACTTCCAAAATCATTTAAATAAGGGGTATGCCGGTAAAAGCTGGTAATTTTATATAATCCGCGTGAAAATATATTGTTACGTCTTGACGATTCCATGATTCTTTTCTTTTGTGGAGAAAATTTGTTTTTCTCTCAAATGCGAATAATGGGATTAGTAGCATAATTGCAATCAGTAGCGGATTGAATATTGATTTTTGATTATTATAAATGACTAGACATCAACTAAAGGAAAATAATTATTAGTGTTCGATTGAAAGCACGTGCAGTAATCCTGTATCCTATGACTCACAGATAAGTCTAATCACATTTTTCGACTCATATATAAAACGAAAACATCTCTAATCACTTCTATTCTTTCGAAATAATTGGGAAATCTTTAGAAAAAGAGATGAATCACTCATCTAAAGTTCAAGTACCTAATTGCATCACATCCCGAGATATATATATATATATATATATATATATATATATATATATGGTCCTTCGGAAAAGTGCAGTCAGTTATAAAAAATTTTTCGAACAGTCATAAGTGACATTCAAGATCAGTCGACAAGTTTAATTGTTTTAAGTGCGGAGTTCTCGGCTCAGTGCAATCCAAGAAAAATCAACAGTCCACGTTAAAGATCTTTAGTTAAGAGTCATCACTGAAACATCACCAGGGATCCAGCTATAGTTCGCCACTACCTCCAGCAAATAGTAAGAACAAATTTTCTTTTTTTTCTTTCTTATGTCTTTAATTTCAAAGTTATATGACCATCAATATTCTCTCTTATTCCTCCTCGATCTTTTCTCTCTTTAACCATAGACCTACTCTGTCTATTTTTTTCTCTTAACAAATTATTTAAGCGATAAAGGGCTTCAAGTAATTCTCCTTTTTCTTATCCAGAATTACTCAAGCGATAAAACACTTCAAGTAATTCTTCTTTTCCATATTCACAGTTATTTAAGCAATAAAACGCCTTAACCCATGATTACTCTCCCTAGAACCAATATATCATAACTTCTGGAAAATCTATCTCCCACTCCCTTCTCTTCGGAAAGATTATTATCTTCTCCTTCTACGTTCTTATAATTATTATATAATTATATAATTATTATATAAATATCCATCGTGGATAATTATGATCACTAACAAGGGAAAATTTTAATAGATGGTCTGGCGGAATAGACACAGAGGACGCAAGAAGCAGGCCAAACTACAAAAACTTAAAAATGCTAGCGTCCCAATTATTACGCGGGTACAGATCGGGCAATTTATTTCCCCTCAAGCCCGTCATCAACTTAGAAGGACTCATTTGCGCCAGAAGTATCAAGATCGAGCCTTCTCCGATATCCCTGTGGTAGACCTTATCTCTGACAATCCAATCAACAGTTCCTCTAGTAATATATCTCCGGAGCCTTCCTTGAATTTTGAATTCCTTTCTCCCTCCTATTCTCCTATCCTCGATAATTTCCTAAACTCAGAACTTTCTGCTCCCTCTCACTCTCCAATCCCTGCGGAAGACAACAGATCCTACGATGAGATATTCTAATTACTTGAATACTTCATCGAATCTATAAGAAGTTCCTTTCCTTTCCTTTAATACACAAACACACACATACCCACAGAAACCTATTGTATTTTTCTCTAATATCGATTTTTATAAAAACAACATCCATCACACACACGCGGTACTTACTCTTCATGTATATATTTATATTATTGCAAATTTCATACATTATGTGTATATGATTATATAAGTACGCGCATACATATGTGTTTAACTTTAATTAAGAAAAAAATAATAAATAAAACTATAGAAAAATTATACAGGGTCCGGCAAAATGATCTCCCACATTTTAATCTTTAATAAAAACGCCATTGTAAATGCTATTTAGATTTTATTTTTATTAACTGAAAACTTATGCTATGCCATTTGTTTTTATTGAGTTTTGAAAATTACAGAGTCCAAGTGGCGACCATTTTTTTCGATACACATTCGAAGCTGATTTCTAAAAGTTTTCATCACTCGAGCAATAATTTGAGGCGATATTCCTGTAATTTCTTGACGTATTGCTGCTTTCAATTCGTCAATGGTTCGGGGGTGGTGTTGAAAAACCTTCGCTTTCAGGTAGCCCCAAAGGAAAAAGTCGCATGGGGCAAGATCGGGTGATCAAAACTTAGAGAACTTGAACATTCGGATGTGTGGTTTCAACAGGATGGAGCTACGGCTCATACGGCAAGAAGGACAATGGACGTTTTAAGGGAAATGTTTCCAGGACGCGTAATCTCGTTACGTGGAGACGTTGGGTGGCCTGTGCGTTCACCCGATCTTGTCCCATGCGACTTTTTCCTTTGGGCCTACCTGAAAGCGAAGGTTTTTCAACACCACCCTCGAACCATTGACGAATTGAAAGTAGCAATATGCCAAGAAATTACAGGAATATCGCCTCAAATTATTGCTCGAGTGATGGAAACTTTTAGAAATCAGCTTCGAATGTGTATCGAAAAAAATGGTCGCCACTTGGACTCTGTAATTTTCAAAACTCAATAAAAACAAATGGCATAGCATAAATTTTCAGTTAATAAAAATAAAATCTAAATAGCATTTACAATGGCGTTTTTATTAAAGATTAAAATGTGGGAGATCATTTTGCCGGACCCTGTATATGAATATTTGATAAATGATTGCTTAAATTTTATTTCGCCACCCTTCCGATTCACTGTATCTTAACAAAGATTGTACAGGTCTAATTTCAAAAGGATTAAGTTGTTTGATCTAAAAGAAGATCAATGGCACAATCTCAAATTGGGTAATAGCGTCGCATATCGACGTTGACCTACATCTGGGACATAATTAAGTGCGTCCGACTTGTGGCACCCTCAGAGCGATAACCACAAGAGCGATGTCAGTTGCATCCTTCCTTGGCCCCCTCATAATTCCTTCTTCCTATCGAAATAAAAGAATCTTGGGGCCTGGATGTAACAATACGATAACTTTGAATTTTAAAGTTGACAATCCTGGAGGAAGCTAAACTTAACAATTGCTTAACAATTACTTGAATAAGGTTTATTTAGATGATTAACATGAAAAGAATGATTGTGTATGAATAAATCGAATAAAATAAAGAATGCCGAACGGTCAAAGTTAGATGTTACGAATATATTTAATCAATTTTTTGTTCCAAATGTGATTGCGCGCCGATAATTGTCGGATTTTCAACACAATCATTATGAAATGTTTAATAACCTCCTCTAAATAAAACCCCTAAAAAACAGAAAGAAATTTATTGCGAAAAATATTACTTCAGCCAGGGCTCGAACCTTCTCAACTTGCCGGGATGAGTGTCTTAGAGTGCCAACTCGACTACTGAGGCTTCGGAAATATTCCTCGCCGATATGTATAGAGAGAACGCGTTATTTAGGCTGCGTGTATAAACATTATAAGAAGAATGACCGTGTATGAATAAATCGAATAAAGTAAAGAACGTTGAACGGTCAAAGTTAGAGGGGGTTATTAAACGTTTCATAAATAATGAGTAACGTTTCATAAATTAGATGATTAAATTTGTTTTGTTATACCAATTGCTGAATTTGATCTTCAAATACTTTTAACTCGTACTTGAGATTGCTGTTATTAGATTATTTACTAATAACATGAATGTAAAACCCAGTCTACAATTGCGTAAGCGTAGTCACTGTCGAATACGAGAAGAATATTAGATTGCAATTGGACAATTCTTACAACTACAACCACTTACAACTATACTTATGCAATTATAGATTAGATTAAGTTTTATTTGAGCTAGATGAGAAAAATTGTACCTATCACACTTTATGTTTGTCGTAAAAAAAATTTTATTAATTTTGAAATCGTTAAAATCGTCGCTAGAATCTTCCTGTCTCGCGATCGATTTTATCAATCAGTATCTGTTTATGTTTCTTTATATATTCTCGAAAGATTTATCATCATTAAAGTAAAATTATGTTGTATAATTAAGATGAAAAAGGAAGTAAAATATCATTCTCTCCTTAATCTAAATTATCTAATATTGATAATATCTTATTTTTAAAAATGTTTAAAGGAAGCTTCGAAATAAAAGCTTAGTTTTTGAAAATATTTTGTGTCACACAAACTTTATCGAAGCATTTATCGAAAAATTATGTAACATTAATGTTCTTTCTGCTCAAAAAGTACCCAGAATTTCTCATTTAATGAAAATGTTAATGGCATGTCAAAATGTTGTTTTTTTCACTAAGTTAATACAATATTGTTCTCGACATTGATGCAAAGTTTGAGCGCGATCTATAATTTAGTTTGTTTACGACAACTGTTATTTATATCAGTCTATCTTAGGTGCGTTCGTCAGATTTTATAATGGAAAAAAGTTGAGCAAAGAGCGTGTTTAAAATTTTGTATTGCTAACGAAATTTCTTGTACCGATGTATTAAAATGTTACAAAAAAAAGCCTACGGGGACTCCTCTCTCTCTCGAAAACATAAGTGTATAAGTGGTATAAATTATTTAAAGATGGCCGTGAAGTCATAGAAGATTTGTCGTGTTCTGGACATCTATCAACATCAAATTATCAACGGACAAAAACGTCGATAAAGTGAAGGAAATTGTGTTTGCAAATCGTCGTGTGAATGAAAGAGAGGCTGTTTCAACCCTTAGCATCTCTAATAGTTCATCACATTTTTGGAAAGAATACGTAGATTTTGCATCACGATAATGCACCGGCGCACACATCGTCTCTTAAATGCGACTTTTTGATCAAACATGCAACCATTGCCCGTATTTATTATACATGACATCGTGTGACTTTTTCTTGTTTCCAAGATTTAAATTGCCACTACGGGAAAGCGTTTTGATTCGATTGATTCCATAAAAGAAAAATCGATGAAGGAACCGAAAGCCATACCTTCAGGAGCCTGAAAAGTGCTATAAAAAATAGATTAATCGCTGAAAATAATATGTGTAGGGTAACTCCGATATATACGCTGCACTTACCAAAAACTTAATTTATTAAGTATTATTTACTATTTTTAAGATAAATGAACTATATCAGTAGAAACTTTGTACTGTCTACTACTATGAAAAAAATATAAAAAATTCGAAACTTATTTTTCATATTAAAAAAAGAACTTTTTGAAGTCTTGCATTTTTGACGTATATCCCATAAGGGTGAGATATATAGCTATTCATAGGAGAGGGGGGGAGTATGGCTCATGAAAAATTTACAAATAATGCTTATAAATAAGACGTAAAATAACACAATAACTTAGAAAATATGTTTATAAAGTTTTATTAAGGAATAAGAATGAGAAATATGTATATGAAATAATAGATATTAATTACAATCTTCTTACATATATTACAAGTGTTATTACATGAGATAGATATTTTGTGTGAGATATGTTTATTGCATTTACTGAATCCAATCTGTGCAGTTTGTATGCTTTGCGCATAAATTCTGTTCGCTAAAAATGCCGTATATCCCAAACAGATGGGACAACAAACTAAACAAAGAATACAAGAGCAAAGCACTTATATTTTGCTATACTATATAACATGCTTTACTTATTCCTTTACATTTACGTATCACAAAATAACCACTAAATCTTTTACACACCCAACAGTAATCATTTTATGTAAATTATAATTTATGATGGCGCTACTTATTACAGTTAGAAATCAATTCAACTCACAATATTTCATTAAAATTAACAGTAAGAAACTGAAATCATAACACAATACTAATATAACATAAAGACATGTAAACTAACAGAGTAGTTGCGGGAAAATTACCCCCACTCCTTTTACTTTTTCTGACTTCTGCGGCGTAAATTTCAGTGCGGCATATTTGCCGGAGTTACCCTATGGCCTCGAATAGTGATTATTTTAAAGGGGATAAAATAAATTATTATATCTTAAAATTTAAAATTTTGCGTTTTATTTAAAAATTTTGGGTACTTTTTGAGCAAAGGGTATGAATGCATTTGCGTGGATTTTTATAATATATTGCATAAAATTTTGTCATATTATCATCATATAATTACCATATTTGCCCGAATATCCCCACTCAGATGTTTTCGATGCTTGCAAACCTGTAATTATACAATACTCTTAGTCGTTTCTTTGCATTAAAAAGTATTTACTTTTCAATTAATATCTATATAGAAATAAACTTTTGAAAGTATAAAATTATGCATGAATAAAATGCGCAACAATTGAGCGTCATTAACCGTCCCAACAAATTGTTAAAACAATTAATTTAATTAAGTTTGTCAACATAAATGAACCTATTACATAAAGAAAATGATTTTTACATCCTGTTATAAACTTCAAATACTCAATAAACACATGATAATAATATATTGAACGTTCATTAAACGTAAAGTAGGTATAAAAATAGTATAAGAATAAAAGTATTAGGTGTTGGAATTAATTCGTAGCGTTTTTTAATGAAAGAATGTTATTTATTTCACATGAGCATTAAAAAATACATTAATGAAAGTACTTCCCATCACTTGTAAAACGCTACGAATTAATTCCAACACCTAATAGTATAGTAGATAAACATTTTAATTTTTACTATTTTTATGCAATCGTAATAATTTATGTAATACATGATAATGATATCCACTTTTATTATGTTTCCATAAGATAAAACAGACTTTACTATACGTTGAAAACTAGTATACAAAAAGAAAAGTTTAATTTTAAGAGTGCACTTACATTAATACATATACATATTTATATAATCGAAAAAACTGTTTATTGAAAACATATATAATTTATGAAAAAGATCTCATTTGTAAACGTTTACAAAATATTATTGTACAAATAGTATAATTTACGTTTTTAAAATGTCAATAAATGGTTATACAAATAACTTACATCACACGCTTTTATAGCTAAAATATAATACGATTAATAAATACGTTTTCAACGTTTATAATTAAACATACTTCCTTTCAATTTTAAATGTATTAAAATATCGCGTTATACAACTATTCATAATATACTTCCATGATATATATTTTGACTATAATATTTATTATATATATATGATTTTATATATTGCCCAATAAACACATGTTGGTATACTATGCATTTATTAATGTAAGTGTATAAAATTGATATTGGCATATGACATATACGTTAAAAAATAGTTCATAAAACATCAGAATTTTATCTACTTTTATAATATGTATAAAAATAGTATAATATTCTAATTAAATAAATATTTTTAATACATTTATAATTTGCGAAAAATATTTCTTTAAATAACGTATTAAAAATTATTATTATATATTTAAGTGATATATCATATTTGGATTTAATATTTCGGTATAGTATGATATACGTATTATCTAAATGATAATATACTGTCTAAAAATATAAAAATATAAAAATACTGTCTAATGTTAATAAAAGATTGAGCATTTCCAATAAAAACGAAAAGGTAGGATTCACGTAGAAATGTTTACGGAACACATAAACATAGTACATTAAACGTATAACATAAATAGGCCACATTTATAAATTTAAGAAATGGTATAATACGTAAGGCAGAAGTTTTATGATCCAGAGATTCCAGGTTCGAATTCTACTAAGATAAATTCCAATAAAAAAACATAATAGTATATTATACGTTCAAATAAGATATTTACGAGATATTTAAATGAAGTAGCTTCAATGTATATCAGTTCCATACAGTTGCGATAATATATCGTAGCGTTTATCAAATATGATTTGAATCGGTCAAAGAATAACGTTAAGAAACCTAATATATTTATACATATATGACAATATACTAAATGTCTATCAGCCAGACATTACAAATAGAATTATACGGAATTGGTATATTTTTAATCGTATTTAAACATCCCTGAATACCTGATTGATGTATAATATTGGGTTTATTGGGTAGTATTAAAAATAACAACATTTACATATACCTGAAAACAACTCATCTTATTTCAAAATGGTTAGAATGTTTTAATGACACTTAATTGTTTTACATTTTATTTACGATTTCAAATGATACTCTTAAACATTTACTTCTATACAGCTACTTACTAAAAAGTAAATACTTTTTTCATGGAATATTCATTAGAATATTTTCAGATTCTTAAGGAGGTTCGACTATTATTTTGAAATCAAAAGTGCAACTGAAAATCATTTACAGCGATTCCGAATATGCAATATTAGTGTAATGAATTGTGAATGTTATTTATGTGCTCTATATTCTAAATTATTAGTATAAAATTATTAGTATAAAATAGTTTAAATAATTAGTATAAAATATTTAACAAATGTATGATTTGAGACTAGCTCAGGAGTCGTCAGCCTTTTAATGTCGAGTGTATACTTGGCAATGTTATACTTCGCGATGTGACGAGCAGTGACTGGCTATGGCAAAGCCATATATATAATTATAGTATAATTTAAATATAATTTAAGTACAATTAAGTTTAGTTTAATTATATAATTATAATATAATTTAGTATTTTGTAATTTTCCGTTTAATAATTTTGTTATTTTTGTTTTTCATATCTGTTTCTTTACCGAGATGGATTCCAGGTTATATGAAATTGGCTTCTTATCAGCTGTTGCATCGTAGCGTTGCTAAGTCTATTACTACTAATGCAATCCGTAAGATAAATATAAACTTTATGATAATAAAGTTTTAAATTTATACAGTACAGTCTGATTTTTCTTTCTTATATACAATTGTTGAATTACATCCGTCAAATCCTAGTTTTTCAAAGTTCTAAGTTGGCTGAGCGTGTATTAAATTGATGATTATCTACTTCGGAACGACCGTCTTCCATAAGCGTTTCCCATAAGCGATCATGCTTAAAATAATAATAATTTCATGATAATATTACAAAGAAAATTATACGATACAATGTTGCTCATATTTTGGGATTATTTGTATGCAGTATTTATCTATATCATATAAAAAAATTAACTCTAAGTTGGTTTGACAGTCGAATCTCCTTCCCAAACAATGCAAAGTTTAAAATTGTAACACAAGATGTCTTTAAGTCTTTTAGACGTAAAAAACGTCTTATGACCCAATTTTAAACATTTTTTGTTGTCTGTTAAGGATAAAAATTTTATATTATTCAGCTATTAATATACAAATAATTATACTAAAGTTATATATACAAATTATAAATTTTAATTAAATTAAAAAGAAATAGAATAAGTTAGCTTGAAAGCATATTATAATGCCAATATTAGTCTCCAAGTAGTACTATTATCACACACTAAATGATTATATTGGCATCGTAATTATGATTGACATCAAAATTAAATTTACGCAAATTGATAGACATATAATATATGAGATAATATATTCCTATTATAGTAATCTCTATATATAATTAACAGTAACCTTCATGTAATTATTCTAATTTGTTTCAATCCGGTTGCTTAGTTTCAGTATTACATGCAAATTCATTCAAAAGGCAAATTCGTTTAAGAAGCAAATTGCGGAGAAACGTAAGTACTATAATACTTGCGATCTAAAGCTGGCGCTGACCTCGTGCTCCCACTATTAATTTGACGAGTTCGCACGAACTGTTCATAAAATATAATTATTTTCACGTCACCGCCACGCAAACAGTTCGCCATATTGCGAGCGTGTCCGTCCCATTGGGCCTAATAACTAATTGAACGCGCACGACAGGAAACAGAATTGACCTTATTGACCGCTCGGACCATGATGAATTTATTCGCACTTATTTTTAATCCCATTATCATCGCAGTTAGAAAGAAAATGACATAGCGAGAGTAAAGCGATCATTTCATGAAAGCCATACATACTGCCGACAATTAGACTACAATCGGCGGATAAACGCCGGCGCTTTCTAGATCAGCGTACTGGCCGCAACAACGGCCAAATCATTCAAACGACTCGCAGATTTTAATGAGCATAATGCACACTTCCGCTACGGGGATAGAGCGTAAGTCCGGTTGATCGGTATATGAGTTTTATCCATAGTTAAGAATGCTTAAGATTATTCGATACATCGGAATTTTATCTACGATTTTCTTGTTGAAACTTTATGCACTATAATCAATATTTCGATAAATTCTATTACAATGTTTAAAGAATTTGTCTCTTTTTGTCCTTGATATAAAACTATTATTTAATTTGGAAATACAATATATAATTTCACAATCAATCTCAAGTTTTAAGATTAAAAAACTATTTCTAATAAGAATATTTATCAAGAAATATTCTTTCATAATTTATTATTAAAATTTTTAAACAAATATTGTATTTTTTACTTATAATTTAATTAAGCAATGCTCTAGAAAAATTAAGTGATAATTAGGTGATGATTCTTGAAAATAAATACATATACATATATTAGATTTGATAAAAGAATATAATATTAATATCTTGTAGTTTGTGTAGTGAGAAAACGTACAGAACAGAAGTAGTAAGTTTAACCCTTAATTAAACGTATAGATTTATAAAATATTCTTGTCAAAAAGAAATAATTTAAAAAAAAAAAAGATTATGAAGCTCTTTCGAAATTGTTTAAAATAGTACAAAATATTGCACAAACAAAATTTAAAATAAATAATTGCAAATAAATATATCGATATTTGTTTGCAACAGTTGTTGGCAAAAGAGTAAAATGTATTACATATTATAAATTGACACCAACAGATAAAACGATTATGAAAATTGTCAAAAAGATAGAAGAATGATAAATTACTCGTTAAAATAATAAATTATTCGTTGAAATGATAAATTATCTAATCAAATATTTAGTATATTATATTATGTTCACAAATATTCGGACATATCTCAATAACATAATATGAATCATAAAAAAACTTGAGATATTCACTTCTTTATCTCTTTTATCGTATCGGTATTTTCTTTGAACAATTCATCAAGTAAAGCGAAATAGCAGGAATCAGCTATTGAACAAACGCAGTAGAAGAACCCTTACCTAGAAGAACGATTAAGCAAAAGAGACGCATCGCAGGGAACCACCTGGGATGATCGTAATGGGTGACACACGAGCGCGATGACGACGAGTATACGACTGATGAACGCAACGCAAATCTAACTGGATAACCCCGAGATTACGCTAGAAGCTATCGCATGAGATTTAGCGTATACACAGGTCCGTCAAGTCATAGTGATCACGGTGATCAGTACGCAACGCGAATTATCAATGGATTGAGCCGTTAGATTACACTATTCGACAAAACGGACGTCAAAATGAAACTAATTTCCGTAGATTTTTTGGACGCTGAATACGAACATAACTTTCAAATTATTCTATCATATCACAATTTTGAAAAATTTACAGTTGCAAAAAGGAATTGTTTTTGTTTCATATTTACCATATTATAACTACAATGTACAAGCTGGAGAAGTTTTGACAATGAAACAATGAAAATGAAGTTGTTGATAGGACATTCAATTCTCAAAAAGATTTTTTAGTGTCAGCTATGTAAGCTAAATAAGACATTTATGGTTAAATATGGGGTTAAATATGGGGTTGTGGAAAAATGAATCAGGTTATTAATTGACTATTTACTTAATAACTTTCAATTATATTTAGTTAAACATAATTCAGCTAGCACAAAAAAATGTAGTCGTATGTCATCTCTATTCTGAGTTTATTTCCAGATGCGAAAAGTATATTCTTTTTAGAAAAAAGAAGGAATTTTTCTATTCAAAAAAGAAATCTTTTGTGTCTGAAAATGAATTCTAAATTGATAACATAATAACTACATTTTTTAAAAATTCTTTTTAAACTCTCTGTGCCAGAAAGAATTTTTTGAGCCGAATCCAATGCCAAAATTGACAAATTTAAAATCATAAAAGATATTTATATATTTTGTAACAATCCGAATATTTTTCAAATGTTAACATTTGCTATGTTGAATCCACCAATTTCAATTTGTCAACTTTGATATCACATTCGTATTCAACGGTTTAAAAAATTCTTAAGTTTAAATAAATGTAATTAAAAACTATTTGTTATATAAATTATCAATGACATAATTTATAGTTTTTCTATCATAACATTAAAAGATCCTTTCGAAGACTGAAAGTCCTAACAACATACTTAATTTTTTAAAAATAATATATTAAACAATTTATTATAATTAATTTCTTAATTATAATAAATCTTTCTCAATATATCATATATCGTATTTTATAATATAATAAAATGCATTAAAAAGTAAAATAAAATACGTAAAAATAGTCCTTTTTTGCAAATTTTTCAAAATGACGTGATAAAATAATTTGAAAATCACATTCATATTCAACATCCAAAACACTACAATACGAAGAATGTTTATTTTGATTCAAAATAAAAATCATTTTTCGTCGAACAATGTTATCAGCGCATTGTATAATATGATATTGTAAAGAGAAATAAATGCGTATTTTCTTCTTCCTATCAACATACATACTATTTTTGTGCAAATAAATGAAGCATGTTTATCTGTATTAAACGATCGCGATTTTAGCGAATGATGCGAAGTGATTGCAATTTACATTGACTAATTAAATGAATACTTTTATATATCAATTGTCAAGGATATTGTATTTTTTAAGAAAAATTAAAATGGAATTAAAGGTTACAGATTTCTATTTTTATTTTGTTTTTATAATTGCGACTAAGACTTCTTACAATTTTTTTTCTCCAAAACTATGTACTTGTTTTATGTTAAATGCAAGAAGTGTAATAAAACACATTAAAATGATTTTTTTAATTTGATGAGTAATTAATATTTATAACATAAATAAAATTTGTAAAACGCAAACGAGAAAAATGTTACATTTTCGTTGCCGATGTAAAGTAACGCTGTTATCGAGTGGTAGCCAGAGCGATCAACTGAGTAAATTTGAACAAAGCGTGGTTCAAATTTAGACACGCGGTTTATGCGTTCATCAACCGATAGACCAAAGTAGATGACCAGGTAAGTATAAACGCAGCTACCGTCATTATTATATATGTATTGTATCTTATGTTTAAAATAAGTTATCATTAGTCGCTCATACACAAGCATTCTCAGAAACGTCTATCTGATAAAAAAAAGTCTAACAAAATGAATGATGTATAAGCACAATATATCTTTTTATTTCGAAAGAAGGTATAATAAAAAAATAAATCCTTAAAAAGGGCTAGTTTCTATTGATTTTTAAAATAATATAATAATTTTAAGAATTTTCAGTCTAAAATAATACAATTAAAAGTACAAGAAAACATTCTAGGCTTAATATATAAAAGTTTTATAGAACGTACTTATGTTTTTTAGATATTTGGAGAACACCCAAAAAACATATTCTGTTGATAAGCGGGGAATTCCTCTTAGCATTTTCTTTAAGCAAAAGATCTTGCATTAATCTTACATTAATCAGGTGCGTATATTTATAACACGTATTTATCTATAAAAATGAGAACACATGAGCTATGATCAAAAGTAAATTCCTCTAAAAAAAACTCTATTATAATAACTCAAATAGCGTTTTAAAATAAGAGAATATACAAAATATTAGCGGCATGTTTATTTGTTAGAAGTTTGTCATTTACGTGCTACCGTAGTATTCGTGCATGTCAGTACATGTAAGACACCTTCTAATATTAAGAGGATTGCAAAAGCCAGTATTTTATGATTATTCAAAATTCCATTATTTTGTAGAGTATCCTCTTGAAGTCATATAAAAATGAAAAATTTTCTGACATTAACAAGGAATCGCTAAATAGCAGAATTATTTTGGGGAGTGAAACAAAGTAAAAACAAAAAATAGAAAAATTAAATTAAATATTTAATTTTTGAGAGTAATCGAAATAAGAAATAGTATCAACATATAAACTAATAAATAACTTGATAATTTAAATAAGATTTTGTGCTGCTTTAAAAGTATAAGACTAATAATTATTTTTGTATGCATTAATCTTTCTTTTTTCTTTTTAAAAGGAAATAATAATTTAATTATTCATTTATTCTATTCTATATTTTTTCCTCTTATGTTTAATATTTAAAATATTGCATGTTAATTTCCGTGTTTAAAAGTTAAATTGTCAGAGTGCTTTTCTAAAAATCGATAATAATCAAGAAATAAAGGAATGACATTTTATCAAAAAATAGCAAAACATTTTACCTATGCAAAGCAACATTAATATAACTATCAATGATTAACCTGAACCCATTTTTACATCCACCTGTTATTTTGTCGAGACATAATTTGGACGACAATTATCGCCCGACTGACCTGGCAGATTCTTTGTCGAGAGACTGACGTATCCAACTTCCGTATTACTATCAAACTCACATGAAACTGCAGTCTTGATTGATTAGAGGACCGCGAATGCGCTTTAATAAATTTTCGTAAATTTAACATTTTATTAGAAAAACAAGAAAATAAATAGAATTTTTAAAAATAATCTTATTTAATTTGATATCGTATATTTCCTTCCGTCGTGTGCAATTAAAACTTATCAAGAAATTTTTTGATCGTTTCCAATATTATTCAAATCCAACGAGTCCTTAAGATAACTACAAACGAAATCATTTCGAAATATTTTCTAATTGTAAAAAATCTAATGTTCCATTCAAAAACAATAAGTTGATCTTGAAATCAATGATCAAAAATTTGTCTTTCCGTTTTTGAAATTATAAATATTCTTATTTTAGAATTCTCTCTCTTTTTTTCTCCCCTTCCCCTTCTCCCTCCTCTCTCCCCTTCTCTCTTTCCCTGCGCCACCTCTCTCTTCCCTTCCTCCCTCCCTCTCTCCCTCCCCCCTCCCTCTCTCTCTCGCTACTTTAACTTTAAATTTATTTAGCACTTTCTCTCAACAAAAAAATTATTTTAATTCAAACATTTATTTATAATATTTTGAAATATTTTTTAAAAACTTATCGATAAGTTTTATATCCTTTTTAAGCATATAAAATCTGTCCTCTTATAAGTTTGCTTCATTATTCTCATCATTCTTAATGAATCAAACGTAATATAGATTTTGCGGTTGTTAAGATTATTTGAAATCACAGAAGGCGCGATGTTCTTATTTTATGTTTTCTAAACAACATTTATAAAATGCCAGAATATCAAAGCTGATTACGTAAATTGTAATAAACTTGTCAAAATCCTACAGTATTTCTTTCTTTGTTAAAGATAATATACTCCTTTTGTTAAAGATATAATACTCCTATTACAAAAAAAAATTTATTTACGGTCCTTTTTATTTAATACTAATTAGTTTAACATTACCTTAAATAATAAACCTTAAATGACATTAATTGTCAAGTAATGTTATTTAAGTAAATAATTCATTACACTAAGTTGCATGAAAGTTAATAAAAAAAGATATATTAAATAAAAAAATATATTACATTACAAGTATCACACTATTATTTTAAGTTATTACTCAAGTTTATGACAAACATTTATTGTGCCTAAGACTGTAAATCAAATATTAAAATATGTAGCGCTTCTTTATGATATGTATTTATTTTTATAATATAAACACATTTAAGAATAATTTTGCTCTAACAAACATAATTTCCGATAAAATTGGATAAATTGATATGAAAGTGCAGTCAACCAAGTCAAAATAAACATGTGTGTACTTGGAACAGTAATATTAAATTTATACATGTGCGTGATTTGTATATAATTTTGCAAAGAAAAAATAATTTAACAAAGGGGACTCTCCCCCTTTCACGATGCGGTTTATTATGTCACACGATTCTCTCTATCTCCCCCTTCTAATATACTCGTGATGTTGTTTGGAATGCTGATGACTGTGACACACTGCGTTGCTAAAGCTGCTATCACACCTATCAGCGTGACCTCTTTAGTGAATTTCAAAATTGAACAATAAAAACAAGTTACGATAAGAAATTTCTTAATAATCCGTTTAGCAAACATTTCAATAATACATGTACGAAATAATAACGCGTGTTAATTATAATTCTTTGTGAAATGTCTTTTGTATGATTAAAAAAATTTATTTATTAGATTAGTGCTGCGACATATTATTTGGCAGTAGCCACTATCGTGTGTAACTATTTCAAGTTCCATGTACATATATTTCTTTGAATTTAGTGGACATTCATTTGTGTAGGTACTCTGGTAAAAATAGTAAACTTGATGGAATTAGTTGCGTGTAATCCTTCATAACAGAACAGCTTTTTACAAAATATTGCTACATATGCATTAATTGATGCAACTTAAAAATATCTTTCTGCGACATATATATTTTTCTCAACAGAGCTATAATATTAACTCGCAAATAAAATAACAGATTGATAACTTTTAAGATTTTTAAAACTTTTACTGTTAAATTATATTTATCCAACAATAATAACATGGAACTTAAAGAATCTTGACTACTTATCATCAAACAACTTCCCGTAACACATGAATGATAAGCCAGCTAATATCAAAAGTTTGAAACTAACAATGCAAACTGACTTTGCGGATTATCTTCGCAAAGTCGTATTAAAACAACGATAGATCTAAAGCCGCTGTAACAATTCTAATCCCGTGAAAGTAATCTACCAGAGTGAAGCAGCATGATAGAAGGCTATATGATTCAACAAAAGGAGAGAAACGGAGATGGATAGACAGCAGAATCTTGAAGGAAGAAACGAGAAACAAGCGATGGGGCGTTCCAACCAAAAATAGAAAAGCGGTACGAGAGGAGAGTTGCTAAGCATCAGCCAAGGTGGTGTTCCCATGTGAGTCTCTTCGTCGGATCGAACTCGGTAGTTCGCATCGAAGCATGCCACGCGGCATCTCAATGAGATCCTCTCTGAGGAGTCGTGATTCGTCCTCGACATCGACCGGGGTCGATCCTCGGGAACGTGTCAAGGACTGCTGCCGAAAACTGGTAGCTTTTATGTGTACTCAAGTCGGCGTGGGCGGTTTGGTAGTAGGCTATGCCATTGTGGGTGCCTTTGGCTTCATATCAATCGAATCTCAGGTCGATTCAACAGTGACAGTGTGTGTGCAGGATGATATACGTCGGGAGTACGCCAACGAACTGTGGCTGAGCACCGCTAGTAATCAGTCGGTGAACGTATTCAACCAAACTGCCTTCTACGTGGTGTCCAATAGTATTCTACAACGTTATCAAGAAAATATTACTGACAGAAAACGACATAAGCTAAATTGCAATGGTCTAACACCTCAAGATGTCTGGACATTCCCAGCGGCGTTGATGTTCTGCCTCTCGGTGTTCACTATGATCGGCTATGGCAGCCTGGTGCCGAAGACTCAGTGTGGTAAAGGCGCCACTGTAATTTACGCTGTATTAGGCATTCCATTGTACGTGCTCTATTTCTTGAACATGGGCAAGGTGCTTGCACAGACTTTTAAATGGCTGTATACTCAATTGCACGAGTGCACCGGCCAGCGGAAACCTGGACAGAGAATTATCGTGCCCTCGACTGCTTGTCTCTGGGTGATATTCGGCTACATAATCATTGGTTCTATTATATTTGCTGAGTGGGAAGGATGGGACTATCTAGACAGTACTTATTTCTGCGTCACCTCACTCTGTAAGATCGGTATGGGCGACTTAGTTCCAGGCTGGAGCCACTCTACGGAGGACAGCCAAACAAAACTTATCATTAACTTTGTGTACATGTTGTTGGGCATGGGTCTAATAGCCATGTGCTATAATCTGATGAAAGAGGAGGTATATGTGAAGGCTCGAGAACTCAAGGAACAGCTGAATCAAATGATGGATACAATTCATTATAAATTAATAACATGTTGTAAATCGGAACCTACGGATTAAGGGGTCAAAAAGTTTCATGATTCACAGGATGAATCATGAAAGTTATAAATAATGCCAAAATATATTATAAGAAATATTCAAAAGCGATAATCGATATGAATTTGAACTATAATATTTAAAGTCTTATCGATAAAAAAATTCTTTACAAATAAAAAGTTCCACAAATATAAAGAAAATACAACATATTAGAACAATATCCATATTTTAATTTTAATATCTTAAAGAGAGATATTAAGAGATTCTCCTCTAAAAAATAAGTTGTTCCATTTTCGATATATTATTAAATAATTACTGAAAATTATAGAGATAAAAAAAAATTATGAAATAAATGTTGTAATTGTCGAATACATTGTTCAACTAATTATAAAATTTATAATTTTTGTTACGTTATTGTATTAATTATTAATATTATTGCAAAAATAATAAGATTATTAGTATTTTCATGTTTAATAGACTTAAATACAAATAGATTATAAATATATAATCGCCATTTAGAATAGTTTGCTCGCAAAACACGAATTGTGATTTACCTTGATAGCTGTCAATAATGTTTTTAATACTATCATGAAATCGACATCATATCATCTATACTATAAATAGTATATGACGAGAATGACGATACGCAAGTTTACATATTGATCACTAGAGATATCAGTCACTCTGTGAGTAGTGTGAGTACATTCTTGCGACAGATTATTTGCGTTCTCTGATATTGAAAACGTTAAAATATATTATCTTAAATTTAGCATCACAGAATTATCAACATTTTTCTGCAAATAATAAAATAAAAATTGTGAAACATTAAATAGTTCCTAGTTATATTAAAACAAAATGAAGAAAATTTTTAATAAATCTTAAAATTGCATTTAATTTGTAACATAGTATTTTCATTTAAATATCAATAAAAAATAATTTTATCTTATTTAAAATAACATTATTAATTTTATTTTTTATTAATTGTATAAATATATATGTTTGATGCGAGAATGAGCTTTACTCAGTAATTTAATTATATGAGTTAATTATAAGAAGCGCGAAAAGTTATAATTCTCTTATTCATAAAACTTTATTATATTCTAACGATGAATATGCCGTGAATTAATGCGACTATATATGGTTTTTACTTACAGTTAATTTATTACAAATTTGAAGAGACAGGGATTTATTAAGCTACCGAAATGTCTATTATAATTATATGAGAATATATTGATCTGACACAGAACATGTCACCACAAAATACTGTGCTACCGATTACCAAAGGTATAGTCACTCTGCTAATTTATCGATCATGATAATGTCCAACACAGTAAATTAATGAGGCTGCAATGACCTCGCTGAAAGAAATGATGCACAAAGGTAATCTATTGCGTGCATTGTTATACATTCCAAAATAATTTGTATACGATTGCTCGAAAATAAAAATGTATTGTTAAAAGGATAAACATTATTTTAACGTGTAATTCTTATTTTTATAACTACATGTATGTGCTACTTTATTAAAAATATATCGAGATATCGATGTTGCATTTTGTTCGCTATCAAAACGATGTATTTTGTTATATTATTATGATTAATCGTGATTCCGTTCTCGATTATCAACAATATCCACACACTTTATATATAATTAAAATCACAGTCAGATTATGAAACATCAAGTTGATAGAGCGTAGCGACAGGTGACGAACAATTTGCTTTTCATTCTGATCATTTCAATTATTTAATTTGCGAATTTATATTAACAAAATTTTATTTTTTGTAATTAATATGCGATTGAAAAAGAGTATATAAAAAAAATTTAATTTAAAAAAATCAAACATATAAAAAAATCAGCGAAACTATAATAATTTTAGCTTTTATAAGCTAAAATTTAATTTTTAAATTAAATTTTTTTTATATACAAAAACTATTGTTTAGCTCATCTTTGGCCTGATTCTATTATATTCTATTATATTCTTTATATTGAGATAGTTGCGTCATTAATGCAGAATTTTAGTCTTTTCAGCTAAATTTTTTGTACAGTTCATCTTTCCTCTTCTTTTTTTCGTTAGGAAGATAGAGAAAATTATTATTACTATTTTTCTCTTGCTCCTGATCTTTTTTTCTTTTGAAAGCCATTTTCCAAATATTCGGCAGGATATGCAGAGAAATATTTAGCATTCGAATGGATAATTACTCTATCAAATATCAGATATCCGAAAACAATATGACGCCGGATATTCGATATCCAGTAATTTTACGATTCAATACATCCGTAATTAATATTTTATTTGATAGCACATATTGCAAATAATATTTTACACTTTTACACATATTTTTTATTTTTAAATATATTTTTTCAAAGAGTGTTCTTAAAGTTTAAAGAAGTCTGATTAAAAATAAAATAGAAATCTATAAAATTATTAACAAATTTTTAATTTCGTTAAATTTAATACAATAGAAATGTTTGATTTTCTTGTTTGATGTACTATACAGCTCATATATGCTTATATGCTATGCTATATCTACATCTGCCTTGAAATAATAATCCAGTACGATCACAGAAATAACCCAACCCAAAACTGTCATGATTCTCAATGAGTCACTTTAGTTTCGCTGCAAATGATTAACGGAGAGCGCTATCTATATAATCTCAGATCACATAATTTCTAGAGATGTACATACTCATATTTATATTTTAATAAAAATAAAAATGAAAGACTTATGGCTTGGTAATTTATTAAATCTTTTTATGAGTAATTCATGATATTATAAATTATAAATTTTCTCTTGTGTTGTTGATAAAAAATTTACTTAAATTTATCATAGTAAATGTTTATGATTATAAATTTATTGACACACACACACACACACACACACACACACACACACACACACAAATGATTATCGATTTCATAAATCAGTGCAATCTTTCTTAAATTGAAGACCATTCTCAAATACAGGCAAAATCTTGCGGGCCGTAATGTTTATTTCAAATGATTAGTGGTTATATAAATCATAAAAAATTTATTATACAAATGTGTAATGTTATCGTGCTGATATAATTGTACTGTAGCTGATAATAATCAACTAAATTTCTTCTGGTAAGTGTGACTTGTTGAAATAAAAATAAGTATATCGCAAGTTCTCTACTTTATCCACCTTTAATAAGATCGCGTAACACAAATGTACTTATTGAGTACGGATAAATGATGCTTTAGTAATATTCTAACTTTAGGCCTCAATTTGATTTGTTTATAATATTTAAAATAATAGATGTATTATTCAAATAAGATGAAATATAGTTTCCTAAAAAAACTAAAACAGTTGAAAAAGTTAATAAAAAATAAAGTCCATATAAATAAATTAAAAAAATATAATTCTTGATATACTATACTTCGGCATTACTTTTAATATATGAATTGTAATTAGACTAAAAATTAGAATAAAACACTCATGTGTTTTTATAAATCAATTTAGATGAAAAACAGTATATAGAAGTATAAAAAGTATAAAAAAAGATAAAAAAAGTAATTGTACAAATTTAATTCTAAATATTTAAAACACCTTGCTAAATATATATATTTTTTATAATAAAAACCCGCGAAAAAATATTTCACATACAAGATATTTTATAAATGCATATCAATATTTTTGGAGGTAAATCTATACACTAAAATAAATAAAAAACGTCATATAAACATATGTTCTATATATTTTAATTTTCATGTTATGGACGACTCAAAAAAGTGTTTGAATTAAATATGTGCCTCGAAGATCCTCAATTTAGCAACTTGAGAGGAGAGAAAGTGGAATTGCTTCAAAATGGATTCGTGATCTTAAGAGAAATAAAAAACGTTTTATTGTCTCCACAATTTTACAGTACTTGTTATCGCCACAAGAATACTATCAATCGAATACCTAGTCTCTTCTTTCGAGATCGCTCGCTTGTCCTTATCGAGATCTTTCCTGAACACGATGTTATCTCCGCAGGTCGTTGTTATTTATTACAATTTTGATTTAAATAGAAACATTTTTATCATTACATCTTTTTACCTGTACGGAAAGATAATCGTTTTTCTCGCGGGATTTAAAAATTAAATAAATTAATTGAATCACGATTACAGAATACGTTTCATTCCTTCCTTTCGATGCGCGTCAACCTATATACAAAAACTATTCACAAAGCATCGCCCGAAATTCAAAAATAAAATACATTTAAATGCCTGTGGCCTTCGCGGAAATCACTTGTTTACCATGCTTGTAAATGCGCCGTGCATATGTGGGGTAACTCCGGTATATACGCCGCAGCTTTCAAAAAATTTATTATTATTTACTGTGTTCAAAGTAAATGAATTATATCAGTAAAAATTTTATACGGTCTACTACTATGAAAAAAATATTAGAAATCCGAAATATTTATTTTTCGTATTAAAAAAAACTTTTTAAACCCTTGCATTTTTATATCTCATAGGAGTGGAATATATGGCTACTTATAGAAGGAGAAGGAGGGGTATATACGACTTATGAAAAATTTACAAATAATGCTTATATGTAAGATATAAAATGACACATAATATAATAACTTATAAAATGTGTTTATAAGGTTTTATTAAGAAATAAGAATGATAAATGTATATGAAGTAATAGATAACAATTACAATCTTCCTACATATATTACAAGCGTTATGACATGAGGTACGTATTTCATGTAATGCGTTTATTGCATTTAGTGCACTAAATCCAATTGCGCACTTGTATACTTTGGGTATAAATCCGATCTGCTAAAAATACCGTATATCCCAAACAGGAGGGATATGCAAGACAACAAACTAAACAAAGAATACAAAGCAAAGCATTTGTATTTTACTATACAACATGCTTTACTATTCCTCTACATTTATGTATCACAAAATAATCACTAAGTCTTTTTCCACGCCCTACAACAATTATTTTATGTAGATTATTTATGTAGATAATTTATGATGGCGCTACTTATTGCAGTGACAAGTCGATTCAACTCACAATAATTTCATTAATATATTTATTAACAGTAAGAAACTGAAATCATAACACAATATTAATATAACGTAAAGGCATCTAACAGTTGCGGGAAAATTACCTCCACTCCTATTTTTTCTGACTTCTATGGCGTAAAGCGCCCAGCGCGGCGTATTTGCCGGAGTTACCCTATATGTATAATGTGAGCAATGTTAATCTCGGTGAAACCGTCGCGCTTTCAGCTTACAATATCGTGGTGATATAATGATCGCCATAAAAAATTGACAGGTTTTATATACAATTATATAATATTATTATATTATATAATTATACAGGGTATCTCACCTAACTCAACCATGAAGTATCTCCCTTGGTTCATAATAGAAAAAAATATTTCAGATGAAAATAAAACGCTTTCAAGAGGGACGTATCTTAGTTATATTGTTTTTCTTCTAGGTGGAAGCACCAAAAAGATATAAAGGTCAACTCCATTTTTCTCTAAATGGAATTGTAAAATTTTTTTTACCTAGTACGATTCTCCTAATTATTTTGCATATAAAAGTATTAAGATAGAAGTATTAAAAAACTAAGTTTACGAGATATTTTATACTTTATTATAACACATATTATTGACATATAATGTTAAATAACTCGTAAATTATTAATTTTTTGATAATTGTATTAATACTTTTATGAACAGAATATTGAGATGAATCAATTGATAAAAAGAAAAACACATAATTGCTTATTAAAAAAATTATCCATTTTGAATACATATTCTTTTTAAAGCAATTATGTGTTTTCTTTCCACCAATTGATTCATTATTCTGTTCATAAAGATATTAAGGTACGATTACTAAGAAATAATAATTTAGTAATCTACGAAAGTAATTTACGAATCATTTAACATTTATGTCAATGTATGTCAGAATAAAATATAAAATATCTCATAAGCTATTAGTTTTTTAATAGCTCTATCCTTATATGCAGAAGCTCTATTTTTATATGCAGAATAATTAGAATATATATCGTATTATGTAAAAATTTATATAATTCCATTTAAAAAATGGATGTGATCTATCTTTTGATGCCTCCATCTAGAAGAAAGATAACATGATCAAGATACGTCCTTCTTGAACTTATTCCATTTTCATTTGAAACATTTTTTCCTATCATAAAAATTAAGCGAGATATTTCAGATGGTCGAGTTAGACGGGATACCCTGTATATAATAAAATATGTCCATATATATAATATTTTTTCCGTAAATGCTACATCCATAAATGCGTATCCATAAAAGCGTTAGAGTAGAAGATACGTATTTTTATGTGATGAGATAACGAGGCGCTATGGAAACGTTTTAATGGTCAGAAAGGAACATTTATAATTCATAAGTCTCAATGAAAGTAATGAAGATACACAGATCATGCAAGCTACAAGAAGTAGTACTTTTAATCAGCTATTTTTGTTAGTCGATTTAAACTTTCATAAACAGTTCGATATTTAATTCGATATCAAAACAATTTAGCTGAGTATTATTCTACTTTAAATTAAGGTACACATATTTGTATTAATTAACCACAGATACAACAGTTATTATACAGTTGTTAAGTATGTAAGTCACAATTGATTAGTTTCTCTAGTAATAAATTAATTAGTTAAATTAATTAGTTAGAATTTTTTTATATATGTATCAGCATTATTATAATCATGTTTCTTGTTACAATACAATCACTTATTTAATACTTATTTTTCTTATAATTATATTTTATTAAATTATAAGACAGTAAAATATAAATATTTATATATATTTGTACTGTAATATATTGAATATTAATAATAAATAGGACATATAAATCATAACAAAATATATAAGACATAAAAATAAAACAAAAAGATATCTAAAATACAGTATTCAAGAGCATTATTATATTTATTACAGTACACAATTGCAAAGTTTAAATATCGGTTCTTTCAAGAGTGAAAAAGTATTAGTATAATATACGATCAAATCAATTATGTTTGAAATCTCAACAGAAAATGTATATGAGAGTTACCTCGATGACAAGTTGGCACCGCCATCGCATTGTTGAAATTTGCAGTGAAGTCCTTGCAGAGACGTCTAAGCTACTGGCGCAATTTGTCGGGATGTCCTTACTTGGCATCTGAATGCAAGCAGACTGCAGTTCTCCAGGATTACCGAATTACTACGGAATCCTGCCTCCGTTGGTCATTCATCGTTGTGTATATGAATGATGTGCTTATAGAAATGTATAAAAAACCTTAGCCTAGTAATATCAGCAAAATGGACAATCAGGGATGCCGACATCAATCAGTTGTACCATATTATGTATTTATGTAATTAAAGTCACAGCTATATACACATTTACAGACGATAATCCTTTTTAAAAGATCAATCTTGTTAATCATAGTTTTTCAATCATTACACAATATATATTTTTCTATAAGCTTATTTTAATACTGTCTTCTTTTCCCCAATTAAATTTTAAATGAAAAAAATTAAATATAAGTAACTTGTAATGTTTGATCAGATTTAAATAATTTTTAATAATGACGTAACTGTATTACATAATAATGTAGAGACAGAAATAAAACTATAAAATAAGAACTAAGAATAATATGTAACTAATAAATTTTGTAATAAGCATACTAGATTTTTTTAATTAGAGATTATTGCTTTATCGAAATAGAATCATATTTCTTTAATAAAAACAGAAAGCTTCTTGAATTTACACCGATTAAAATTTTAATGATTTGTGATCATTCCCAAGTAGATTTAATCAAATATCTTCTTAATTTCATGCTGAATGCAAAGTGAATTCAATTAAATTGATGACCATTAAATCATCTTTCTGCTCAATCGAATTTATTTTGCAGTAAGACACAAAAAGTATAGTCAATATTTATTTGAAAAATATTATTTATTTCAAACAAATTAGATGTGTATGATCTCGAATAAGATTAATTAGAAATTCCACCACGGAGAAGGAAGATTAAGAACCAAAAAACTGAAAAGAGTTGCTGACCAACATTGTGATGGTACAGAAATATGTTTGTGTTACACTATAAAATTTTATTTGTAAGAGCACATATTGACGGCGATATTTTCTTCTTTGCCCGAAGTTTGAAGGCAGACACCTGAATCAACATCGAGTACAGCACACTTTCCCGCGGAAACAATTCGCATTTTGCAAAGCCGATGTTGATTCTGACAGATTTGCCCGAAAGAGCTGTCAAACAAAACTCGAAACTTTCGGGGAAGATTCTACTTGGGTAAGCAAAATAAAGCCAAATCTTTATATACATACATTGCACAGTAACTACAATAACAACAAGACAATTTAATCACAAAATCTGTAACAACAATTATTTATAATCTCATAATTAATGAAAGAAGTTATAGAAAGAGTACTTATTCAACTTGCGTATATGGAAATTCTATTGTTTTGTTTAGTAATTTATTATTGAGATAATCGGCATAAAGCCAAGTCTATCGATTTCAGTAAATTACCAATTATTAATCAAATTGTTGTCGTAAAAAATAATTAACAATTTTTTTGTCATTTCCCAAACTCAACAGTTATACATCATGGATTTTAATCTTCTAGTTCGCTGGTAATAAAAGAGATATCTCATCTCTGTGGCTTCGGAGCCGGATCATAGTTTGGAAATTCTATAGCGATAACTCGATTTAAACTGAGAGTCAACTCCTGCCGCTGAAACATCGCGAACTGCGTCGGACTTGAAATTAATAGTAACTTCTGTGCTCGCGAGCGTATCCGCTGAGTGCTTTGACTACATATACGAAGCAAAATCTCGACGGTAATACGGAGGTAATTTTCATCGAGGACACTTTGACTCCAATCAAGTTTCTTGCGCCGGGAACGAGCTAGCTTAAAATTCCATCGTCTTGAATATTTAACTTTTACCAGGTCATCGAGCGCTTCTAGAAAAATATTCAATAGTTACTCTATCTTATGTTCTTCAAAGCACGTATACTTACAATGTCGCTTTTGTATTATAAATGAAATTTTGACTGTTACTAAACATTTGTATAAAAAATTAATAAATCATAATTTTCAACTCATTATACTTTCAAATCTAATGATTAAAAATTTTTATATTCAAAGAAGATTGTGTTTTATTTTTTATTATGATTTATTTAATTGTTAATTAAGCTTCTTTTGTACTGCACAGTTTTACGCTATGTGAAAAATGAAAAAATAGTTATAAAATATTTGACATGTTTTTCTTGCTAATCTCAAACAGTTGTTACATTGTACTTAATTCGGACATACAACTACGAAAGTGTAATCGGTTACTTTTATTAATAAATTTATTTCTATTTTGTGTCATATTCGCACACACATAAACAAAAGAAAAGAGAAATGCCTGTGAGTGTTCGTATCATAAGTAGACACGAACGCAAGATCGATAGCCCAATCGCGTATTTTTCCGGCATGTATATTCCCCGGATTCTAATTCTGGTGACGCCGGTTGACATTTTTCACCTCGACTTGTGCTCGATTCACACACGTATGTACATGTATGCACATATCTAACACATGAATGGTAAATCGATCGGGCGATCTCACGTGCCCAGTTTGAGGCCGAAATCGTGAGGAATACGTAGGTAGATAACGTCGATAGTGGTGATCCAAGGAGATTATTGGAATCTTGCCAAGTCCTCTTCAATATGGAGCTCCCACATCAACTCATCTCCATTTCCTTGCGTTTATCCGATCGCTCGACACACGATGTGTAACGTGGCACAATGGACAAGAGAAAAATACGTCAGCCTGGTAAAAAGAGTAAGTGATATGGATACCTTTGTAGTTGAGGCTTTTCGCGACGGAATTAAATTTACATCTTGTGAATGGATGTGAAAGAAATCTTTAGGATGAAGCAGCCCATTACCCCAATAATGCGCATAATATGATAACAATTAAATTTTAGAATATGATATTACAGAATCCATTTCGTAATTAGAATATTTTTCTCTTTCTTATTGTTCATTTATTTCTTATTTAAAGAAAATTATTATTATTTATCGTATGCTTCAGATAAAAGTTAACTCTTCTGAAAGTTCTTTTCAAAAATATCTTCAATTTTGAAGAATATTTCGTTGTCATAAAAACTTTTAAAAGTTGATAAGAAAACTAAGAAAAGGAATCTACATCGCAATCTACATCGCAGACGAAGTAGCACTGATTGATCCGACTGTTTCTGGAGCATGTTTGAAGTACCCATAACCATAACGATCCATCGGATGAATTAAGAAGAAAATTTAATTCTTGACAAACAACCCTTCGAACTTTCTCAGTTCTTTCTTCACTCTTCACCCATCGTTCTTCACTTTTTTTCTCTTCTCTGAAAGGGAGATTGGTGTTCAAAGTACGATGATAAATGAGCTATTCCGAATCGAAACGACTCACTCTACTACGCCTGTTTTACTCAGTCTCGTTCGTCTTCGATTTGCAAAGATCAAACAAATCTTTTCCTCTTTTCTCTCTCTCTCTCTCTCTCTCTCTTTCTTCCCCCCCCCTCCGCCTCACTCCCTCTATTATTGTAATCATAATTCATCAATATGTCGACACGCTGCCGGAAGCCGGATATTTCGTACCGGAGGTTTAAAGGGATTGTCGGTATGCCGGTTAATGTATCGCCATACAATCCCACCGATCCATTGTTCCAACTAAGGAACACCCTCTACCCTCGTTGCTCTACCCTCGGTGCTTTTCATGGAGTTAGCTTAGTCTATACCATAAAATGGCGAGCAAGGTTCATGAGCGACGCTAAATTAAATTCATGCGAGGCTGGCCCGTACTATCTGTATCTCCTGTAGCCGCATATCTCTTCAATATCATTATATACTAGCCGTTTGTTTAAGAGAAGGTACATGCACATTTCATAAGGGGTATGAAAACAACTTTATAGTACAGCGAATTTAGTTAAACCAATATGATATATCAATTTTAGCAAAATTTCAAAGGCTAAATTCTTACACAAAGAATTAATATATTTTATTAGAATTTTGTTAATATATATTTTGAGATATTTTTTATGTATAAAATTCTGAAAAATTATATTGCATATTTTCCAATTATAATTTTATTCTATGTCATTTTTATCAATTAAAGATTTTTAAGCAACTATTATGTAACTTCCAGAATGTTTTTACCCAGATATTTGTGTGAAGTATCTCCCGCATTATAGATTGTGAAGAATATTGGTATGATGAAAGAAAGTGCTTTCTCACTGGAGATAGATTACGAAAATTTATGCTCTCCAAAAGTAAAACCCCAAGCGTTCTTTTTGTTTTAGGTATTTACTGGATGACATTGCTGTAAATTGGCCAATTTTTCAGTAAGATAATCCGAGCAGTAATAATACGATTAATCGTTTTGCATTTTGTTTATGGCAGGATTTATCAATCACAAAAGTTTTATTGTAATCTCAAAAAATTAAGTGATTAACGTTACTAGACAATTACTTGATCTTGTTAACGATACGAATTGCATGATCCATATAAAACATATTTCTCATAAAAATCAGCTTTTGTCAAATGGAAACTTAAATTCGTTTGTTTCATGGATGAAAGATTTAAAAAGATATAATTCACAAAAAACAATGTAGAAGGTTTTTATTAATTTTCTTTTGAAATAAAAGCAACCGAATAATTTTTCTAGTATCTTTCTAGATGAAATTTGTAAACTTCTTTTTTTAATTATATATTATATATTATATGAATCTCTCATTTTACAATCTTTAAACTATTATTAATGTAAATTTATTTTTTCAGAATAATGATTATTGATTCAGGCGATCGTATGACATCTTCTAAGACAGATTTTTCCGATGTAAAGAAAATCGTGCATTGCGGCAATTGATTTCTTGTCATCTCACGAGATCGAAGTCTATTCAACCTTTTTGATAGAGAGACCTTTTTCTACCCCCCTCCGCGTAGGCAGAGCGCTTTTTCCAGCTGATGTCTTCGCGGTTACTGTGTCGCGCTCGTCTCCTCAAACGTTCGCGCAAGTTCAGTCTAGATTCCTCTGTTGTGAATTCACCCACCTTCCCAGATGTCCGTCTCTCCCGCGAGTTCACACTGCGCCCGGTGGTGCGCACCCGGTGGCGCCTCCAAGCGATCGAGATCTCGACGCACCCCCTCGACGGACCGCGACGACCACCTTCAGTCGTGGGTGCAGTGCGTGCGAATGTGCAGCGATTCCGAGAGCTGCTGCGAAAGACCGGCGTGGCTTGGAGTGCGCGCAAAGTTAGGTCAGTGTCATTCCCGTTCACCTCTTTGTCATCATTATCACCGCCCTCGGCAGGCGCCGCTTGGGAATAACGGTATCCGGAATTTCCTGTTCTCGACCGAAATCATTGGATTTGTCGGGCGCCCCAACGCTACGTAGTTCCCGGTAGGCGTGCTGCATTTCTCTTGAGAAGGTATATCTTTTGCGTTTGCACTAAGCAACAGAAAATAGATACAAAATTCTTAAAAGTTTTAAATGATATTTATATTTTTTTCTTTAGACTAGAATACGCGAAAAATACAAAGATCATTTAAAATAAAAATCTTTGACAATTTAAAACCACGTTTATTATAAAGATGCATACAAATACGATCATGCAGAGAATTTCATCATTCAAAATTTAAATACGTTAATAACAATTCTCTCTTTATTTAATTCTTTACATATTATCAAATTCATATATATTTATGTGAAGCATAATGATGAATAGTAAAAATTTTCAAATAATTTTGCACGTTTTGATTCTTGTAATATATTATTTTCTGGAAAATACAAAATACGATAATATTTCTAAAATTATTCATATTTCCCATGGCAGTACATAAATCTATAACTGTTTACAGCTATAATCGTAAAATATATCTTTTGAAGTATTGATTTTAAATTAGTATTAATATATATATATATATATATATATATAAAATTTCTAACAAAAATTTAAAGTGATATTAGAATAATACAAAAACATTGAAAGGGTAACTGTCCGATTAATATTTTTTAAGAAACATAATTAAGTTTATATTATACATATAATAAATTTTAATGAGAAAAAAATAAGAGATAAGAAAATTAATGCGGATAATTTTTGTATTTTTCTAAATCTTTCTGAGACTTATTGTACAGATATAAACATGCGTAAGATGTAATCGCAAGTAATTACGGGGAAGTTGTGGGAATGATTCGCGCTCTCTCGACAGCTGCTACGCTAATTTAAATTCTCGTAAACTTTAATCGCGGAAAACATGAGTTGTAGAGCGTAATAGCGGAAAGATGCAAGCGATTCACGATCCACACTATTTTCGCGGCGGCGGTGTGAAACCGTCGTGAAATTATTTTATTGAGATTATCGAAACATTTCATTGCTCGGACACGCGATATCGCGTGACGTTCTTTTTATTATTTCTCGCTCTCGCGCACCTTCTGCATGATGGATTCAATATCCTCCGTCATGAGGAATCCTCTCCATTGTGTCTGCATGCAGAACTTTCGTTCGACATTCGAATTGGAATTGCACCACGATTTTTATATCGATCGAAGTTTAATAAACGCTCTAATCCTGAATATCATTCACGAAGGACTTCGATGTCCCTCAAATCGAAATCCTTCTGATTGTGTCCTATTACCTCATATCGCGGAGATATACAATTTAACTTACGACATTTGACCTATGTTTTTTATTACATTCTTATTCAATATAATATTACTTTATAATTGAAATAAAGTAATTTCCTAAATAGTTTTTCTACAAAAGAAGGAAAAAAAGGGAAGAAGAGGTAGGGAAAAATTAATTAATAATAATAGATTCTTCAATTATACATAATATAAAATTAAAAAATGTATGTCAACGCATTTATTTTATTACAAATATTCTCAAAATTATTCAAATGTCATTTGTTATTTTAACTTGCAGATACTTCGCAATACACTTTATATTTAATAATTGGAATAATAGATTATAAAAAAGTCCCATGAGCTTTAATGGGCTTTGACTCGACTGTCGATCGACAGATTTTCGTTTAAATTTTTATCGTCAACAAAGTACAATGTAGGTCTTTTCAATTATGCGTTCCGAATCGAATGCTACGGTGTGCGATACCGTGGAATCCTTTTCAGTCGAGAACTAATGGATTGTCAAGAATAGAAACTTCACGTGGTTTTGCGATCGTTGGCTCGATGTGGCCGATCAAATGTTTTCAATTCTATTTTCCGCGAACCGCGTTTCACCCTCTTTGTCGATGCTGAAATAGTTTCGGAGATAGACGTCGCTGAAAACAACGTGCCATTTTCACATGATAACTTTTTAATCCGCAATATATATTGCACGAAATATACATACATCGCTATAACTGGCGATACATCATAATTATTTCATGTTAACAAAAAAAATACGTCTACATAAAATCAATAACCATTACAACAAAACATAATTTGACGCGTTCTATTATAAATATTTTAAATGAAAAGTTTAATAGGAATGTTTGTATGTAGGGGAAAGTGGAGCACATTGTGACAGATTTCTTCTTTTCTCTCCTCCTTGTTAGTGTAAAAAACTATTTCAATTTTTATGAGATGAAAAAATTCCCCTTTCAACAAAGAATAATTAGTAATTTTTCCAAATTTTAATCTTTGTAAGCAATTGAGGAATAGTTAGCTACTAGTGCTCTATTTGTCACATACTGCCCCACATATGGGGTACTATGTGACAGATCTGGATATATGTATGTGACTGGCCCAAAATTGAGTGTTACAAGGTCAAAAAGAAACTATTTTAATAAATTTGAAGGTTTATTATTGTATCTTTATAATTTACTGATATAATGTAAACCCAAAAAAAATTTTTAAGTTATTTTAATATTAAAAATAAAATTTTCACTATAAAACATATAAACACAGCATAAGGAGGTACACATAAAAAGTGTATAAAAAATTAATATTATAAACTTGTATTAATCACTTAGGTTATAAGCTCTCTTTCTGATTCAACATTAGTAAAATATATTAAAATAATAAATATATTAGGAAATCGGAAAGTTCCGTCCATTTTTTTGTAAAAAGTATATTTATTTAAAAAACAAAATGAAAAAGTATATCAATCAAAATATTGCTCATCTTTAGCGATGACTTTTTCTCATCTTTCGGGCAGCAAGCGAATTCCGCGGCGAAAGAATGACTCATCTTTGGAAGTTATCCAGTCAGAGACCCATTTTTCGACGTCTTCATAAAAATTGAAGCATTCCTCAGCATGTGCCATCGACCGAACAACAAGTGATAGTCGGAAGGGGCACAGTCTGGAATAAGTCGCATGGGATAGCACTTCCCAGTGAAGTGCTTCTAATGTTTCCTTGACAAGTTTGTGACGTGGGCCGAGCAATTTGTCAAAGCAAAATCATTTTATGCTGTCTCGTTTCATATTCTGGTCGTTTTTCGTGCAATGCTCGACTTAAACGGATAATTTGTTCTCAGTAGAGATCCCCTGTGGCTATTTGACCAGATTTCAACAGCTCATGATACACTACACCCTTCTGATCCTACCAAATATAGAGCATTGCCTTCTTTCCGTAGATATTCCGCTTTAGCGTCGATGTTGAGGATTGGCCGAGGTCGCAAATGATTTTTCAACATTTGGGATTGTCAAAATAAATTCATTTTTCATCTCCAGCGACGATGCAAAAACTCCTTTTTTTGTTGTCTAGCAAGCAGAATTTCGTTGATGGCCTTTCAATGTTTCTTTTGGCTTCAGTTCATACGGGATCCATTTTCCTTCCTTGTAGACCTTTCCCAAAGCTTTCAAACATTCGGACATAATAGATTGAACAATTTAATGTTTCTGCAAGTTGTTTTTGCGTTTGACATGGGTCTTCATCCAGCAATGCGTGCAATTCTTCGTCTTCGAATGCTCTTGGTCGTCCGCTCTTTATCCTCCATATCAAAATCACCACTTTTAAAGCGTCAAAACCATTCTCTGCATGTTTTATTGGAAGGAACACTATCACCATAAACTTCCATAAGCATTCGATGAGCTTCAGCTGCGGTTTTCTTCCATATGAAGCAAAAAATTTCGCGCAAATAACGCTTATTTGGCTCAAATTTCGACATTTTCGATGCAGTAAAAAGCAATGTTATTAATATATCTTTATATACTGAATTTTATTGACAGATGGTAAAACTAAAAAATTAAGCTTGGTTTAGATATTAGAGTTATCGACAGTTCTAGCTACAGCTACTCGCCGCTAAACGGACGGAATTTTTCAATTGATCTTTAATATGACGAATATTAAAAATATATTAAAATATTGAAATAAAACGTCAAAATAAGATGTTCTTTTTACTCGTAAAAATAGTTACAAAATTTTATGGAACTTTTTATGGAATTTTTTTAACTTAAACATATTAAAAACTTCTTCGGCTATATTAACTTAAAATTAAGAGAAAAATTAATAGTAAACTTGCAGTGTAATTATTGCCTTTTTGTTCCACTCACAGTGGGTTTTGGTAAAATCATATGTATGTCTTTTTTTCCTTTGTGTCGAACCATGCTTTACTAATAATAAATAAAAAAACAATGATAATAGAGTGAAGACGAGATAAACAAAAATAAGTATGTCATAATGTACCCCAAGAATTACTATCATATGTTGCTCCAAATATATTGCATCCTACCTTTGTTAACTTAACTTCACGTGGACAGAGGTGCATTAATATGATCATAATCTTAAATAAAACACTAAACATAATCTTACAATACTATATATACTTGTCATCAAAAGAAATGCCTTATCTTGAGAAACAAAATTATAAGCTGAAAAACAAATTTTCAGTCTGATTTCTTTATATTCCTCCCGTTACTATGATTTTTCTCGTAGGCTTCTGAAGCTTCATCAAAGTTACTTTTTCCGTGACTCTTTTCTTTTGTGTAAATTAATGTTCAGCTGCGCTTACTGCGTTTTGAAAAAAAGCAGCTGTCACATAGTGCCCCCTGTTATAATGTGTCCCACCTTTCCCTACGTACCGAAATTATATGCATAAATTATATACCAAAAATTAAACAATCTCTTGATGTCCTAATTTCGATTTCAAATATTACCTTACACTATAAATGCAAAAATATAGATATAAGACAAATTACTGCTTTTGTTCATTAATCTTACAGCCGGTATCAAATACCAACCGAGTTCATTGTCTCGATTTCCATCGAATTCGTTCGCGCAGTAAAAGCGGTCCTTATTCGGAGGCGCTCGAACGATTACAAAGAGTGCTACAAAGTAATTTATTTTCTCTATAGAAAAATAAAGAGGAAACGCGAGAGAGATATGCAACGAGCGAATTGTGTTGAATCGTGGAGCTGTTTAAAATCTATTTGTGGATTGACATCGAATTGTTCGATACGTGAATTATATGCTTTTCCAGCTTATAGATTTGTAATTGACAATATTCAACTTGAATTGATAGTTATCTCACTTATAGTAAATTTAATTGAATACACTCAGCGCACAGTGATGCATATTAAAACCATCGTATATAAATAGACGTAAAAATATAAATTTAATGTAAATATAAATAGTTACCATATCTCCTGAAAAAACGGATTAAATCATAAAATCCTTAATACTTTTTATTACGCTATTGAGTAAAATAAATATTTAATTCGAAATATTTACAATAATAAATGATTTATTAAGACTATACTATGTAAATATTTATATTTTAGACAACAAATAAAAAATAAAAGTCCTAAATAATCAAGATCTTTAGTGCTTAAATAATTCAGTGCAAATTTATATATCACATCTACTGTAGTAGTTATTTCTAATGATTTATTGTGTGTGTATTCACATTATGGTCTTAAAAGATATTGTATTTAATATTATTTATATTTTACTTTTACACAAATTAAATCAGTGTACGACTTCAATCTTCTGAGGACCGTTGTGTGTGACCATGTTTTTAATCAACTTTTTTATTTCAAGGGCTAGAATTTTTTTATGAATGTCATGAGGTTGAATGACAAAAAAGATGGCGCCACTCTCAAGACCCTAAAGGGGCCTTCGATCTTCTACGGGTTAATATGCACTAGTGTACACTAAACAATCAAAGTCACTATTAGAATAGTTTTTTAATTCTATTATAAAACATTATTTTATTTTAACATTTGTTTTCTACAGTTTATTATACATTTTATTGTACATTATAAAATTGCATGAATAATGTATTAGAAACAGAAAAGTTAGGAATTGGAATAATGAAAAAATAATTATTACTACAAAGATTAAGATAAATATTTCGATATATACTCCGTTTTCAAACTCAATGTTATTAGATTCAACGTTGACAGTTTTAATATCGAATAGAGATCCTTAGTGCATTCCAATTTTGTCTAGACAGGTTCTAGGCTGATAACAACGTCGTGAGGTTGGTTCTCCTCGGCTCGCTAATCCGAAATAATATACCGTTGACCCAGTTAGCGGCGCAACAGCAATTAGATATTCGCACGGTGGTAGACGAGGCGGGACCAGGGCGTTGATCGATCCTTCCTCGTCGCTGGACGTATGTACTCACGTAAATTCCCGTCGTTAATACCCGCGTATCGGCCACGATGACTGCGTCGACATGGACATGAGTTACGGTCTTGAAGTTGCTTACCTGACAGGAAAGGAATTGCTTGCTCAAATCAAACAGCAGCAGCAAGAATTTCAGAATGGCGAAGATAATTCGATCAAACATATTTCAAATAAAAAGTTTGATTTGCAGCAATGATAAATAATTTAATACTCAAATAATCGCGTTAGTAAGAATCCACTGTTATTTGCAAATTTATTTGCAAACAAATAAGTACACGACAGACAACTTTATTTGTTTGCAAATTATTTGTCTATCATGTTTGAACCAAATAGAGTTTATATAAATTTTCAAATAATTTCATTATAAAAATAAATCAAAAAGTTTAGACAAATAATATTTGGGTTAAACAACTGCTATATTATTATAGTTACATAAGGTTAACATCTCGGCACTAGTTGTCTCCTCTGTAAAAAATTTCGCAAAAAGTATGGAAGCTTTTAAAATATTGTTTCACTTCTATTATCTCGCTTAGCGCAACTTTGTTGCATAATAATATTAGGTAAATGTGCAAACTCATGCTCTTTTTATCTTAGAATATATTAAAGTTTTAAGGGTGTACAGAGTAAGCAGTAGTCCAACTTCTTTCTTTAGTTTTTTTCATTACAAATTTATAGTCACAGAGATGTCCCCACAGACAGCATCCATAATAATTATAGAATAATTACATTCGAATTCCATTTTGTCGTAACATAGAAGTACATAAAACTACATATTAAATAAATTGTTTATTTACATTAATAACATTATAGTTTAATCATTGCAAATTATGCGTTAAAACTCGTAAAATATAAAAAATCTAATTAATATAAAAAATCTAACAAATTATTTACTATTTATTTCTTGTAAATTAAACTTTATTTCAAATTGAAGGTAAGGTGTAAGTTTAACTTTTTATTATAGCACTTCTTTGGTGATAAAACATTAAAAATTGTGTCAAAAACAAGTGCCACCGGATTTTCTGTAATAGTCGCAATTTTGTCATGTAACATTCTTGTTTTTGTAATAAAGAAAAGAGAACAATCCGTTTCATCTGAGTTTAAAATTGGTCAGTTAACTTGCTTAATCATCGCATTCGCGAAATCGTCGCGTAATAACGTGGTTCGCCATTCTATTCGTTTGGACTCCATTAAATTCCGGTCGACGAGAAATGTGAAGTACCTCACGATTTTCGAAGCGTGCGATCAATTCATGATCCATGACGGCGCGCGATTTGCAGCCGCGAATTAGCGCTCTAATACGCGTCGAAAATCAACGCCCGCACTATGCCAAGTGTCGGCTTACCGTTAATCGGTTCGATTCCACATGAACACTTTAACATCGTTACGCATCGCGGTTCACAATCATAGGATTGTTCGCTGTCGTGCTTCCGACTCGTATCGCCATAATTACGTAAGGTTGCAATTACATCGCATTCGCATTATCATCAAGCTTTGTTGTAATATTCATCGCGGAATGGATAAATCTTTCGTAATCTCAAACATTTTATAGTTTTAGAAAAGAATAAAAGAAATCAAAAGAATTTTTAAAGATTAAATTTCAGGCGAAAATGTACACTTTACATTGAGCGACATTATTTTTATATTCAAAGCAATGAAATTTTTTGCGCGGCACTCGGGAAGAAAGAAGCGGGAAGAGAAGAGGGTTGAACTCGTTACTTGTACCCATAAATCCGTCCGCGGACCAAGTTGTTCTCAGTGCAGAGTATGCTATACACTGAGAATTGTACGTAACGAAGTATAGTCTGGCAAGATATAAGGTAGCGACTTAACTTAAAGTTTCGCTTGTGTGTTAGTGTATTAATGTACATGGCATATCAGGATTCATGCATTCTCTCATACCTACACATTTTGGGACAGTTTTGTGGATTTTTTTTCTTAAAAGTTAAAGAAACTTGACGAGAGAAGCCATTTTTTCTTATAACTTCTTAATTAAATTTCAAGTGAAAGTTTTCCTAACTAATAAGATTCACTTGAAATTAATTAAAGGGATTCCCAAGCGGTGCTCTTTTACGCGAATGTGAAAAAAAATAGTAGCTGATCTATATCTTTTCACTTATTATTAGATACGTGATTTGCGCGGCCGAAAGAGGATACAAAGAGACCGGGCGGGTCGTTCACGGTGGAGAAATCGGGGAATCATGATGCCCCCCATAATCGGGGAAACGTTGCGCATATGGTTTCTTTCGGCATTAGTCGTTCACGGAGCCGTTGCCGGGAATCCGGACGCGAAACGCCTCTACGACGATCTACTATCCAACTACAACAAACTCGTGCGCCCCGTGGTGAACACCTCGGATGTGCTGCGCGTATGCATCAAACTTAAGCTCTCGCAACTCATCGATGTGGTAAGTGAACTTTTTTGAAACGTTGTTAAAAACTAAAAAATAATCCTACAGTAAAAATCCTATAAAATCACATTGATGACATAATTGCTGAATTAAAATCTATAATAACTATCATGAGCAAGTTCAGGCAATTTTGATGTTATTGATACATAATCAAAAAGTCTGCTATTACAATAGCCGATGATTACTAGCTACATTTGTAATCGTAGAAAATATTGATATAATAATTGACAAATACTTATAAATCAAAATTTGTGGATAAAATAAGTTATTATATTACATCAGAAGATAGCATCATTAGAGATTTTCAGTAATCCTATATTAGTGTCAATTAAAAACGTCTTATAACTCTTAAACGTTCTTTAGATACAATATACACTCGGCTTTCTTTCTCCAATGCTTTTTCAATATTTTTTCCATTGCCTATAACTTTTTTATTAATAAAGAAGCATACATTTGCTTTGTCCTATTTTTTAATGTCTGGTATTTTATATAAAAAATTGTTTACAATATGTTTATTTTTATAAAAATTATAAGATCCAAATCAAATTGGATTAGGTATGTTACTAAAGGCAAATTGTTCCATCTTTTGATAAATTTTATCTGTCGAGTAAGTAACAAGATTACCCAATCACATGCGCGGATTGCCAGATTTACCTAACAGGTAAAATTTACCAAAAGGTGGAACAATCGGCTCTAATGTATTATCCTCGAAGTATGACATTAAATAACAGACATATTATATAAATCAATACAAAATATAATAATAATATAAAATCAATAATTTAAACAGAAAATTAAATTATAGAAATTGTTTTGCAGAGTTAAAAAGAAGATACGCGCAAATTGTAGAACAAAATCTATTGCAAATATATTTTATAACTTACCTTCAATTTTTTTAACAGAATCACATTTTATTTATTTAATCCTTACCATTCGGCCACTTCTCTCGTGGTTTTTTCCGTAAAAGAACGAATATACAGATGCGTTGTCTTTCCTTCTATTTCACGAAGTAATAGTAATTATCTACATTCAAAGTATCTGCATAGAGTAGTCTTTAAATTTTGCTGATATTGCACTCTCTAAGACAATAGTTAAACTTGTGTAAGTATTGAAGTGCGTGTTATAGCTATTATAAAATCAATAGCTTATAAAGTCTACGGACATTTTAGAATGGCTAATTTGCGATTCAGGTTAAGATACTCCCCTGGAAACTACCGTAGAAATCCAAATTGTCGCAAAAGAAAATTGCACGAAACTCAAGTAATTGAAATAATTACTTGGGTGAATTTGGACGAAATTTTAGTTAGTGTTGTGATTATGTTTCGCAAAGTTAAAATATAAGAGCTTTTAAAAGTTTAATTTAAGATCTTATTAGTAGGTAATACACTTATTAATAGTACAATTAACTAATAACATAATTAATTTGCGATATAATAATAATTTAATACTATCGATAATTGTATTCCATTGATTATAGACAATAAAAATTCCCTTGTTTAATTCTACAGATATATTTATTTGTAAAGTTTAAAATTTTATGCAGATCATAATACATAATCCAATATAATATTCAATATCTAATATAATACTTAAATTAAAGCTTAATTTAAGCTATGACAATTATGTAAAATCAGTTAACAAGAAGCAAGGCATTACACTTGTTTATCATTAGAGCAATATTGGATAAACGTATAATGAGAATCAGAGAATATCCTCCTGCTCAGTAACTGTCGGAAGTTTATATCTATGCATTTAACTACTCCTGCGTCTGTTTGGCAACAAAGCACTTACGGCTAATAACACGCATTAATTAATTAGCTAAACTGTTAGACTGCGTCTTCTCTCTATTCAAATTCATCGTCCATACTGTTGACATTTAATTTGATAAATTGCTTTATCAAATTTATTTATGATCTATTAGTGATAACTTTTTAATGAAAATGATATAAAAAATCAAACACATATTTTAACTCTGCTATATCGGCCTGTTTATAGTTTATCAAACGATATATTAATCAAATAAAGAAAAACAAATATAATTTTAGTACAATTTTTGAAATTTTAGGAGGAAATTAGAAAGTCATTTGCATATTAATAGCCTTTTCTTTATAATTCGATCACCGAAACATAAAAATTCAATATATCACATGTAATATCATAAGAATTTATCGCGACATATAAGAACATATAAGAACAAATATTGATCAATAAAACATACAGTCAATTGAAAATTTTGCGTAGACAAGTTTTTTTTTTAACGTAAGCAAAAAATTGGCAGATATACAAAATCGCCAATAATATTCTCGAAGTAACATCATGCGTTCATTATTATAACGTTGAAGAATAATACACAATTTCAGTCTCGTAAAAATGTATGCTGGGACAACAATTTCTTGAAATTGTCGACCGCGATTGAAGTTCACAGGAACTTCCATCGGGAACGTCTGAATAAGATAAGATATGCATTCGACATTGCGATTTACCGACAAAAATTTTAATAATATGATATTTAAATCATTTTAATTTCAAACTGCAAGCGTGACTATTCAGTAGTGTTATGCGTGTGAAGAAATATATTTATTATGGAAAAATAAAGAAAGATTTTACATTATAATTTGTTTTTAGTTCTATCTGTTAATAATTTTTTTGTCCATATTATTTTACGAAAATTACTTTATAAAAATACGGATAGATTGAAATCAAAAAACAAATTTTTATGCAAAATCTTTCTTTTATTTTTTAATCTTAGTAATTATTATTATTAGCAATGTTAATATAATTGATATTGTTAATATTATAATATTGTTATTATTACTACTTATGGGTATTTATATTATTTAAATTATATTAATATATTATAGTACAAAATATATTTCTACAAATAAAGTACTTATAATTTTTCAAGAACTGTAACTTGACTAACAATGAAGCTTAATGTTATTTAATTTCAATCATCAATATAAGAATAATTTGCTTTAACGCATAAGAGAAGAATTTGCTCGTTCGGAGGGAAAACTCATCAAGAATTTCTAGTGTAATAATCCAAATTACTTAAACCTCCACGGTCGATTGTGTGACCTCTCGTGATTCTTTGCTCCCTTCCGGAAACGCAATTTTAGCGATACGCAAATGTATTATTCACGGAAAGGGATATTCTCACATTTTATTTTTACAATCCGACGTACAGGAAGCCATTATCTCGACTTAATGCCGGAACTTGGTAAATCCACCACGAAGTCGTCCTTCTCAGACGACTTATAGACCCGGTAATTATGCACGTATGTCACAGGAATTTCCACGTGACTCATTCTGCCGTAATTATATTTCCTGAACCAGAGGATCCGCGTATAGTGCATAATTATATGGCAATTTACGTGACCGCCAGCATTGTAAAATACGGGGCTTTCATGCTACTGTCGTCTGCGCACAAAAACTGCGAGCGCTGCTTCTTTCAAGGTAAAATTTTATACGAAGCATACCGTTGTACGAGGCATACGCTGTATTAACATAATTCTGCAAATGTCGCATTAAAATTTAACTAACTTTAAGTTGTAATAATTAAATATAATTATAGAATATTGAATAATATTTCGCGTATTTGTTATAATATCCGATGAATATCGATAATCGCTTAAGGGGATGCTAAAATGAAGCCCAAATTCCGATGAAATCGTTGTTTAATTGATAAAATGCAACACATTGATACATCCTTTACATACTACTACATCAATGTCTATATATATACATATAAATTTTCATGAAATGATAGCGTTTTAATTAGACATCTAAATCTAATTCAAAGAATTCGACGTTATTTCTTCGTGTATAATCTACTATACTCTGTAGTCTCCAATCTTGTAAGTACACATTACAAAACTTTTATATTAAAGAAATGTTCTTTTTAAATCTGAATTAATGGATACTTATCTTTCAGTGACATATTTGGCAAATCAATGAAATTTAACTGAAAAAGAAAGAACATACTCGAATATTATGTAATTAAAATCCCGATATTTACGTCAGCTCCAATATCATATACACTAAATTTATATATATATATATATATATATATATATATATATATACATATATATTCTAAACCGCAGTAAAGTAGGTTAGGGCCCATATTTCATTGATCTTTTAATTGAATTTTAATGTAAATTTATCGATTATCAGTAGCATAATTGAGACTGAGTGATTATCCATTAATTCAGATTTAAAGAGTCATCATAACTTGACAGCTTAAGACGCCATATTGGACTAAGAAATAGTAAAGATTCTAATTTAAAAAAATTTTGTCTCAGCATAAATTTCAAGCAGACACGTATTATTGTCACGTATATACCTTAATTCTGGAGAAAGATTTTCAATTCTCTAAAAATCAAATATACAGGATGTCCCATTTTAATATCCCCAAATAACTTTTTTATTTTTGATCTTAGAAAAAAAATGTTTCAGCAAAAGTTGTATGGCTTTAAGAGACATAAGATAGTGTCATTGATAAACTTGTATAGTTGCTTGAAGCTCACGTAAAAGTTATCTTCAATTTCTTAAATAGAACTCTCTACTTTTTATTGCACATTTTTTGTTTAGATTATCAAAAAGCTCTGTAGGTTCAAAAAGCTCTCGAGAGCTACAATTAAATTTATTTTTATTAAATACTTTTCGAGTTATAAAGCTTGCAAGTTACAGCCAGTATTATCCAAGGTGTCCGTATCCAAGGCTAGAATCTCTTAAATGTTGTTCAGGATTATATTTGTCCTGGATAATATTTGTCAAGGTCAAAATCATTGGTTATAACTTTTATTTTCATTTTTGCAATGAAAATTACATTTCTACGTAAAAATGGTAATAAGAGATACAACCTCCAATGACCTTGATCTTGACAAATGTTATCCAGGTTATGATTCTGAACAACATTTAAAAGGTTCTAGTCGTCGATCAGATACTTTGGATAATGCTAATGCCGGCGGTGCTGTAATTTGCAAACCTTATAACTCGAAAAGTACTTAAAAATAAACTTAATTATAAACTTTAATTATGTTTTGGAAAACTCTCAAAATGATCGACAAGAATGTGCAAAAAGTAATTCCATTTAAGAAATTGAAGATAACATTCACATGACCTTCAAGCAGCTATTCAAACTAATGACACCATCTTATATCTCCCTCAAAGCCATACAATTTTTATCTGAAACATTTTTTTCTAAGATTAAAAATAAAAAAGTTATTTGGGGTACATTAAAATGGGACATCCAGTATAAATGCAATATCATTATCGCGTTCAACCGGTAAAAGAGATGACTTTAGAATTCTCTTAAACAATTCAAACTTGATGTTCATTAGACTTTCGGGTTTTCCAATATTTCTTTAACTTTTGTTCTTCATGAAAGGAAAAGCAAAAATTAAATACAAGTGAACGTTGAAAATGAAATTAATTAAAGATTTAAACGATGGCTTCAAAAGATGTGATGAGTAAGAGAGAGCTATAAGATTTATATAAAAGAGACATATTTTGAAAGAGCCATTTTGTATTCCAACTAATTGAATATCATCAAAAATTTGAAAATATTTTTATTTAATAACAACTACTATAAACATTTGACAGTCATCGTCAAAACAATGTTGTCGAACGATGCAATGAGAAATGCAAAATTATCGTTACAAAAAGTACGTTTCTTGAGTTAAATTTCCAAGTCTTTTTCATTTATTTACGATTAGCTTTTAGAAAAAGTGTTTTTTTTTTATCGAATACTGTATATATTAACCTAATTAAGAATGTAATTATAAATTCTTTGTTCATTTTGGTTTATCAGATATTCTGTGATTAGATGTTTTACACATAATGTTATGAAGATATTGAGAGCTATGAAAAAGCCAATTGTATTATTGCTTACCTGATTCCTACATTGCATACCTAGGAATGTTTTTTTCAGTACAATTCAGGCAATTTCAGTACGTCAGTACTGTTTTGAAATATATTGTACTGCTGATCAGTTTATTTTCGTTCGCTTGATATCAATACACGATCGCGTGGCGTCAGTATATGATCCTGTTAGCACACTTCTATACAAGATTACTTGCAGATGCAGTCTCCTTCTTCGAAGAGCATCCCCGTGCATATTATTGTAGATAAATAAATTTTCATGTATTTCTGTTTTATAAAACATCATTCCAGTTTCGTAGGTTATGTTACTGCTAGAGTTATACTGAAGCATGAACTTGCTTAAGTTATACTGAAGCATTTTATCGACTCAACTTCCATATTTCATCCTTGTTATCAATCATATTTAATAAATTATTCTATATGTAATGAGGATTGGTATCAGTGCAAATTGTACTCTAACTGAACTCATACTTTATGTAGGGAAATCTTCATTTCTTTTGCAATAAATATTTTTAATATAAAATATTATATTTTCTATTTTTTACACATTTATTAATTTAAAAAAAATTAATATTTGTTGAAAGATGACATTTTAATTTTATTTATATTAAAGCTTATATATAATAATTATATATAATTTAGTATTTAGCTCTTTCAAAACAGGTAATGGCTTTTTCAAAACCATGTTGTTTTGAAAGAGCTGAATTTCTTGTTTATGAAAAATGATTAACATGGATTAAATCTATGTTAAGGACTAAATATTATTTTTCTGTTAAATGAATCTTATAGATAAATGAATACACTTAAGTAAGAAAGCGATTATATTTGTTGTAATATCAGATTATTTTAATATCAAATTAAATTTTTTTTCATATTTAAAAAAAAATGGCTCTTTCATGCCTACTCTCCTCTACGATAAATCTATCGCAATCTCGAATATTAAATATTAATCTTATATTTCTGGAATATCTCATTAACGGTTAATCCGAGAACAACTATATATATATTAAGCGAAAAAGAGAACGTCTATCTATTTAAGATTCATTGTCTATTTAAGACTCAGTTTGTCAATTTTGCCGAAAAGATAGTTTACGTTTCAACGTAACGTGGCGGCCATTGTTGTAAATGCAATCTCGCGCACGGCATCGAATCGATACTTTGCCATATCTCACAAGTCACTGATGGATGCTTTCACGCCGCATTCGATCAGCACTGTGGTTTCTTGCGTGATCAAAACGCGATCACGCGAGTTCTCATTTTCTCGGGATAGCTTAAACTTTACGAGCGCCAAGGCGCTCCACCAATTTTGTTCGATGCCTGAACTTGCGAGCGAGGGACTTGCAAGATTGAGTGGGAAGAAGGCTGCTGAAAGTTAACGAAAGACGGAAAAACGGATGGAAGCTAAAAAGAAAAGAGGAGCAAGCGTGGACGTCATTGCATCCGATTTTATCGGACTTAAGAGGCATATCCATCAGCGGTCCTAAATCCACGAACATTCCTGGCCGATTCTCGAGGATTCCTTGTGTTTTTATAGAGCCTCGTGAAAGTTTCATTCTACGTCAGCCATGTCTTCTCGCAAAAAGGAATTCTTTCATTTATATCAAATGAAGCGGCGAGCGAGTGAAGAAGATGCATCACATTCTTACAAAACTCTCTTTTTCACAAATATAATATTTTTTATTACAGTTTTTTAAGATTAATTTGGGGAATTTTGGGGGGATTATTACATTTCAGATTAATTGCGTTAATGTCGACAACCATATCGGCACGTAATTATTATTTCTGAAATTAATTCATTCGTTTGAATAATATATATATTAGTTCAACATCTTAATACTTAGACCGTAGTGGCGCTTCGAATTGTAATGTTATATAATATTTTTTATTTTCCATTATGAATTAAGTAAGAGATTAGCATGTCTCATATACAATAGTTTTAATCTTAAAGAAATTATTAGTAGAAACAGAGAATAAGTTTGTTCGAAAATTAGATTGTTTAGATTATTATATATTATTTTATAGATGGATTTATTTTTTAAATTAATAATTGGTAAAACATGGAAAAAAATAACTTTTTATAATAATTTGAGATAAAATATATGAATGTGGAATAAATTAACGATGATCTTTTATATTAAATACTCAAGTTAAAACGCATTAATGCATAATTTAAAAAAATCTTTATTACTTGTATTATAAAATTTTAATTAAAATTATTAATTAAAAAAATATATATATATATATTGTCCTTTGTAATTATGTCTTTAATTAACATTCCAATTAAATTAAGTACAAAATAAAAAAATAAAAGTGCACGCGAATGGCTGCCTTTTTAATAATTAATATAGATTTATCTTTCATTGACTTATATTCCATTTCAGTATTTAAGTATTAAGAATAAAGTTCCCAGCAGAACGCAACTAACGAATTAAAAGAACTTAATTAACGAATAATGTAAAAATCATTTAATAATAATTTATTAGGCACATCAATACATTATTTAAAATAAATCTTAAAGGTTGTAATCGATGATCATTATTATCTGACATTTTTTGTTAATTTTCTCTCAATACATTTTCAATAATCACAATATCTCAAGTACTGGCAGCAATACAAAATTGTGAAAAATCCAAATTGGAAGAGGGAGCAGAAATCTTTGAATTTCATAACAAATGAAGGCAGATACAACAATGTATATATCTGTATAGTGCGTATATGCGCGTTACTACCACCTATATTACGTTACTATTTATGATCTCGGTTTAGATACCATGCGTATGATGTTCTGTCTCCATTGTCGAGACAATCTATCATAAGCAGTGCACTTTGTGCTGTACTACCGCGATATATGGCGAAGATATTACCGACACGAACGAACGTGTTGGCACGGCGCGGTGGCTCGAAGTTCTCAAGGACTGCCGATTGGATTCTATTAGAGTTCATTAAAGCGTATTACGAAGGCCTCACGGAGCAAGGCGATCCATCCACTTTGAGTACCGAAGTGGTTAATGATTGTCGCGGAAATTTCGACGTTAAATCGCCGGCGTCTCGCCGAAGATTATCGACTTTGAATTTTTTTCTCCTGGGAAAAATTAAAACACTTGGTGAAATCAAATGTCGCGATTTCGTCGCGTAAACGACGCAAAAATAATTATTTTCATATATAATCACGATTCATCACAAAATAATTCAATCAAGAGGAGTTAAAATTAATAAGTCGTGAAGAGTAATGATTTCACACAAACGCGAATTGATTGATGCGACGCAGTAAAGGTCACACATATTTGTGCGCTCACGTGCACATGTCAATGTTATCAAAATGTTATCAAAAGGAAGTCACAATGTCCAGTGACGTGTTGAAAAAAAGACGCCATTATCCGCCGCGAACACATAAACTGATGATGCGCGACATCAACGAGATAATTTCATTGCCGCGTCGTCGTTACTTCCAGCCATTCGATTTATGTATTGCGTATAAATTTATAAATTACCCGCTATACCTGCCGATATACAGGAGAAATTTGCATATGAGAGTGCCTGCGCGCATACGAGTACATAAATGTATCGTTTTAATGTCGTCACGTAAATCAAGCCGCGCTTGTCCGCTGCACTCGTCCGGTTGCATTGTACACGAAAGCAATTGATATATATATATATATATATATATACCTATACATATATAGACACACACACGCACGCACGCACGCGCGCACGCGCACGCGCACACACACACACACACACACACACACACACACACACACACACGCGCGCACGCACGCACGCACGCACGCACGCACGCACGCACGCACGCACGCATGCACGCATACTGGTGTCACGTTTTACGCATGTTAAAATTAAATTTTGTTTTTGCAAGCTAGTACATAAAATCAGAATTACAATTGCAGACAGCATGTGTTATTGTCATTATTGAAGCTACACAGATATTTTTGGAACAAGAATGCGTTGATTAGTGCGTGATGCGTTCATCGGTTGGTTGCATTAATTACTGAATGATATCGTCATCTGGTCAAATTTACATTGCGTTATGTATATCTCGTAAATTTCTAAAGTTTCTCGCCTGCCTTCGCGTGTTATCTTAATTAAATTTTCGCACAGATGTAAATTTTGTCGACTGAATTCTGCTTTCATAGATGAGAACTTTGATGAAATGTTTATGCAATGACGTAATAATTTTCGTGCTCATTGCAACAATCAATCGTTTCAAATGTGCACGATTTAAGGCGATGCTGATATCAATGTTTTATCGATTAAACGTAATAATTTTCGTAATGAATTTTTATAGAGGAGAAGATAATCTTATAAGTTCTATTTTTATTTTATACAATAACTGTGTTAATAATCAATATTTAAATTAAAAATTTAACAATTATAATTACATTCTTTATAATGCTTCGTTAAATCAATTCCAAGTTGTCAAATATTAAAGTTGTAAAATATTAAGATATTAATAATAAAAATTATTTTTTATAAAAACGCGATAACATTGCATAATGTAAAGAGAATTGCAAAGAGAAATAGAAGTATAAATAACGCCTCCACAAAAATAGATTTAACAATTGGATTTGTTTAAAGAAAACATAGTATTTGGTTACAAAATTATATTTACAATAAATAAAATATTAGAAAACGATACGTGACAAGTAATTTACGTCGTCGCCTATAAGACTTTCTATATTACGGAAGGGCACATACCATCCTTTATCACGATCTAGCGCTTGAACTCTTCCATATCAACGTCGCGTTTGCTGGCCGCGTCTGCTGCTTTGGTATTCATAACAACATGCCGAAGACCTCGTTACATCGTGCATTTATTTTGATATTTGGCATGATCTCGAAACTTTAAGCGAAATTGCAAATGTGATACAGCGGCAATACAGATTCGCGTCTGTTATAACTATATCAATAACGCACTGAAATTTATGCAAACATCTTGTCTTACTACTTTTTCACAATTTAAATATCTATTTTGTAGATAAAATATATCGTATTGCTTATCCTTTGACGAATTAAATTTTATTAAACAAAGCTTTATTAAATTTACTAACAGAATCAAATTTAATAAATATATAAAATTTTATTTTCCAAGTAATTCCAAGTGCACGCTGCCTTTGAAATGATTTATGAAATTTAAAAAAAGATGACAGTCAATCAAATTTTTATCAAAGCAGAAATCTATAGTCGAGAGTAAAGTTTAAAATATTTTTATACTGTTATATAGTACTAAAAAGACTTCAATCATATTAAAATCAATACAGATTAAAGAGAAGCAGAAGTGAAAAATTAATAGAACGAATACGAAAGACAGAGCAAGAGGGGCGATTATGTAAAGGAAAAAGGTGGAATGCCCGGGAAAATATAAACAAGTAGGGCTTTCAGTATACGTCACTCGAATGAGCAATGGTTATGGCAAAAGTTTTCCACCGGTACGTGCCCTCGCGAGTATCGCAAATGCGACCGTGCATTTCCGGAACGCCAACGATTTGTCACGAGAAAGTCCTATAAGCTCCCTGGTTCACCGTTTCCTTCGCAAGGAGGGCGAACATATCTTCCCAATTCGAATTTCCATCATTCTTTTTTAGGTTTTTTAAATTATCATAATGACAAATTTTATTTTATATTAAGTATTATTCTATTAAAATTAATTTTACAATTAAACTGCAACGTTAATTGGAATTTAATGAACAATTATTAACAAGATGTGTGGATGCGAGAACCATTTTAATTCAGCGTATGTATCATGTTAACTTTTTTATAATTAAGTTTTTGACGAATTCAATAATTATGTTATTTCACTTTTAATATCTGGAGACACGACAATGTCTCGGCGTTAAGACGAACGAAGCGTCATAATTAAAATTATACTGAAGAGGATTGAAACGTATATACATTTATCTTTTTTAATAAAGTATATATATATATATATATATATATATATTAAAGGTAACACACAACTTGTGTTACCTTTGCAAGGCTTCTTTTAATCTACTGCAACATTCTATTATTAAATAATATTTATTCCAAATTTAAATTGGATTTCTATTTCGCTTTGTGTATATTCATGTAAAAATATAGTAATACTTAAGTGCATCAGCTATACTTTTTTTATTCCCTAATTCTCTTTTTATATTTTCTTGACTTCAATAATATAAATATTAAAAAATCGCGTACGCGATTTTGTATTAGTTTTCGCGATTTAGAAGATAAATCCTAATATAAATCTCGAATGGCAATTTTCTTTTTGTTCTTATTTAAGAAAGATCTGATTGCGGTCATATAAAACTGATATCGTATTACATGTAATTTCAGACGGCCAAAGTCGATTTCGAAATCAATCTTTTGCTGGAAAATACGCAGCATCTCCCAACCAGTTACTATTTATTCATGTTCCCGTAGGAATAACGAATAGTATCGAAATACATTCGATTGCACACGAGCGAGAGTCCTTCTAGCGTTACACGAGGATTGATACGAAAGTCGAAACCTCGAGCTCATTCTCGCAACATAAGAGACATCCATCGGTATGCGACCAGACGTTTCGATGATTCTTAATTAATTTAAATACGAATCATTAAGGCTCCTGATTAGTCGCGGCGGTCATGTTGGAATCATGACGTCAGAAGCTAGGACACGTTAATTTATGTTGCACGCATTTTTAAAGACAATTTAGATGAAATGAAATAACGAGATCACTTTAAAATATTTGTAAAAATCGATGAAAATTGTCCTTTCCTCTCTTGAAAGTCAGTAAATGATCATAAAAGTAAAATGAGTCTATGTTTAAGCAGAAACATATGATCTAACAGTTGTTGAAATGAATAAAATATACACTTTTACGTATAAAATTCCAAAATAACTTTAGTTTTCATTGATAATTACGACTTTGATAACTACGAGACAAGTCACATTTTCACAATTAAATAAATAATAACGAAATAGCATGCAACATAAATTTCGTCATCAAAACGTCACTTTTCCTACAAGTTCAGTCATTTATTGTGACGTGGTGCTGTAACACACATATACGTATAAGTACGAGCCCATGGATATGTTCTCGCCATCGGTGAAGCCGAGAGTGAAAGAGAGCGAGCTCTTTCTCGAACTAGTTGTTTAAATTTGTTTTAAGCGAAAATTACAGAAAATGCTTTCTCGGTAATCTCAGCCACTCGACGGCATCGATAAGGGATGAGGATCATTCTAAATAACATATAAGTTTTAATAAATTGTAGTAATACACTTTCCAGAATGGTATAAATCATATTAAAAAGCAACAGTTTACGCGATATTTAATTGTTTATACAATAATTTTTTATGCACGTTACATAACTCCTTCATAAAATCGAATAGCAAGAATAATTCAGTAGAAATAGAATTTTATCGAAAAAAAATTATAAACCAGCATTTCTCTTCACGAAAATCTTCGAAAGGCCATTAGAAAAGAAATGCGTATATTTGAGATTCGAGACTTGTGAAGAAAATATGCGAAAAAAATCGAATAGCACGTTTTTCGCTTATAAAACGAAAGATATTGTAAAAATATAATACACATTTAAGGAGGCTATTTTGGAATCAGCGCGATAAGAGGTGCGCAATCTACACTTATATAATCATTAATAGTATAATGTGTATTAAAAGATGTTAGTTTGAACGGTTCGGCTATTGGTTTTATCCATCTTCAACAAATACATAATTAATACATTATATCTTCTATCCAGTCGGAAAGTGAGAAAAGCACAAACATTGTACAAAAAAGTTGCCTGTCTTCTTGGTTACGAGTGATTGCGTTCTAATAAAGTTATTAAGAGTAAAATTACGTAAAGTTACCATTGAAATTGTACAAAGAAAGTGCTTATCTCAATCCCATATAACACTGCAGTTAAGTATATTACAACATTAAGTAAATGAAAAAGATTTATATAAAACATGCGATGAAACTTAAAAATCGTCAAGATGTATTGAATGTTCTTAACTATTTCACGTCTAAGAATGTAATAAACAAGATGTTTTTAAGATAGATACTGAAAGGACATAGAACAATTGTCATTGTGTAAGTTGAATCTAAATTTATTTACATTTATTAAGAATGTCACTATATGTCACTATATGTTTGATCTAAACCATTTGTCTTTTTGAAGATTGAGACATTTGTTTGCCGTTTTATATTTATGATTTTTGAAATCAATCGTTTGTTAAATATTTTTCTTCGTCCAGAATTTCTGTATTATTCCAATCAATTTTGTGACTGTGATGCAAAGCGTATTCAGTGATAATTCAGAATAAGAATTAGAACCTTTACGTAAATTACTTTTATATTCTGTTACTCTTACAATTAATTTTTTGTTTGTTTGACACATGTAGGATGCATCACAATCCTTACAGTTTATTTTATAAACGACATTTCTTTTTTGTTCTTTGGGCGTCAGCTTTTTACAAACTTTTATAAATTTATTTAATTTATTTAAACTGGAAAAGGCCGTTCTATGTACATCGCCATTAATTACATTTTTTAATTTATGTGAAATGCCTTGCACATATGGAATAGAGAACCACTTTTTTTTCATCTGAACCTTTTCTGAGTTAGTCTGTTAGTCAACGAATTTGTTTTTTTAATTAAATGTTTAAGTCTATTAATTATTGTCTTGAGGATAAAATCTAGGATGGTCATTGTCTGTTAAAATTTTAATTATAAACGTCAAATTTTTTTTATAAAATTCTAGATTGAAAGAAGAAACATTCTGTCAATTAAACTTAAAATTGTGCCCTTCTTCTGAGATATCGGATGCTGAGAGTGGAAAGTTTAAGTTTCATCACAACATGTTTTATATAAATCTTTTTCATTTACTTAATGTTGTAATATACTTAACTGCAGTGTTATATGGGATTGAGGTAAGCACTTTCTTTGTACAATTTTAATATTAACTTACGTAATTTTAACTCTTAATAACTTTATTAGAACGCAATCACTCATTAATCAAGAAGACAGGTAACTTTTTTGTAACTTCTTTTCTAATGGCCTTTCGAAGATTTTCGTGAAGAGAAATGTTAGTTTATAATTTTTATCTGGTAAAATTCTAGTTCTACTAAACTATTCTTGCTATTCGAGTTTATGAAGGAGATATATAACGTGCATGAAAAATCATAAACAATTAAATATGTCGTAAACTCTTGCGTTTTAACATGATTTATACTATTCTGGATTAATGAGAGAGTTATACTATTACTACAATTTATTAAAACTTATATGTTATTTAGAATGACCCTTGCCTCTTATTCATGCCAGAGGTCGCTGAGCGACCGAGATTGTCGAGAAAGCATTTTCGGTCGCTTGAAACACGCTACTAGTGTGAGAAGGAGCTCGCTGTCTCGTTCACTCTCAGCGCGCCAAAAGCGAGCACACGACATGGGCATACTCGTGCTTGAATATATGACCGGTTTCGCCAGACCACCATTTGATTCTGTGTCGCTACCGTCAACACAGAGTTCTTGGCTGCGTAGTCAGGAGCCTTAAAGGATAAATCCATCGGGATTCTCGCCTGCGCCGGCGCGGCACGCCGAAACTTCCAGTGGCCGTCATTAACCACTCGATAAATGAACCGTGTACACTCGCACCTGTGTTCCATACATATTTACGAGAAACCTGAAATCCATCCGATAGATGGAGGTAAGTAATTAACAAATGAATAAACTTTTAACTGGTTAAAATCTAAGAAAATTAATATAAGAAAAAATGAGACAGTACAATCTGATTGAATAAAGTTAATAAATTCAAGGAAATATTTTATATCTACGATTTTTTTCTTTTTTCCTCTTTCTCTGTAAAATATTTAAAACATCGTATTTCGTTTCGATCAATCTGATAATGACTTTTTTAACATCTTTAAATTGAACTTTAAATCAAAACTGACTTTATTTGTCAAATAAGGTCTATTTAGAATTAAATAAAATAAGATTTTGTTATCTATTTACGTTCACAGAATTTATATTGCAGAAAATCTTTCATTTTTATTGCCTTTCTATTCTAATTGATTATTTAAAAAAGCTTTTACAGTATTTATAATATATATTTTCTTTAAAAGAAAAGTAAACTAAAAAAGTAAACTAAGAAAGTAAATTAAAGAACTGCCTGAAAAATATGTCTATAAAATTTATTTAAATATTTTTAAAACACAATTTATCTATCAATTTGGAACACAAACTTTGGAATTATTTTGCGAATAAAATATGTTTAAAAAACATTCATAAACTGTTCATCAACCAATTTTCTCAAACTCGCTGAGTTTTAAGCAGTGACCCACGATTTAATACGAAAGCTAAAGCTGTCGATTATGTGATTGACGTATTCGGCTTTCAGTTCGAAACTGCGGCAATATCAACATTGTCTACTAACATTATTATATTATAGTTTTTCGAAGATACGTGAAAATTGCTGTTTCCGTTTGATTATCGGTGCGACACATTTCGTTGAGTCCTATTAGTGTCTCGTCTATTAAAGATTAACTTCCTCCGAAAAATAGAGATTATTTATACCAAAAATAAATAATATAAATTACATTACTGCAAGTTATTATACGAAATAATTATTGATCTTTAAATATAAAATAAGGGATAATTTTTTTTTAATTATAATAAATATTGATAATTTGAATAATATTCGAAATTACATATATTTCTTTTAATTCGTCATAATTAACAAGAATTTACGACTCTTATATTCTATAAAAAAAGCATTTCTTTTATATCAATACTACTTGTGATATGTTTATTTTACATAATGTTATACATACTGTTTAATTTACATAGAATTATTCAATTCGAATCGGAAATAAATTTTACTGAATAATAAATACTGAATAGTATAATAAATAATACTGAAATTTTATTGTTATTGCAAATAGAAGCTCTAACTAAATTGTAGCAAAAGCATCAGTAAACAAATTGCAACGTAACCGAAACTCAACCGACGTTGGTCGGTTTGTGCTTTATACGAGCAGTCATGTTTACTATGTTTGCAGCAGAGCAGTTGTTTGGCGTTTCCCGAAGTTGAGATCCGAATTTCGCCGCGAAGTGCTAAATCAACTGCACTTAATACAAGTCTGTTGGTCGAGGAGAACTGAAACGTTTGATAAAAGTTCCAGACATATACACGTTACGGTAGACATTAAAAGTTTAAAATTATTACTCTTTTACATTAGCATGCATTTTTCACATTGTGAAAATTACATGAATTAAAGCCGTGGAAATGTTCAGACTCATTACACTCACGTCATGCGATTAAAATGTTTTAATTACAAAATAGAAAATGTGCTCTTTATTAATCAAATAGTTAATTAAAATTGACATTGTTACTCATCATAATTAACTGAATCTCGACTAAAGAGGTAAATTTATGATTACTTAAATAATGTTGGATTTGTAATTAATATGGCGCATTTTATGATAATGCGTCTGCTTGGACTATATTATATTGAAACGCGGTACATAACCATCTAATGATATTAATTAATTCTAATGATATTAATCGTCATCATATAGGAAAGATTTGACCGTGAAGCGATTATTCCGCTTTCTAATTACATGAAAATTAATCCATCAAGTATAAGTGATATTTTCTTCTGCAAATTCACTGACGAGAAAATCGTAAGTAATTAATTAGCGAAACCTAAATTTTGTTACCCCCTATAAAAACAACATTAATATATTCACACACCCTTTGAAAATTTACGCAGCAAACTATAATATTTTAGAATAATCCGTTAAAGTCAGAGCAAAAGTAAGATGTATTTCGCTATTGTTATAAATAACAAAACATTAATAAATCAAAATACATACGTTTTGATCTTACATCAGGTTATTTTCAATGTTCAAACTAACGTCTCCTTCAAACAATGACATACTAAAAATTACAGAAAATTCTAACGCATAAATTTAAAAAATCTCATTATTTTAGCAACAATGTGTGCAATCCGACAATGTTGATATGCCTCACAAAGTTATAGAATCTTCTATTATACAGGGTCCGGCAAAATGATCTCCCACATTTTTAAATTATTAAAGATTAAAATGTGGGAGATCATTTTGCCGGACCCTGTACTTGTCGAAACGTATGTATTTTGATTTGTTATTATATAATGTTATATAATATAATGTTTTGTTATTTATAATAATAGCGAAGTACATCTTGCTTTTGCTTTGAGCCCTTTAACGGATTATTTTAATTTATTTTATTGAGCATTGATTTACTTTTTATAATATCTTAATTTAAAATCAGATAAGTGTTATCTGATCTTAAAAATATTATCCTATAATCATGGAAATAAAAATTAAAAATTTGATTTTGTTGCTTGACATGAATAAAAGCGCTAATATTTGCATGATTAAGTTATAATAAAAATAAACAATGATTCAAAATTGGATAGTAGATAGAATTAACGAGAGCAGTCACACTCCGAAAATTCTACCATGCACTTTTCTTGAAAGCGTGTCTTGAGAGAATAAAAAGGAAAAATAAGTAAAACTCATTGGAAAATTACCCTTGAAATGTTTCATATGCGTCGGGTAACCAGATATGCCATCAAATTGCTCTAATGTTCATAGGATACAAGACAGGAAAAAACTTATGATTGAGGTGTGATGAGAAAAGAAAATCACCATTTTCTCGCTAAAAAAGAAAATTCACGTAGGAAAAAAGGTAAATTTGATTAGGATACACATAAAAGATGAAATTACGTAAACCTGGATAAAAGTAAAATGATAATTCTATAGAATTTTGTTTCCTGGTTTATTACGAACGTCTGAATTGCGGATGAAGAGTAATTTCGTTCATTAATTATCACCTCGAAGGTACCTCTGCATGATTAATCGATTAAGGATACACAGTTTGTAACTTAGATTAATGCATCTCAATTTTGACATGTTAAATTGTTGTATGAGGTGTTTCTTATGTTTTTTTTCTTCATAAACAGAAGAAAGATTAAATGTGAAGAATAATAGTAACTAACTAATTAATTTTTGATAGAAAACGATTAAGTTTTCTGCACGAAAAATAATAAACTATGTTTTCACATTATTTTTATCGATTACTATTCGATTGTAGTGTAATTTCCATTTGTATGTTTATGCTATATTATACATATGAAAGCAATAATCTCTCTATTTTAAACATACAATTATTATTATTAAAATAACTTGATATATAATACCATTTGTCATGTTTTATTTAATTTATTTACCGTTTTATTAAAACTCGATTTATTTATACTCATTCTATTTATATATTACAAATTGTATTGTCAAGCATATTTCCTGTATAATATCATGAATTTCTCCTTGTTTTCAGAAAAAGCACTCTGCTGTATACATTTGTACGCAAAACATTAATCACTTTTTGTTAATTAACTTGTACCAACCTTTCTGCTATGGTTCATATTTGCGCGACGATATTATATTGCTCGAGGATATGTGCATCATATTATCTATATCCCACAATGAGTCTTTGATAAATAAACCAGAAATAATTCGTGAATCCTTCCTTTCATGTTAGCAGCAAAAGAATTGCTTTCGAAAGAAAACCAGATTAATTTAAATATTGCAGATCATACATATATTATCTATACCATATATTTTACAGTCAAATGTTTTGCAAATTCGATATTTCATGTGTTTACAAAGATAAGTGTTTAAATTGAAAATACGATCGAAAGTTTATTCTGCTATTCTTGCGACTGCTGTAAAATAAGTAATCCTTTGGGATTCGATGTATTTTCAACAGTTTCTTGAGTTAGACAAAGTCTCCAGACATTTCACACGGAGAGTACAAACAAAAACAAGCTCATGTCTTTGATATTCGAGTCGATATCTTTCGAAATCCAATTTAATACAGGTATCAATGCATCGCCATCACTTATGACGAATCCCTCGACAACACTGCGGAGCGTTATCGAAAAGGTAAAGTGGAACCGAAAAGAATCAAAATGATGCCAGAAAAGCGGGAGAATACGAGAAACTTGAACTAAAGATGCCAAAGATACTAGATATAACAATTCGACGAACTGAAACGGTGGTTTTTCTTGACTTTCTCAGTCAATTTTAGAATTTAATCTTGAAGTTTGTATTATGCCAGTAGAAATATTGACGAATGTTTGATATCTTTCAATCTCAGCTTTTCGCATTTGCGCATGGTAAAACATTTCTGCGGTTGCAGATGTAGGCATGCTGCAAATAAAACGCACGCAAAGTACGAAGGATTGGCGGAATGGCTTTTTAGAACGAAGTGTACACCCCGGAGGCATTCGCGGTGCATCGAGCGGCGAGAGATAACACCCGGCAGCGAACGCGTTACGTTATGGTGAGATGGCAAGGTAGTGGTTGAGGTAGAATTTGCGGATCGGGATCGAATACCTTGTTCGTGTTCCAAAGTGCATCAAAGCTACCCTATATTAATATACTCCATCGAACATTTGTCTCATCATATCTTGATATTTACGACGATTGAAAACCTTTTCAGTTGCTTCCGCGAGTGTGTTGTCGTCACAGTTTAGTTTAGGAGATCAGACGAACGAATTTACATCGATCGCTCGCTCTATAATGGAATAACGTCACTCCAACTAGAGACTTGAAACTACATACATTGAGAGAAAAATTTAGTATTTATGATTGTAATTGTAACAAAAATAATTATAACTAAGAATTCCATTTGTATGATTATTATACTAGTTATAAGATTAATAATATTAATCATGTACGTGCAATCCTTTTAGACATTGTTGAAAAAATTGTACTAAATTGTAAATTATAATTTTATATATTAATATAGTAAAAAATATTAAAATATAAATGATAAATTAAGTAAACATTTTTATTTAATACAATCATAATTATAGTGAATATTTTTCTAAATTTGCTTACTATTCAATAATAATAATAATTTAAAAATATGTTAAAAAATTAAAGCTTTTCAAACAGTGTGTGAGATTATTATTAACAACACAATTGATTATATTTGCATGATTATAATAACTATAAATATATCAAAAAAAAATATATATACGAGGGGTATCCAGAAAATAAGTTCCGTTTTTTTTTACAAATAAAGTTTTTATTGAAAAAATCTAAAATTTACATGGATAATACTTGACAACTTCTAGTCTTTTTCTACATAATTCCCGTCAATCTCAATACATTTTGTATATCTGGAAACAAGCTTCGAAATCCCTTCTGCATAGAAACTTCCCGCCAGTTCTTTAGTCCAGTTAGTTACAGCTGTCTGAACTTCCTCGTCGCTTAAACGACGATTTAGTTAAACGACGATCATTGCGAATCGCATTTTCAATTTTTGTCGTCAACTCATCCGTGATAAGGGAGGGTCTGCCTCTCCCACTTTCGTCTTCAAGCGAATGTCTTCCTGCCTTAAATTCTCGGACCCATCTCCGCACCATAGATTCACTCATCACACTCTCTCCATATACAGAAACAAGCTGTTTGTGAATATCAACCGATTTAAAATCTTGAGCAAAAAGAAACTGAATGATGCCGCGCAAAACAACTCGAGAAGGAATCGGAATGGAGGTGGCGGGACGCGAAGTGGAGGACTCCATTTTGATAACCTCTCCTGACCGTGTTTCACGAGCTACTGACGCCGAACACCGCTCATTCTATTCGGTAGCTTCCCCTCTTCAATGCTGTGTTGCCAGCTCGCTCATACATCGACCTTACTAAACGTATAATACAAACGGAACTTATTTTCTGGATACCCCTCGTATTACTAAAAATATATATATATATTATTATTTAAATAATAATGTGCTTCAATATAATAAAATAAACAATAATAGACAAAAAGAGCTACGAACCGAAATATTAACTTTAATCTTTAAAAAATAATGATCAACATATTAAATACTACATTACAACATATTAAATACTACAGACGTTTCGACACCGATGGTGTCGGGTCATTATTAATATTATATTAAAATTGAAATTATAAAATAGTTCGTTTGAATCGAAATTATAAAATCAGTCTCGTTATGCGTACATTATAATAAGAAATATATAAAATAGAAAAAATAAACATAAAATTACTATATCATATTCGAAAAAAATCACAAAATACATGAACTTTTAAATATGATACAGTAATTTTATACATTTTTTCTATTTTATATTTTTCTTATTATGTACTCATAATGACTAATTTTATGTTACTATTTCAATTTTAATATAACATTGATAATGATCCGATCGATGTTGAAACGTTTGTAGTGTTTATGTTTAATATGTCGATCATTATTTTCTGAAGATTAAAGTTATTGTTTTGGCTTGTAGCCCTTATGGTTTATTATTGTTAATTTTATAAGTACATAATTGTTCCAAAAAATGACTATAAATTATAGTTTAATTATGCTAATTGCAATTATATTTTCTTTCAGTTCACTCTTTATCGATATCCAAATAACATAATATGATTTACATGCTTTTATGATTTCCTAAAATATTTAGTATTATTTAAAATATTATATTTACTTTACATAACTTTAATTTACGCTTTAATTTTTATTAATTCTTTTCTCCTCAATATAAATTTTCTTTTGATTGAAACTAATTCTAGAGGATGTGATTCTATCTTCACAATATTGTAGAAAAAAAGGACAATAATTTTCACAGCCACTGATACGCTTTTACTGAGGATAACTCCGTTATCATAAAATGACATAAAACAAACAATGTGACAATCAAATCAGTTAACAAATATCTATACAAGTGCGCGATGTAACTAAAATACGAAATGCAGTTCCATAGGCAAACATAGAAAATTGAAATTTACCAAGATGGATTCGTTTATTTAATATTCATTGCGCGAGTTTTGGCGCGATTCTTGACCATTTCGAGTCGAGTGTCGCCAGAAAATAGAAAGCATGGTTTAAAAACACAGAAAAGTAAAGAGAGAAGAAAAGAGAGATTAGACGGGAGGAGGGGGGGATGCGCTAGATAAGAATACTGTTATGAAACTATTTCGGCCGAGATATCGATGAACAGAAGAAGAATGGACTTCGAATCTCGAAAGGATATTAGGAGGAAAGAAAAAGAAAAAGATGGTCGAAGTTTGAAAAAGTAGATTGAAGAGGTGAGGGTGAAGGTATTGATGGGAAACTACGTTGAGAATCAAATCTAACTGAAAATCAATACAAATTTCCACGGTGCACGCATCGGAGAGAATTCGGTATCCATTTCTCCCAAACAAACGTCTTTTGATATCGTAATCTTTTCTGAGCACATTCGTCGTTCTCTTTTCCTCGCTTTATCTCTCTCATGTTCATGTTGTTTTCCGATATCCGATCGATTCCAGTTGACTCGAATAATAGCTACTTCCAAAGCGGACAAAAATATTTTCTCGCTTCATCAGATCATCATTTATAACATTTCACCTTATGGACACCTTACTTTAGTAAAGAATTTTACATAATTGTTGCATATCGATTAACTGTTCCATTTATAACCCATATAATACATTATTACAATATAATATAGATCAAATATTATAAAAGATGTCTTACAACACAATATACAACAATATATATATGTATACAATTAGGGATGATGTATTCGTAAATTTTATATAGCTATAGAGATCATATTACATATTGTATATAGACTAAGTTTCCACCGAGGGTTCGAATCAGGTTAGAATCGAGTCAGAGATGACGTGAGCGCTCTTACAATGGAAACACTTTGAACTCTACTCAATAAAATTTTAAGGATTTAAATAAAATTCTCGGTGGAAACAATAAAAATCGAGGTTGTAATGTTGTCAACATCTGAATCCAAACTGTACTATTTGCAATTGTGCTTATCAAACGTGATGAACCGTGTTGTGTATTTTCGCATGAGTATTTTTATTTTTGTAATAATGGACAAAAATGAAGAAAAAAAGAAGCCAGTCACTTGAGAGGGCAACGAAACAGAGTTGTAGCTGACTTTCTACAATTGGTTAGTTGGTAACATTCAACCCTGCTGCAATACTAGTGTAACCTCGTGTCACAGTATATACAGTAGCACAACTCTCTGATTCGTATTTCAGCTACTCGAACATTTAAATGACTCTGAAAGAGAGAACGGAAAGAAATGAAATAAAAATTTAGATGGCATTATTGAGTAACTTATTTATTTCGCGTATGCAAAATATTATTTATTTCGCACTCCATTTTGGCCAACATAAAATCAGCAGAGTTGCGCTGCTGTATATACTGTATAGCGTGTATATACTGTATAGCGCTATTGTGCTCATGTAGCTCTGATCAGGTGAAAACAGGCAAGCCAACCTGACTATGATCCAACTCTAATCTGATTCGAACCCTCGATGGAAACTTAGTCATAGTCAGAGATAAAATTATATTCGAATTAAATATGAAGAGAATTACTATATTCAAAGATATTAGTCTTTAAATATATCTGCGTGAATTTATATACGCATATGATTCTGCGAAAATTCTGCGCGCTGAAAATGTTTTCAGTCTTGAAACGCAATCATGAACAGAACCAGAGTAGTAATATTATTTATTAAATTGACAAGCAATTCAATAATTTTTGATGTTAATATACATTTTTATAAGAATATAAATAATCAGATTTTAATAAATATTATATTTTATTATAAATTATAATCTTAATTATATAATATATTGAAATTATATTAATTTTATAATATTAATAGTAAATATAAGTGTTTTATCAATGTTCAATAATTTTAAAAGTTAAAATTAAAATATAAATTGAATTATAGGACAATTGCAATTTTTAAAATATTAGCTTAATTCATAATGTAAACTCGATCCTATTTCTATCACCTCCTTAATTATTAAATAATGATCATTTTCTTAATTATATATTCTCTCTTTACCTATTCCTGATATCTATCCTACAGAGTAACCTATAATGTATCTTAGTAGCTCAATTATTGGCATAATATTGGCCAAATATTGATCCAATATTAGCCCAATATATTCTCAATATTTAATCAATGTTAATAAGTTGGTACTAAGGATGCTTATCTGACCAGAAAATGTAAGAATATGTCTGCTTACCCGAATTGTAAGAGTATACATGTATGTCTATTTATAATATCTTTTTTATTAATGCATCGACTGCAATCACGAAAATTTATGCGAATACAAGTACTCATTTATGAGGGACTAGATGTTGATTAATCCAATATAATCTCTAATCCAATAATATAATACTTAAAGTTTGGAAAATATGCAATAATATGATAAATAAAGAAATAATAAGTATATAATAACTCCAAGATTAAATTACCACGATCCTTTCTAGCCCATTCACTTTAGGCTTTATGGAAACCTAGGATTTTAAGGCTTAACATATTTATAAAATGTCTAATATTCTATTTACATCGTATATTTTTATGTTGCTGCTAATTTAATATACAAAAATAGCTAATACAATTTTCATAAATCAATTACCCTAATGAAAAATTCAAATATAATATAAGGCTCTATGATAAAACAATGTAGAATAAAATAAGGGCAAAGAGCCAACGACATAAATAATAAAGAACAAAATAATAAACAAATAATAGCTATAATAATTACATACGTAAATTATTATAGTTCGACTCCGATCGGATCATTATCAATGTTACAAATTATAAAAGTAAAGACGTTAAGAACAATCAAATAAATATGGCATTGCATTGTCTGACGAGACGGAGATAAGTTGTCTTCACTTGGTTTTAATTTACGATTTACATAAAAGGATGGAATACTGACTATAATATTGACTACCAAACGAATAATTTTTGCTCGATCAACTACATTTTATATAAGAGATATTTTGTATAAGAGATTAACAATTATGTCTAATAATTTGACTGGTTTAACAACTCGACGAACATTTACATATTTTTCTAAACAGTTAACGAAAAACGAACTAATGTAATTTATTTGATTGTTCTTAACGTCTTTACTTTTATAATTTGTAACATTGATAATGACACGATCGGAGTCGAAACGTATTATTATAGCTATTATTTTGTTTGTTATATGATGTTTATGTTGCCCTTACCCAATGAAAAAATTGCTTTGTGATTCATCGACCGATGTGCAACAGCAACATTATCCGCTATGTGAACTGCGTTGATCTATAATAACATACAAATATCCAAATTATAATATTTAAAATAGTAATTATAGAATAAGTCCTTTTTTCACAAGGGGACGGTAATGCCTCTCAAAAATATAATTTAATCTAACCCATATTTTAATATTAGATTGACCTCGCTTTGTATTATAAAGTATATGTATGTGAAGGAGATTATATATTTTTCGACCTTCTTCGGTTTATTATTACTGTCTAAGTTATAACAAACAATTATCACCAACATTGCAGCCGAAAAATGTCGAAATTCGGAAAAGATCCTATTCTATACAATTACTTCAAAAATAATCTTTCAAAAAATTACTAAACGCATTAAACATTGTATTTATTTACATCAAAATATTTCAAAAAATAATTTTAAAGAAAATTATTCTACAAATATAATTAAATTAAAAATAATTTACTGAGAATTTCTTCTCCCACAGAGAAAATTTCATAAATAAAAATCCTTTTCGTATTTTTATCTTTTGAAAAACTATCTGTTGATTGTATGCCGTTAGTCCCACTATATGTATATCACGTTTTTTTGTTGATTATTATATCACCTGACAGATGGCGTGAGCACCCTTCCCTTCCTAACCTAACATTATTATTGTTGTTCGCACACGCCAGAAACCAAGCTCTGTCTTTTATCTTATTCAGTAACAAAGAAAAAATCCCAATAGGTTATGGGTCCAGGAGTGTGAACGGCTATAATAATAATAAAAAAAAAAGGAAAGTGATAGTGTGCAAGGAAGACAGAGATCCAAGTAACATCGCTTGAATCTGCAAGGATGGAAATAAACTTGAAGTCTGTTACGCAACTGAACTCAAGCAGTTACGTTCGTTGGCGTTTTGAAATTCAGACTCATTTCGAAGCAAACGATGTGTTTGATGTGGCTGATGAATCGAGAGAGCAACCAACGGATGCCACACTGGCTGATTGGAAAAAGAAGGACGCCTTGGCGAGGTCTTTGTTAAGTAAATCTCTCGATGATGCACATTTTAATTTGGTGGTCGCCTGTAAATCATCCGCTGATATGTGGAAGACTCTCGTGGGACATTATGACGAGGTTTCAAACACGACGAAGCTAGTTGCATTGGAAGCATACAACGACTATCACTGGAAAGACGATATGACTGTGACGTCGTATATTTCAGGGCTTATGCTCATTGAAAATAAGCTCAAGGCGCAAAAATTAAACATCGAAAAGGAAATGATTATTACAAAAATTGTTCGTGGTCTACCGCAAAAGTTTGATAACTTCAAGCAAGTATGGCGGATTTGTCCTACGAAGGACATTACGGTGGAACAATTACAAACAAAATTGTTAGATGTCGAACGTGACGTTAACGTGACGTCATCCGGAAATCATGGTGTAGCGTTATCTGGTCAGAAAGATCAGAAAGACCGAGAAGTTTTCAAAGGTAAGAAGAAAGCAGACTGGAAAAAGGCCCGAAAGAAGCTACAATGTCAAACTGCAAAGGTTTTGGACATTTTGCTCGTGACTGCCCATCCGAGAAGAAAGACGAGCTCAGAAGGACGTTCGTCTAGCAATCGTGTGGCAATGCCAGCAAAACAACAATTAGGAGATATTGATGAGTGGATCGGTGATTTAGGTGCGTACAGCCATATTACTCGTAATAGTGATTGGTTTGTAGAATCAAAGGCATTGGATCCTCCGGAAGAAGTGAAAATAGGGGATGGCAGGATTCTAATGGCGACGGCTATTGGCAAAATAAATGTAACAGTCCATAACGGTAAAGAGTGGGTGCCGAGATGTCTCAAGGATGTAAGGTTAGTTCCTGATTTTGGACCATTCAATCTTTTCTCTATTGTAGCCACGACTGACCTTGGTTACGAAGCACTTTTTAATAAGTCAGAGGTTGTTGTAAAGAATTCAAAAGGCGAGGTGATTGTCCGTGGTATTAAAAAAGGACACTCGACGTATCGAATGCTGATCAAAGTCGAGAAACCAGCTAAGGTTTGCACGGCTCAGAAGGAGATCTCCGCATCATGGGAAACTTGGCATCGTCGACTTGGACATGCAGGAAAAAACAAGGTCAAAGCTCTATTAGAATCTAAAGGATATTGTGCAACTGGAAAAGAAGATTTCTTCTGCGAAGCCTGTATTTTTGGAAAAATGACCAAAGGACCATACAAGGAAATCGTTAATAAGGATTTCAAGCCAGGTGCAAAAATTCACTGCGACCTTAGTGGGAAGGTTTCAATTGAATCGGCAGGTGGTTGCAAATATTTTGCTGTCTTTGTTGACGAGAGCTCAGGATACAAGAAAGTTGCCATGCTGAAAAAAAAGGAACTTGTCGAAGAATTCAAGAAAGTGATTCAGGAAGTCAAGGAAGAGACGGGTCATCCAAATGAGATTTTGCGGACTGATCAAGGCACTGAATTCATTGGTACATCATTTCAAGATCTTCTGAAAGAACATAAAATCAAGCATGAGATGAGTATTGAGTATACACCACAGTCGAACGGTATGGCCGAACGTGCCATTCGATCTCTTACAGAAAAGGCTCGATCTCTACTTGCAGATGCAAACTTGCCAAAGTTTATGTGGGCCGAGTGTGTCTCGACTGCTTGTTATCTGTCCAATCTCGTCGCCACTCGTGATCTAAAGAAGACATCGTATGAACTCTGGCATGGGAAGGAACCGTCCATTGAGCATCTGCGTGCATTCGGTTGTGATGTTTTTGTGCACATCCCAAAACCGAAGCGAAATAAGTTCGACAAGAAAGCTCGAAAAGGTCAGCTGATAGGTTACGGACCGAGTACGAAGCTGTATCGAGTTTACTTTCAGAATCTTCAAGATGTTCGCATCGCACGTGATGTAAAATTCAATGAAGGAAAGCAAAATTCTTTCTATGTAGAAGACGAGATAAAATCATTATCCACCAATGACGAAACTTATGAAGTAAAAGAAAATGATTCTACTGAGATTGTAAATGAGATCGTTAAAGTATCTACTCATCTGAAGTCAACAAATGTACGCAAACCTAGTGGACCTTTAACCATGAAGCTCCGAAGTCGTAGCATCATCATTGAGGATGTTCCTGACAATAAGCAACAAGGAGGGCATGAAGTCCTGATGGCGTTAAACATGGAAGAACCCAAGACAGCAAGAGAGGCTCTTGAGGGTAAGGACTCCACCGGATGGCAAATGGCTATGCAAGATGAACTCGATTCCTTCGCGAAAAATGATGTGGTTGAGACATGTGTCTTGCCATCAGGAAAGAATGTTATTGACACAGGCTGGGTATTGAAGATCAAACGATATCCAAATGGTGAAATCAACAAGCTAAAGGCTAGAATTGTTTGCCGTGGATACAGTCAAAAACGCGGGATTGATTTTACCGAGACATTCGCACCTGTAGTTCGTATGGATTCAATTAGAATTTTGTTAGCTATTGCAGCTCATGAGAAGCTGGTGATCAAGCAATGCGATGTCAAGTCGGCATTTCTCTACGAGACATCGAGGAAGAAATTTATGTGCGACCTCCTGATGCAGTAGACATTGATAATGGAAAAATTTGGAAATTAAAAAAATCGCTCTATGGTCTGAAGCAGTCACCTCGGAATTGGAACAAGAAATTTAATAAGCTTGTCACAACCTTCGGTTTGATTCGTTCTATAGCTGATCCTTGCATATATTATGGAAATGGTCAGAATGGGCGTTTGTTGTTGGCAATATATGTAGACAACATCCTCGTTGCTGGACAACCAGAAAACGTTGTGACTGAATTGCTAGATTTCATGAGGGCTGCGTTCGAGATAAAGATCGAAGAGCCAACCTGTTTCTTAAGTTTGGAACTAAATGTTGACCGAAGATCAGGACGTATTCGCGTAAATCAACAGGGATATATTCGTAATATGCTCGCCCGTTTTGGCATGGAAAATTGTAACAAAGCCCCTACTCCGGGAGAAGTCCAAATTAGGAAACATCAAACTAACGAACGATGAAACATTTGGAGTTCCATTCCCTTATCGACAGGCTATTGGATGTTTACTATATGCAGCGACGCATACGAGACCAGATATCTCATTTCAGGTTAATCATGCTGCTCGCGCTGTTGAAGCACCAACACTGTATAACGTGAAGGAAGTGAAAAGAATTTTCCGTTACTTAAAAGGCACAATGTCAGTAGGAATTCAGTTTGGTGAAGGTAAAAACGAAGTTGTTGGATATTGTGATTCAGACTATGCTGGATGTCTGGACACTGCTAAAAGTACTTATGGACATGTGTTCGTATTAAATGGTGGACCAATATCCTGGGAATCACGGAAGAGGACGATTGTCGCTGACTCCACACTGTTGCTGAACTGCAGGCTGCTTATGAAGCATCGAAACAAGCCATATGAATTAAAGATCTCATGAAAGAACTCATGACGTCTTCTGAGAAACCAATAATAATCTATTGCGACAATGAAGCGGCTGTTAAGCTGTCAAAATCCGAGGAAATAAAGAAGAAAACCAAGCACGTCAATGTTCGCTTTAATTTTCTACGACAGACTGTTGGAAACAACAACGTGGAAGTTAAACATATTGCGGGCACAGAGAACCCAGCGGACATGCTAACGAAGCCTCTACCCCATGCAAAGCTGCTCCATTGCTGTAACCTTCTTTTTATCGAGTGAGACTACGTCAAGAGGGGGTGTTGATTGTATGCCGTTAGTCCCACTATATGTATATCACGTTTTTTTGTTGATTATTATATCAATTACCTGACAGATGGCGTGAGCACCCTTCCCGTACTAACCTAACCTTTTTTTTATTATTGTTCGCACACGCCAGAAACCAAGCTCTGTCTTTTATCTTATTCAGTAACAAAGAAAAAATCCCAATACTATCCAATTAAAAAAATGGATTTCATCTACGCACACGCACACACACACACACACACACACACAAAATGTATAATATATAATAAAAGGTTGAGACACCCAGTGAATATCTCGGAAAATATAAATTTTACAGAAAAGTGTTTCAGATAAAAGTTGAAGGGTTCAAAAAGATCTATTTACTGATCTTATCAGTTTGGGTGGCGTTGCGAAGGTCAGATGAAGGCCATATCAATTTTTTTTCAATGGAATATTCTACTTTTGATTCCAGAATAACAGTTGATGTCGAGAGTTTTCCAAAACACTAAGGCAAGATCGGATGATGCCATTGGCTGGATCGTCCGATCTTGCCTTAGTTGGCCGCATTATTCTCCAATTTTTCTTTGAGTATAAAAGACGTGTAAATCAGCCTCGGCGTGATACACCTTGGATAATGCTAATGTCGGCGGTATTGTAATTTTCAAGCATCATAATTCAAAAAGTACTTAATGAAAGATATTTTCTTATAATGTTTTGGAAAGCTCTCGAAGCCAGCTATAGACTTTAAAATCAAAAGTAGGGTGTTCTATTTAAAAAAATCGATATGACCTTCATCTGATCTTGGCGACGTTATCCAAGGCTAATTAATAAGATCAGTAAATAGACTTTTTGAACCCTACAACTTTTGTCTGAAACACTTCTATAAAACTTATATTTTCCAAGATATTCAGATATCTCGATTCTTTTGGAAACCCGTACGGGGAACCCCGTATACAGGGTGTCTCAGAAGTAAGATCAAAGCCGCATTGAGGGCGTAGAATGGGTCAAGGAGAACAAAAAAGTCTGATACCATTTTGAGATATTTTGCTGTAGTTTTCAAATTAAAAAAAGAAACGTATAAGCCAATGTGCGGTGAAGCCGCGCTGCGCGAATTCGTAGCACAGCCCATCGCGCCTCACTTTCGGTCGCTGTCAAGTGATGCGCAATGAACCGTGCTACGAATTCGTGCATATTAGCTTATGTGTTTCCTTTTTTAATTCCATAATTACAGCAAATGTCTCAAAATGATATCAGACTTTTTTGTTCCCTTTGATCCATTCTATGCCCCCAATGCAGCTCCTACCCTATTTCTGAGACATCCTGTGTAAATCAATTATGTTAAGAGTGTGATTTAATTCTAAGGGTTTTTTTTCCTAAAGAAAAAACTGATTTATATAAATAAGATAATGAACGAGTACCTTAATAAAAATATTTTTCTTCGTTTTGTGTAACATTTTCCCATCTTTCTGGCAAAATATAGATTCCGCGACGATAAAAGATTCTTCTTTAGAGTTGATATAATTTTCAACAAATTTTCACACATCTCCAAAATTATGAAAATTTGTATCCTCTAGAGCATGTTGCATTGATCGGAACAAATGGAAATCAGATGGAGCAATGTCTGTATGAGGTAAAATTTCCCATTGCACCTCTAATAGCATTTGCTTCATTGATAATGCAACATGAAGTCGAGCATTGTCGTGAAGAAGGAATACTATGTCGTTTATTCGCAATTCATTTTTGGTCTATTCATGCTTGTTTCAATTTGTATAATTGTTGTTGATAATGATCAGCGAAGGTTTTTTTCAAATTTAATAATTCATAGCACACAACACCTTTTTGATCCCATCAAATACACAGTTAATACCTTTGAACCACAAATATTGTGCCTCGAAGTGAATATTGTTGGTCGGATCCGTTTTTTTTTTCGTTTTGAGATTATCAAAATAGATCCATTTTTTATCTTCAGTAACAATTCGATATAAAAAAACCTTTCTTTTTTTGTCTAGAGATCAACTGCAAACGTTCAATCAGTTCGCAATGGCATTTTCCGATAACTGATGAGGAATCCATTTTCCTTCTTTATGAATCTTTCCCATATCATGTAAACGTTTAATAAATATTGTACGATTTCCCATTTTGAACATTTAATTCTGTGAAGTAAATTGTGTTAGATTTTCGTCCAATAATGTTTGGAAATCTGTATTTTCCAGCTTTTTTGTTTCGAGCAATCTTTGTTGTTAACATTGAAATCACCACTTCTGAATCGTCTGAACTAATATTCATATGTTTTAATTGATGGAGCAACATTATAAGTTTCTATTATAATTATGATCTTCAATCGCCGTTTATTTCTTATTAAAAAATAAAAGCAATGCATAACGAAAATGCTCTTTAGGAAGTTCCATTTTTTTTAAATAGTATAAATACGATGTTTATTGCATCTATTGTTAATAAATGACTAAATATCATGAAGTAATAGTAAAGCATTAAGAAACAATAACTATAATTGACAAAACTGACATTAGTGTCATCTCTTGAAAAACCCTCAAAATTAAATCACATTCCTAATATTTACCGCGTGTCTGCCGGCGTCTGATATCTTTCCTAAGCCTTGTCATCCTCTCAGATTGTCCGAGTTGTCAGTTTTATAAAATTTATCAACGCAAAAATGTAACATTCGCGAAAACAGCATTCACGAAAATGCATAAATACGCGCAATACTTTGAACGGAATTCCCAGAATTAAAATTAATTAAATCGCGACGGACATAATACATTGCCAAATATTTTCCAGGAAAAAACTAGGTTATTATTGTGTTCAGGTTATTATTTCAGGTTAGAAAAAACTAGGTTATTATTATGTGAAGATAACTGGCTCGACAATTTGATAAAATGAAGATCTCTTCGTCGATATGCTGGTTAATAGTTGACACAAAGAAAAACGATCCTCATATGTTGGAGAGCGAGCTAAATGTATTCTGCTTCATCAAGACCTACGAGATCAATCCACAAACGGACAATTAAGCGATCCGTCAAATTTCAAAGACTATGATTGCGTTCAGTAGAAAAATTGCTCATTGAGCAAAAAAGGAATTAATCTATAATAATGTTTATTTGTTATAATTTGTAATGTAGAATAACTCGTCTATTATAGATAATCTCTAATATCGTATTTTTTATGTATTTATTACTGTTTATTATTCCTCTAATGCCATGTTTTGGGCCGTAAGATTATATACGAGGGCAAATCAATAAGTATCCGTGTATCAAGACAGGCGACGTTGCTGATGCAAGTTGATCTTACCATCGTGTACTACCATCTTTCAAACGACGACCATACAAAATTTCAGAGTGATTCATGCAATAGTCTTGATTTGACAGTAATTCATAATGAGTGTTTTCCGATACAATGGAAAAAGAACAATATCGGTCCGTGATTCGTTTCTTATTTTTTGATGAAAAAACGTGCGAAGAAATAAAAACGGAGTTGGATGCTGTCTATGGAAACTCTTCACCATCTATGACAACCATCAAATATTGGTTCAACGAATTCAAACGTGGTCGTTCGTCTGTTTTTGATGAGGAGCGCCCAGGCAGCCCGGCAGACGTGGTTACTGAGGAAATCGTTGAAAAAGTTCACGACATGATTCTCGCTGATTGCCGAACGAAAGTGAAATAGCAGAGGTCGTACGGAACGGCATTCAATATTTTGCATGATAACTTAGGAATGAAAAAGCTGTCGGCCCGATGGGTCACAATGCACCGGCTCACTTCTCCGCAGCCAAATTGGTCGAATTACGCTATGAATTGCTGCCTCATCCACCGTACTCTCCGGGAGCCCCCTGTGACTTCTTCTTGTTTCCAAACTTGAAAAAATGGTTCAGTGGAAAGAAAAATCACACAAATTCGAATTCACATCGAATGAGAAGGTCATTGCCGAAACAGAGGCCTATTTTGCAGAGTTCGACAAATCGTATTTTTCTGAGGGATTAAAAAAATGATAGAAGCGTTGGGAAAAGTGTATCCTCCTAAAAGGAGTTGACGTTGAAAAATAAAAAAAATTTGTGTGAAAAACTTGCGTCTTCATTACTAACACGGGTACTTATTGATTTGCCCTCGTAATGCTCAGTGAGAGTAAAAATCAATCTTTTCCAAATTTTTACATAATGCAAATATAATGCAACTATGTACGTAGTTTGCAATACGTATAATGCAAGTACGTAAGATATAAATTCGCGCTAAAGTATATACTTCTATATATCTCTTATTATTTATAGAAACATGCTTCTTCTTAATAAAAAATACACTTCTAATGAATAAAACAATTCTTATAAAAAAGTGACAAATGAATATATTTCAAGAAAATATTGTAAAATACATGTACTTTATTGTAGCTTATTATATGCGCAGATACAAATAATATTTGGATATCAATTCTTCGAGACAAATCGAATTTGATAATAGAAAGATCTTGCAAAACATTAATAAAGTATGTAACAATATGTAAAATTTATTAATTTTTTCTTTCTATAAGATTAAAAAAAATATTCAGGAGAAGTTTTCCCAAACGCTACGTGACATTCAGATAATTTAATCATCAATATTTAACTGTTATCGAGATACCCGTTCAATTTGTTTAAATTTTGGAAACACTTACTCATCCAGAGACACGGTAATGTCTCGGCGTTAAAAAAACGCGTAGCGTTTTAGCGCGAGACAGTGTCGGGTCTTTTTTTTTTAATTACATTCATTATGGTACTCAATGAAGAAAAATATTTTTCGTCAATTTTGATAATTATATTTCATAAATTAATTACAAAATTAACAAGAGTTAAATTCCATTAAACACAAATATCACTTTGCATGCATGTATTTTATTACATAATAAAATTAATATATATTAGGTACTACTGAAAAATGGCTGGATTTCCTAGAATACCTAGGAAAGAAGAAAAATCAAATTAAAGAATAAGATTAAAATATATACATTCGTAATTAAACATTTTATAAAGCGCTAAAATTAAATAAGTTTTTCTTCAGTGCTATTAAACTGATATTGATATTTATATTTACATATAAATAATTTTATTTTATTTTATTCATATTTACACTACTACTAATAATAAGTCTTATCACAGAAAAAAACTGATGTTATTATAAGATCAATGAAAGAACACATACCAGATAATAGGTAACAGAGGAAAGAAAATAACTTTATCAGAATATACTTTTTAATTCACATCTTTTATATAATTTATATGCTATTTATATGCTATTTAATTAATATCGTTGTTAAAATACGAATAATAGTCGTTATTAACTTGGTACTAAAATCACAGCTTCCAAGATTTTTTGAAAAAACTCCTGGGTTTAATACCAGCCCTGCAAAGGAAATTTTCAACTCTCAACACCAAAACTAGATATCGCGCAGATGGATCTCATGGGAACCGACAAAAAATAACTCTCCACAATGAGAAATTATGACTCTATGAGTCCGCCAGTACGACTACTTGATGCGAGGAACAGCAATGAGATCTCTTCACCGAGAGACAGTGATCCACCGAGAACATGGGAAGAACGCGATTGAATATTAATTATTAAATTGCGCGAAACTATGTACAACACTCCCGAAAATTCAATGCGACGATTTGAAGCTAGCAGTTACCTTATCTATGATAAGAGAGAAAGAATTGTTAAAACATTATTTATATCTTATACCTTATACATCTAAGAACAATGATAAAAGAATAAACGCTGTATTTAAAAATATATTATCTGTTATATCTGACGCAAATAGTTTATCTGTTCTATCCGACGCAAAAAGTTAATTTAATGATGTTTATCCCTCCCAAAAGTTAGGAAACTTGTTTTGCATTAATTTTTTTTAAAGATTTGTTAATGATAAATATTATGATTTCCTGATAAATATTACGATTTAATGTGAACGTTGTAAGTTATTCTTTCCGACGAAGCTTGCAAGTCGCCTTTAAACTTGCCTTGCATGGTCAATGGCTTGGAAGACACTAAATTCTGGTCACGGACTATTTCGGTTAGAAACAGACCAATGGCAATGATTTGCCGTAATGATAGTGTGCAAGTTCTCGATAAATCGACCTTTAGTCAGTCGCATTTCAGTATAGCGCGACAGAATAACCGTGCCTTTGAAGCATCGATACCAAACGATATTGAATGTAATGCCGGATACAATCCCTATGAAACAGGGATTTTATTCCAGACGGCACGGCATGAATTGCAAACGTTACGTAAAAGCAAACACGTCCAGTCGCACGAATCTCGTGATTAAAAATATTTTTCATTATATAAATTCCAGCAACGCTTGCGGGAAGTCAATGCGCTTCTATCGATCGCATCGCGATTATAATTATCTACACCTTCTTCTACAGACAAAATTATTCTCTATATGAAAAGTTCATATTTCTTATAAAAACCTAATAAAATTCTCAAATTCCAGTTCTTTTAAGCTGAATCAATTTTACGAAACGTAAAAATCAAAATGGGCCGTATACTTCTACCTGATGGAATATCGTAATAAGACTTCTTATCTTTAGCTCCCCGTTCGATCGAAACGATCCACTTTATCACGAAATAAGCGGAGAAATTGTGAGATGATCGACGTGATGAATGAGCGTTTCTGGTCGCTGTCTCGACCAAATAAATGATTAATTCCACGGACAGAATTAAGCATCGTAGCGCGCTGCGTTATATCGTCCGTGAATCCGATTATACATATACGCTCGTAATTCCTTTCTTTCCACGACTCGCAAATCCGCTTGGAAACATTTATCCGATAGTAATATTGCGAGCTGCCCATCAATATTTAACTTGGGGAAAACCGATGATGCAAACAAACGCAACGGCTGCTTAATTGTACTACATTGCGGCGTCTTTGTAATGAAGTTTAATCCATTATGGATCACAAAGATATTCTAAGATCGCTTTGAAATATATTTCTTGATTTTCCTTCTTTCATTCCTGATCTCACAAAAAATTGCGAAAACCGTTTACTACATACGAATTTTATTCTGTTTGATTTTATTTGATAAAATATAAAAGTTTCTTCGGTAAAATAAATTTATAAAATGATAGATTTTCGCTTCGCGAATATAATGTTTTTTTAATCTATGACTGACACAATTAATTAAGTATGGAATAAGTACTTCTTGCTTATTAAAGATTAATGATTTCCATCCGCCTCATAAGGAGTGCGACTTACGTGTACTTTCTTTACTGTCGCAAACTACCCAGAACGGACAAAGAAAAAGTGTCAAGTGTCAAGTAAAATATAAGTCTTGCTAGTTGAAAATCACGTTGCGTAAAATTTCTACTTCTCATCCATTCATTATTATTCCTTTGCGGTACAGTTTTATTGCGTTGGAAGTTGCGCAAAGCGATTTGTTTTTTTTTTCTTTTTACAAATGTTCATTAATTATGCTACTTGCAAGTTTAAATACAATGAAAAAGAAACTCAATTTAAAAAAGACTATTTAACATCGCGGATAAGATAGAAGAATAATTGTAATACGGAATTATTACGAGTAGAATTAGCTTTTTGATATTTGTTGAGATCGGAGTGTTCCGAGAATCGAGATCGTTATAAACAATTGCGATATTTCACCGCCCATTGTTTCGCAGCGATTAGACTTTAACTTATTAAGAATCGATACGTCGCAATGTTGTTCGTAAATTTTCTCAGGGTCAACTTGCAAATGAACGGCAGAATTTGCTCGCAGAAAATGAAGCCCTACTACAGAGCTCCGATTCTACCACAAGAAGACAATGTGATGTAATAACTGCTGGTTGTAACAATATGTACAACTTTATGTAACACACAATTGGCAGCTATCTTTCCATGGGTGCACGTGCATTGACGAATAATGCTGAGAGTAGCTTGCGCGGATGCTGCAAGCTATCATGAAAGATGGCTAACTCGACGAATGATACGCGATGAAATGCGTCCCCTTTTGTGCCTCTTCTTCACTTTTATCGAGGAAAAATGTGCACGCAAGAGATGGGGAAAAACAATCGACAGCTGCAAATTAAAATCGAACGGTATCGAATTGTAAGAGCGTAAGAAGAGAAGAGGGAGATCAGGAGACTAATAGTAGTGGTATGACTATAATATATATGACGATCTATTGTGAATAACTAACATCCAGGAAATTTGAATATCTTGGATATTAAAGTCTGATACTAAATCTGATCCTTCATCGCAGTCATTTTTAACTATGATAATTTAAGAAACGAGAATAATATGGAAATTATTCTTAAGCTATACGTTAAAATAAATAAGTTTCTTTTGTAAATTTTTCCCGAAATCTCAGAATTTTTGAAAAACTTGATAAATGGGTGTGTAATTCGTCATGAGCGAAAGACACAATTGAATTAAATTATACAGTCATTTATTGATTAACGAAAAAACCGGAGTATCTAGTACAAGTTGACAAATACGTTTTATCGATTGTAAATTTTCAAGTCGGAAACACATTTTCTTCGACGTGTATTGAGAGAATAAATCATTCACGTCGTAATTTAATAATAATCTCATAAATAAGTTTTTTAAATTATTTTACTTTTTATAAATAACTATAAACTTTTTGTAAATATTTGATTTTGTTCAAACGATAAATTAAACAGCACTAAATTAAATAGTATTGGTACCAAATTTCCATAATTTAATAGATATGTGAAACAATATTATTTTACACTGATTTTTTTTTTATTGTAAAGAAATTTATTAATTTATTGTAAAGAATTTTAAAGGAAAAACTCATAATTCTGATTTATCAAAATCGTGCGCTTCTATCAAGAGCTACTATCAAATTGAATATAGATATAGTATATAATATTCTTCTTGGATGATTGTTTGCATAGGATGTAAATCATATCTAATTTAAGTTTAGATTTTGGATCTGTTGTGAGACAGTTTTACGATTTCCAGGTGTCGGTAAACAATTGCAGTAAATCACATTTAAATCACATTTACATCGGTTTCTGAAACGAAACTCGAGTTGCTACCTATATATTCAATGTATTTAGCTTATCTGCACAAACTATTTCACTGTGTATCCAACATCGTTGTTTAAAGAAGAGCATTAAAGTCATTGGCTCGGATTTATACTCCACATTTATCGTTATTTAATATTCCACATTTTTACTAAACACAAAGAGATTATGTATACTACGGAACAATATGTGTTTCGAATAATAATATATTCGAAAATACTTCTTTAAAATAAACGTAATAATTGTAAAAATTTCTAACTTTTTATTGTAAATGCAAGTTTTGCATTTTCTTTACATTTTTTTCTGCTTAGTTAACACATTTTAAGCTAATCTGCTTTAAATCTGTTAATTGTGATTTCATGAATTATTTCCTCATTAAAGATTAAGTGTATCAAGATACAAATGATGCGTTTAGCAAAGTAACAAGGAAATCAATGTCGCTCTACATGTCTTCTTAAGAACCGAGGAAATTACCCTATCGCGTTTGCGAAGCGAATTCCGCCGACGAAGCCATTCGATAAACTCACCTTACTCTCGTAAATCGTAAGTTTCAGTAATGACCTAGCTCACCGATAAGAGCAAGCCTATTACGAAGCTTTTCGAGACAACGAGAGTCCGAAAGTTACTAGGCGGTCGCGATGTACTTTCGCATTATATGTATACACCACCCATCCACTCACACCATCCCTTGTGCGCAAATCTCGTAACAGTTTGAAACATAAGTTTACACTCTCAGTATAGAGTAAGCGACCATCATTAACGCGTGTATTACTGTCTTACGGCATTATGTCGTAAATGTTAAAATAGAGACTTGACATGGCAGGGAGTAGCTTCATTCATTAATAACATGAAGTCTCTCAAGGTTTATGTTACAAGTAATTTATGTTTATTTAGTGTAAATATTATTAGAGGTATCATAATTTATTTACATAATAAGAATTTACTTATATAAATATATTTTTTTATCAAATTTCTTCTCGAATATACGCTATATATATACGTATATAGATTCGTAAAGATTCGATGATTTTTATGAAAGTTTTCTACTCGGCACTTCGAAGAATTTAAAAGTAAGACAAAATGAAGAACGAAAAATAATTCTACGATTCAAGGATTGAAACTAGACTGTAAGAACTTTTATGTATAATATATAAAATTGCTTTAGTTTGAATTAGTTCTATTCTTTATAATGAGATTGTAATTTTAACAATTATAAGTAGAGGAGAACGGGGTAAGTTGCAACACCTTTTAAATTTTATTATAATTTTATTTTTTATAGTAAAACAAAAACAAACGTACGGTAACTTAATTTACACTTGCGACTAGAAAAATAGAAATAAGAAACTTAAAATATGCATTATAGCTTTTTTATTGCAAACATTTTTTTGTGAAATTCGCAAGTGTGGCAACATCCTCGTGGTCAATGAGTGACATGTAAAGACCATTTGCTAATATAATACGTATTATTGGACTTTTGAGTCGAGAAAGTTGGTTGCCCGTGAAGTCCACAGCTCATAGTTACATTTTTTAACATGCACATGCAATCGCATAAGAATGGCTACTAGTTGAAGAAGAGAGTCTTTATGCGGATTTGTATGTTCACAATTAATAATAATAATAATAAGTCTTATTGGTATCTTGCAAGCCAATAAGGCTTATTGTTATTATTATTATTAATTGTGAACATACAATTCCACATGTTATTATTATTATTAATAATTGTGTGTGTGTGTGTGTGTGTGTGTGTGTGTGTGTGTGTGTGTGTGTGTGTGTGTGTGTGTGTGTGTATGTGAACTTCAAATCCGTAAAGACTCTCTTTTTGAACTAGTGACCATTTTCATGCGATTTGACTGCGTGTGCGTGTTTGAAAGTGCAAGTGTGTTGAGTGCCTTGACTGTGAGCTCTGCAAATCTTATGGACAGTGTTAACTTTTTCGGTCCAAAAAATTCGATAATACGCATTACATTAGCAAATGGACTTTACTAATTGGATGTCAGTTATTGAAGGATATTTTATTAGATTATTGTAAAACCATTATCTAACTTTTGGCCATTATGTGATGGTTTATTGTAAGACAATAAAGGTAACTAAGACAACAGACAACTAAATAGTCATAGTATTATCTTATTTTTACAAAAAATCCTGGAGCGTAAAAACAGGTGATGTAAAACAAAGAGAAAATCACTCATACCTCACAAAAAGTAACAAATAGCGATATACAAAGATCGCCAGCAGGTACTCACTGTATTACCCAAATGAAGACATGGTCTTAGTGCAATTATTCTCGCTGTGCGCTTACAGCATCTATGGCGCACGCGATTTAAAAGAAGTGTCGTAACCTACTCCTATTACAATCTATCCTATTCTCTATATGTTATGTTATAATATTAAGTAAATTTACATATAAATTAAAATAATAGAAATTTAAGTATACATGAAATTGAATTATAGAGAAAATGATGGTATTACGACCCCACATTTACATTTTATACAATAATTTCGTTAATAATCAAAATTTAAATTTAAAACTTAACGATTACATTCGTCAAAATGTTATTCGATCGATTCTAAACTCAAAATTACGAAGCATTTATTACATAGGACATTATTTATAAAAATGTGGCAACATTGTATTAATGACTCGAAGAGGAACAGGGATGGTAAAATTTAGTCTCCTACAAAAATAGATTTAAAAAATTGGTTTAAAAAAAGAAACATAATGTTTGGGTACAAAATTAATAAAAAAGTAAAATATTTTGTAATAAATGTATATACGTATACATAACTTTTTCCTACAAGCTACTCAATACTAAAAATCTCAGTACTAAAAATAGTACTGAGAGTACACGTAATATAAACTATAGATTAACAATAATGCTACAATCGATTATCAAATAATTATTTTGATATAAAAACCTCAAAAAAGAGGCCGTGAATAATCAATACACATAGAAATCACATTAACAAAATGCCACTACTACTATTGTTTAAATTTGCATATCTCAAAATATTTATATAGTTAAATAAAATATTAAATAACAAATATACACTCAAATATACATATATATTCATATGATAATATGCTCAAGTTTAAAAAAGATGAAGAAGTAGGTGTAATTAAATGCTAAAATATACCTTAGAAATGTTTCGAAATATTTGAAAGTAAAAATACATTATAATAAATATTGGCTATTGAGTATTGATATATTAGCGTCATGGTGTAACGGCGAGCTATTGAACAAATAATTCCGTAAGTAATCATTAGTATTCGCTATACGAAAGCGAAGATATTAAGGAAGCACAATATCTATACTGGCCATAATATCACCTCCACCATTAAAAAATTAAAATTATTTTTGAATTTTATTTAGTTTTTCTGTTCTTCTAATCTTCTGTTTTTCTGTTCTTTCTAAAAAGCCTTTCTGATTTTTTTCAATCTCTAACTTTTAATTACTATTTTTAAGTACTAAATTTTATAAACGTTCTACAAATAAAATTTCTTAGATTCTATACTTCAGATTTCAATGTTTCCGCAAATAAAATTCCTTAGATAAAATACCTCAGATTTCAAATAATTCTTTCTACATATTAATATAATAAATTTTTTTAACAAAGTATCATAAAAACTTGTAATTTAGTTATCTACATTCGACAAAAAATTGTTCCTTACGAAAAACGTACTTCAAACTATTTGGGTCAATATTCTCCAATCCATCAGAATGGATAACGATTTAACTTGTAAACACAGAGGTCGGAAATTTCGATCGTGTCATCTGTAAACGATGGCTGCCGAGAGGTAGGATTACGTTTGCAAACTTGTAAACGCGAGAAGTCTCGTGCTTTTCAGCACTGGTTTGGACTAGATCGGCAGTAGAACCGGAAGTCCGCTCGATATACGGATGCGGTGAGCTATAAAACGCGTTATTCGGCCGCTCAACGGATATCTGAACTTATTCGTATGTTAATATATTTCCATGTTTGGCGACCAGCCAACTCGATTGGCCTCAATATCGTTCGTCGTGCAAACCGCGTATCTCGATGCATCGATGCATCGCACCGTTTACGACATACACACAGAATCGTCAATGCATATATACATAATCAACAATATGTTCAGTAAATTAAATAATAATGTGATGTAATAATTACTGTAATAATAAACTTTAGTTTAATATTATTATTCAATAATTAATTAGTTTTTATTATTGCTATTACAAATTTCATTAAAAATCTAATAATTTTTTAGCTATTTTAGGATATTATTATTATTAATAATAAGATGAAGCCTTTTTACAAAATAGATTATAAAATAGAAACGGAATTCCTATTGTTCACATCAAGCAAATATTTAAAATATTATACGGAAAGAATGGTTTTGTCAAAGTACAAAAATTTAGTTAAATACAAATTTGAAAATAATTTTGAACTATCAAATAATTATGGATGCTCAAGCTTATTGCTAGAATCAACATTTTTACAATATTACTCATTATGTTTGAGTTTTCTACATAAGTATTTTGAGGGTTCAACAAAATTATTTTTAAATTTGTATCAATTTAGATAAGTTTTTAGATATTTCATCAAAATCCTTCCATGTACAAATAAAGCTTTTGTTTACGCTTGATTAAAGCATTTTTTTCACACAAATATGCAAAAGATGCATATATAAATTATATATTATAATTTTTTATGTACTTGCGTGAGTGTGCTATAGATATGCTCTGAGAGCGATGGTGTTTACGTAAAAATACTTCAAAGTACAATGCAAATATCTCGTAGCAAAAGTAAAAAAATTAATATTTCATGTAGAAATGTAGAATAATGCCTCTATTTTTATTTCAAAATAAATGTTTCTACCTCATATTAAGAATATTTAGTTTTTATTCATGTAACTCTCAATGTTGTGAAGTAGTATTATTAGTCATTCTGTCGCTTTGTTAATAATAGCTTTGATGCATCGAATTCGCGCGGGCATATATGCGTTACAAATGCAGCACCCTCGAATTCGGCACCGTTTGCACGAAATCGAAGCAGGAATATCCGATTCAATTTGCCAGACCGACATTTATTTACCCGTTCGAAGTAAACTGGTCGAATCGCAACGCCTACGACGAGCGAACCAGAATCGTTTAAATCACGACGATCGTGCCACGCAGAATGCAAATCGGGTTTATCATTACGACCTGACCGGATATCGGCTCGTCGACTATGTCGTCGATTCGTATGTTTTACTGTATGATGTTCACATTTAATGCCTACACGAATCAACCATCTCAAGCCGATCAATCACGTGAGTTACGATGCTTGTCTTAAAAGAAATGGGAATACGAATTAGTTCAAAATTGTTTATTCAACTAATTATAACTTAACATTCTATTTCTTGAAGTATGTACCTTGGGCATTGTAGATGCTGAATTCAGCTCAATTCTACTATTCCTAATAACAATTCTGTGGAAGTTCTCTTCTGTTTAAATGCAATGGAACTACATCATGACTTCTAATGATGTTGTTTCTCATCTGTCAGAAAACTTTTAATTGGAAAAAATTTCAGTATTTTGCTGTGTTATCAGATTCTACAAATTCAAATGTTTATCATTGCGATTTCTTCCAAAAGTTAAATCGAAAAATTATCATTACATGTAACAATATGTTATAGCGAATTCGATTACTTACACTATGCTAGATAGTGTTAAAAGCTACCATATATGAAATTAACAAAGTTAAATATATAAAAGTATATAAATATTTGAAACAATTAATTATCTGTTAATGATATTATCATGTTATTTAACAAAATATACGTATATATGTATCATTTCATTGTCAAAGTTTATTGTATTGTATCACTGCGTTGAGATATTTTATGTAAAGCAGCTTTTAATATGCACAAGTCCAGTGCGGACAATCGAATTCACCATTAGATTTAATTGTGATTGTAATTGTATAAGATTGTTATAAGAAAATTGTAGAGTATTCTTGTCATTTCATTTTCCACTTGGAAATTATCCAGAGTACGACACTTATGTTTTAAGCGAGAGATCTGCAAAGAATTATGACTACACACGTGGCCAATGGGCATCGCTATCCGCAGTCATATATTCGCGTTAAGCTCGTCCAATCTCGAGCTTCCGAAACTGTTAAAATCTGTGCATCTCTCGACAGAAAATCGATTTGTGAATTATGTCGAGTTCGCATGACACGTCCTTTTATATAGACTTCCCCCCCCCCCCAATGAAAAAGCCTTTTGCGTTCTCTTAGCGAGGATGAATCATCTAAAAACAGTTATATGAGATTTTTATTGAAGTGCAAAAAGAAAAAAATAAAAATATCATGTCTGTTATATAGTACCGCATACAAAATAGGAAAAAGAAACATTTGTATTTAAAAAAAATTCTTTAATATTTTCAAATTTATCTATTTTATGTAATAAAATTCTATATGTTAAAAACAATATAATGATAATAATAATTAAAAGAATCAGAAAACATGCAATATCATGCCGCTGATTTAGAATCGGTGTAGAATCGGTCCTCTCCTTTCGCCCCTAAGCTTTATATACAGGGTGTCTGGTAAAAACCGTAACAATACTTTAAGTGTAGATTTCCGAAATAATTTTAAAATGAAATAAACTAGATTACATATCTAAGATGGAATTGATACTTTCAGATAAAAATACATATGAGTTGATAACTAAAGATCCTACAAAAAAACTTACGAGTGATTACGTAACATGCTTAGTAGGTGGAAAGGAAAAGGGTTAATAGATGACTTGACGTATCGGAAGTTGCGTACGACTGATGGGATTATTCCTAGAGCATATGGTTTAAGAGAGAAGATACATAAACAAAACTATCCTCTGAGAATCATTGTTTCATCTTTAAATAGCCCATTTTATAATCTATCATTGTTTCTGTATAACATCATTACAGATTCTATACCAGAGACTCCTAGTTTTATAAAAAATAGCTTTGACTTAATTAATAAACTTAAGGATGTCAAACTGGAACCAGATTCTATGTTGGTTTCCTTGGATGTGGTATCTCTATTTACTAATATACCTATAGATTTGACATCTGATAGTATGGTTGTAAGATAGGATGCTATATCCAGGAAGACTAAAATTCCTTTGGACGAATTTTTGATTGCCTTTCGGATGGTTTTAAATTCTACGGTTTTTATCTTTAATAAAAAAATATACAAGCAAATATTTGGGACCCCCATGGATTCACCTTTGTCACCTGTTATTGCAAATATGATTATGCAGGACTTTGAAAAAAATGGCTATCGGAATGCTGCCTTGTCGACTGCTATTTTATTATCGATATATGTTGATGATATTATCTTAGCTGCTTCGTCGGAGAGTGTTTGTGATATTTTGGATATTTTTAATTCGTTGCACATTAGATTGCAATTCACCATGGAGATTGGCCTTGATGGAAAAATAAGTTTTTTAGATACGATGCTGATTATTGAAGAACGGAATCTTATTTTTGATATATATCGTAAAGCAACCTTATCCGATAGATTTCTTAATTTCCATTCACACCATCCACTTTGTAATTATAATAACCTCATAATTTATGGGGTTGTGGATAAGATTTTTTGTTTGTGTCAGAAATTCCAACGAAATAATTTGATTGGCGCTATTAAGATTTTTTTACAGAATGGTATCCGTTACGTTTTTATTTTTTCGACTATTCATAATAGAATTAAATATCACATTAATAAGATTAATAATTTGAATAAGAATAAAAATGACACTGAGAGATTTTTTATAATTCCATATGTTAATACCATATCCGAAAGATTTATATCTATTGTTAACATGTTTAATTGTAAATTGGCTTTTATCATTCCTAACACATTAAGAAGTTTCATAAAGAGAGGAAAGGATGATCTAGAACACATTCAGAATCAAAATGTCTACAGAATATCTTGCGAGGATTGTGATGTCAGTTATGTTGGCCAAACTAAAAGACAATTAAAGACCAGATTGCATGAACATGTTTCTGATATCAATATAAATTCAAAATCTCCATCAGTGATTTCCAACCATCGTATTGAGGAGAATCATAACTTTAAATGGGATAAAGTAGATATATTAAATGTAGAGCCTTCATATAATAAAAGGTTGATATCTGAAATGGTCCATATTAAAAAACAGAAACATGGAATAAATAGACAAAATGACACGGAGTCTTTGCTGGAATTGTATTCTGATTATACATTCTCTTTCTCCTTCCTAATATCTTCTCTCCTTTTTTCCCCCCTATCTTGCCGTTTTTCGTTCTCGATAATGTTTTTCTGCTTGACATTTCGTTATTTGACATCGTGCAAGTCAGATGCTTGTTACTTTTGCAAATTTGCTTATAAAATAAAAAGACTATTATATTGTACCACGAAATGGACTACAGTCTACATTTTTTTCTCGTTGTGTATTATTGGACTTTTAACATATTTACTAAGGTACATTATCATATTACTAATTTTTATGTAATTAATATTAATTCTTTTTGTTCACGGTTGCTTTTTCAGAATTTTCTAAGAATTGTAAGACCATGTACAGACTTTTAATTTAGAACGATGTTTATATTATTGTAAGATTACATTGAAAATAACTCGATTGGAGTTGAAACGTTTGTTTATTTTAATTGTTTTGTATTAATTTTGCTTATTTAAATTAAAATTCTTTTATACATTATTGGCTCTTTACCCTTCTTGTATACTATCTTTTGTTATAAGTACAGAGCCTTTTTAATACTTTTAATTTTAAAATGAAAACTAATATCGAAACATCAAGGCTACAATAAATTTTAAATTATAATTATTTAAAGTTAGCGAATCATATTGCCTGAAGTTTGAGCGTGTGATTCACGTGTGGTTGACATTTTACATTTTACTACATTAAACATGCGAACTTAAACGGTATAATTGGCTAATATTAAATACTTATAATTCAAAACTACAACCTCGATATTTTGCTATTAGGATTTTTGTCTCAAAATGATTTCAGGAATTTACTCTTAAACGTTGTTACCGGACACCCTGTATAAATAAACTGCAGTTATATAGAAAAATAATTCTGTTATGTTTATGTTTTCAGGAAATTGAATTATATGTTCATTAGTTTATTTGAGTTATTGTTCTTTAATTTATTTGAGTTGTAATCAAGTTGAAAATATTAGTCTAAAGTTTAAAAGAAGTAAAAGATACGTTTTCTTTCTATATTTCCTTGCAATAAATAAAATATTACTTAACAATGAGATATCGTGGTAAATTTATATTTTTAGCACGCGTGGATCTTTTATATATTCAATTATCTATGTGTTATATAATTCTATTTGTTGCAGGTGAGTTTTCCCAGAATACAATAGACTTATCTCTCGTTTTCTTTCTTTCTTCCGTTCCGCGCGACAAACCGCTGGCACGCTTGCCGTATTCGCATTTCTGCTAGGTCAGTTCTTCCCCCTTTTCGTCCTGACCTACATCTCAAAGGCGCCTCCTCGTAAAACCATTGCACGAACATCCGATTCCGTTCTTCCCGGCCACGAAGCGTCTATGATTCACTACGCGTTTTATCGCTTCGTTCCTTCATGTCAGCAACGCACAGAAGACACGAATGCATAATTTCTGCATCTTGCATTTCGTTCTTTCCTTTCCTAAAAATTCTTACTACAAAATTCTTACAAGATTCACATATAAGACTGAAGAGTCCATAATGATGACACATAAAGGAAAAGCAATAAGTACGTGGAAAAAAACAGTTTTGCTGAAATAAAAATTAAGCTAGATACAGACCTAAAAATAAATTTGAACTAAAATAATTGTATAGGATGCTCAAGCTAATTGCTAAAATATCATCACTTTTTTGCAGTATTATTCATCATGCTTGAATTTCCCACATGATTAGTTTGATTGTCTAACAGAATTATTTTCAGACCTAACTAAATTTTTTAATAATTCAGCAAAATTGTTGATTTCGTGTAGAGAAATGCAAGGAAAAAAATCAATTTAAGAAAGTCAATGATAAGTTGCACGCGCATGCGTTCATACACAATTAGCACGCGAGAACGAATGTATAATATAATCGCATTCAGAATAAAGACATTCTCTCCTTTCAATTAACCGATTTGGCCTCTGACACTCCTCTGTTACTCCCAGATTATTTAAGTCCGTAATAACAGAGTTACCGCTGCTGCCATGCTTCGCCGTTATACCTGTTTTCGACGACAATTACAAATATCATCCTCGTCACTCTCGTTCTCTTCACCGCCACCCAGTGTGTTGTAAGCACGTATACATACGCCGAAATTTAATTACTCTTCGCACGGATACCCACCGAAACTTCTCTTCAGCCCATAATAATTTCGTTGGAAGCTCTGGATAATGCTGGGAACGAAGAGTACTGGGAAAGTCGCTCGCCCTCTTCGTTCTCACCTGAGAAATTCACCCCGAGACAAGGATATTCAAATTCCTCGTTTCTTCTCGCTGCGCTTAATCCACATCGTTGTATACGCCGCGTGTTAGGGACGATTAAACGAGCTCTCATTTTTATACCGAGACACCGACAGTAATAAGAACTATATTGGTGCTGTTGCAATTAAATTTAACTCTGACAAACAAGCATCGCTATAATTGAGCGTCATCTCGTGAGATATTAACATATATAAACAGAAATGCGACTCTAAGAGGAAAAACAGAATTGTCTATTTCTCAATTAATGAAATTAATTTTTGATATCTTTTAAATATCATCTTTATAATCACAGGAATACATCATCTTTTTCATACAATTTATGCATGTATTAATTGAAAATTTAGATTTAACGTATCATTTTCAAAAAATCTGAATTCGTCTCGAATAATTTGAAATGTTATCTTTTTAAACGGCAGAGAAAAAGAAAAATGCAATTTCTTTGAAAATCGATGCGCCTCGGTTTTCCGCAGTTTTTGAAAAACATGATAACGTTTGGAGACACGTGTTAAAATTTGAATACAACGCTTCTTTTTACCGAGAGCAACAAAGTCCCATAGCACGAGTCACGTACGACCTAAATTACCTGCGTGCACAGCGTTAGAATTACTCCGAATGCCTGAAGTCACATGCCGATTACAAGTGTAATGTCGTAACGTGTTGAAATGATGAAATGAGAAAATGAGAAAAGTGAAACATGAAATGTCTCGCGAATATATCTGTAGCAGTGTAATTATTAGGAAATTTACAATAATATTGTATTAATTAACTGATCTATTACTGGCCTATTATTAGTATAACTATCCTTTTTATTCCATTCTGTTATATTTTTATATTTAATTTTAATAAGTATTTGTACATATCACTTAATAATTATTTTTTATAAATATTAAAGTGATTAATCTTTATATTTATTCGCTTTCGCATGACATTGCTGTATTTTCTCAATAATGTAAACCTGCGGTTTTAATAATTATGAAATCATTATTAACTCGTGAATGCGTTTACATATGCGCAATTTACTGTAATGAATATTGTAATGAGAATTTTACTACAACGAGAATCATATTACACTTATTATATAATGTTATCATCACACGATTAAATTGCGAGCCATCGCTGTAATTCTATGTATTTAATACGAAATTCAAATTCTTTTGAAATTTTTAACGTAATATTAAGGATTGAAAAAATCTTACATGAATTAATGTGCCAACTCAAACTCTATGTCAGGTTTGTCCAATTTGAAATCCGAAGCCAAAACGCAAAGCCATCACGCAAAAAAATTCAATGTGAATAAGATTTCGAGGACTGTAAAGTATATTAATATGCATTAGAATGACGCTTATCAACACTTTATAGTTCCTAAAATCTCACATTGAATTATTTTGCTTTGCGTTTTGGCTCCGGAACTCAAATTGGACAGGACTACTTTTTATACTCTAACAAATTAATAAGTATTTGATTTAATTTTATACGCAAGAAATAGATTTAAAATTTCCTGAAACTTGATGGTTAATTATATAATTAATATTTTTTTAACAAAAATTATTCTTATATGCTTGCATAAAATGCGTTTTTTAAAAACACATGCAACATTACCTTCATGCCGAATGTATATGGAAACGATTAAAGATTTGCATAATACATTTTTACATTATACTCTGATGTCTTTTATGTAAGAGTCGTACTGTACGTAAAATGACTTGCATCGTGCAACGATATTTTGCATCATTCAGTAGATTCTTAGTCCTTTCTGTTTTATCATGTACGCAATTTATGTTCCATCTGCTTCAAATCAAGACAGTTATCCATAAATTCATTTTTAATATATCATCTATTATGTGCTTGTCTTTAAGAAATTTTAAACAATATAAAAAAAACATTCAATATTTTAAAAATAATCTTATATATATATTTTTTAATTAATAACACAGGCCTGCGATGTTTCAGATGATTATGAACAAGGAGTAGTTTCCTATGTAATTTTGTGTGTTGAATTCGAAACTGATGGCAGAATTTATCTATCACGTCAGGTTATTAAAATATTTGAGGTTAGAATGCCCAAGTATGACCATTTTGATAAAATGGATGATTTTATTTTGAATATCCAAGAACATTTGTATAAAATATTCCATTGACGTTAATACATTGGCTAGTGTGCTCCATTGCACTGTGTGTCGCGTCGCAAACAGTTAATGTTTTAAAAAGTTAATGTTTTGTATCACAGCAAAAAAAAATCGTAAAACAAATATATTTCAATAACCAAATTTTGCCGTCAGATTCGAATGCAGCGCACAAAATTACATGGGAAACCATTCCTTATGCTCAATCATCTTTGAACATCCTTGATTTTGCAAGCCTATGTAATCTTAGAATCAAATTTATATATCAATATCTCTATTTATATAAAAATTTACTTGAAATAAATCAAATAGTGATAAATAGATTCCGACCATTTAACAACAAAAATAAACAAATAATGAGAAAATGTGAGAGTCAATGCAAAACTTTTTTTTATAAAATAATTGAATACAAATTACATTATTTTACAAAAAAATACATTTACTTAAAATACATGTTACTAATCAAATAATTTATAATTGTTTTTTGTGCGCATTGATTTCCACGCTGACTCTTATTACCCCATTAATTATGTATTTATTTTACTTGAAATAAGTATATCTCTATATTCTCCATAGTAAATGAGCATAAATATTGGAATAATCTCATTTCCTATTTATGAAGGATTTAAATCGATTGGAAAACTCTAACAATATTTATAACAAAATGTGTCGGAGTGTCTTCGGGCAATCATAACAAATATACTTCGAAAATGTGATATACATATAGACAGGTCTAGCGGTGCCTTATTGTAACCACATAAAGAATCGCACGAGTACCTTCATCGTACCTATCACCGACGAGATACTATTAAAGACCGTCAACTCTCTACGCAAATTTTCGGCGGTATAAAAAGAGCTTCAAGGGCCCAGAGGTAATTGAAGAACGCTAACATTATCGATAATTGATATAAAGCTATTATTAACATAAATATTTGGCTAATATACTATTAAGTTCATAATGTTTTTATTACATAAATGGTCTATAAATAAATATGCATACTTGTAAAGCTATAATATCTTATATATTATCGAAAAATTATAATTTTTTTTTCTTCAGTTATCATCTCTGTTGATAATCAAACTTTGACGATAATACTGAAATCATAATTTTAAAGAAAAATCGAGTATTATTAAGTTTTAAATGCATATACACCAATAAACATATCTACTAAACTAATAAATCATAAAATTAATATAATATTAATACAATTTTTTTACTCTTAATCACTTCAATATTAACAGACACGAACTCCCGTAAGAATGTCCGTCTTTAATATCTCTTTAATATCTCATCAGTGATTGTATCCTACTTCCTCATTCCCTATCGATGTAGGGACTTTGCCTTAAATTTTAACTAAGACAGTAATTTTCTCCAATGTTCGCCCACTACCATTCTCTCCTCCACCCTCGTCTTTTTCCTTTAATCCTCATTTTATCCCGACTTACGCTGCGTGATCTCGTGCAGAAGGTTATAGAACTATATATTTGGCTACCAGATATAAAGTAACACAAACGATGATTCGATAATTAAATTTATAAGTTAATTTATCATATCACTATCCCAATAACATGTCTGTGCATAAAACTATGTGTTAAATTGCATTTTGAGTGTGAAAAAAAAAAATCTCTAAGTATGTAATTACGTATAGTATTATGTAAATATGTCCTAAAGATATGTAAATATATCAACGCGCATACAATTTTCAGAATTTAAAGGAAAGAGGTGTCATATTTTTTTTCTGAATATAAACTTTAAAGACATTTTAAAATTAAATAAAGTTCGTATATGTACTAGGTTGATTGATAAGTCCTTAGAATGACACATTAGTGATGTTATCACCTCTAATGCGCCGTGAATTTCCGGTAGTGCCAACTTTCAAACCTCTCACTATACAGTTGTAGACAGCAATGACAATCAATATATTTGTGACAGCCACCAAAAGCACATAACTTCTGATATTTTGTAAAAATAGAAAAAACTGAAATTCGTACAATGATTAAGTATTTCTATTTATTTGAAAGGCTTTTGCAATTACAAGAAATGATTGAAGACTTCCAAAAAACTTTGGGGGAGTCTGCTCTGTCGAATGCAACCGTATTTAATTGGATTGCAGAGTTTGAATCAGCACATTGCACGAGTGGTCGTCCAAATGAAGCGACTACACCAGAAATGAGTATATTGGCTAAAGATTATGTTGAAGAATAAAGTTGAGTTTTGCTAACAAAATGTTTTTTATATTTTCATTTTAAGGACTTATCAATTAACCTAGTATTACAGGTATATTTGAAAGTAACGGCACAACTTCGTTTCGTTTTCCATTAGATTTTTCATATCAATGAACTATCTTACGGAACGACTCGATAACAGGACCGATTTTTAACAAATTATCATAACTTTTTGCTAAACATGAGTTGGGCGCCAGACACGAGCGAGCGTGCTGCTCTTTTGTTAATTTTCGTTTAATTCACAATATACTCGCAAAAATGATTCGCGAATCCGGCTGCACAGCTATGAAATGGTAGAGGGGGCGGTTTATTACAGACGAAAAGAATGTCGGAGAACAAGAGAGAGAGAGAGAGAGAGAGAGAGAGAGAGAGAGAGAGAGAGAGAGAGAGAGAGAGAGAGATTAAAAGAACTGCACAGAGATCAATAAGAAAAATAAGTAACAGATGTATTTTGTGAATATCGAGTTACATACGATATTGATAAACTGACTTTGTAGGCCTAGTCTTTCAAGGCTTAGAATCCGCAATAGAACAAAAGCTAGATAGAACGATTATACTCGCGTCAATCAAACAACTGAGCTAGATCTGGAATCTGGGTGTGATCGGAGCTCTCCAAATTATCGCGTAATAAAGGCGAATACAAGAATTTCACATATAATCAAGTTAGGAACGAAGTCTATCGCCGATAGATAAAGAACATATATAGCAAGAATAGATAGCACAATGACAAGAAGTTAAGTTACTTGGACAAATCACATCGACGCGACATAAAACGAATTTCTACGAGATGATTCCACAATTATTTCTACATCACAATTAACGGAAATCTCAACTAGCAAACATACAGAAAAGAAAAAGTAGCTTAGCTATGTCAAGGGACAAGCGTTATTCGGTAACTCATATTTTTTCCAAGAAGAACATTCGGGCGAATGACACCTCGCAAATCTTTTTATTTTACGCGGCAGCTGGAATGTCGTCTCTAAATTTCTATGATTCTTAACGCGTGATCTATCCACAAAGCAAAAACCTCGGCGGCTTTACAATATTAGCGACGTTCGTCTCACCGATACTGGGCTCCTCGCTCTCTCCGGTATTCTAATATTCCGGTATTCTCGGAATTCGCTCTTCGGTTCCTCGATAGCCATATTTCCGAAATCGTGCGTCCTCTCACACAATACTCTAGTTCGGTCACAACACTATGGTCGAGATTTTTCCGTGAATTCATGGCAGGTCGTTGAGTTCCCTCACTAGTCAAGGCCATTTTCTGCGCCGATTGGCGCTTATTGCTCACGCGACCCTGCGAATCGCGCAATCCACAGTATCGTCGATTTCGATATCATCTGCAGCTTTCTAATTATTCTGAATGGCTCAGAATATCAAAGGAAGCTCCGTCACAACGGATCCATAACTTAGCGTTTTTATTTCAGATGGCTCGGCCACCCATTGGATATCCATGGCCATCCATCTCCTCGCTCCCTTTAACTCCGATTCTTCGCCGCAAGAAAATGTGTCGCGTACATGGAGCTTCTTCCTCCCATAATTTCTTCTACAATTAGTGTGCGATAATAGCAAGGTTCGATACGGCAGCATATAGTAAAAAAATATACGGAATCATATGACTTGCATGTATTGACCCGGATGAGGCGGTTCCTCAGCATGTATCGTAGCTTTTTTTTCTCGAAGTGGTAGGTCTTCCTTCTTCTGATGGTGGATGAGATCACCAAAATACAAAAAAGGAATAGCGTAACCACGATCACGGTCCGCTATTGGTACAAAATCTAAATGAGGAACTAGACTGTGAAAAGTGTAATTTATCAAAGAAGCGAATTAAAGCATATTAAAAAAGCGAATAATTAGTGTACGCTCGTATGCCCTCCGAGTCAGGAGATTGTAAGACCCTTGCAGAATTATCGAAACAATGACGGATAAAAGTTGTCATATCACAGAGAATATATAATAAAATATTTTATATTGATAAACCGAAATATATACTGCATTAATTACATTTACTTAATAATTGTGTTACAGTAAATGATCAGTTTCAATCCAAATAATGATACTGACGAACATCTCATGTTGTATATGTTGAAAGCAGAAATAGCAGTTACAGTAGAACAAATATCGAAGCGTTAATTAAAGTGTCTTAATATATTACGCGACGAAATTAAATTATCATTTAATTAACACATAATTCGAGTGAATACTGTAATTAATTACAAACTGCGTATTAAATTCGCATTACCGCGTCCAATTTCCGTTTCCTACCTCGCTCGACATATGTGCAATTTCAACTAACGTTCAAAAATATTTTGGAAATAGTTCAAAAATAATAAGTAATTATTTTAAAATGCAACACAAAAATATTAATAAAAAATCAAAAAATTGATTTGATTTAAAATTTAGATTTAAACTTACTTATTAAACAAATGTATTATAATTTCTAAGACGTTAATTATAAGTGACAATTGTAAAATAGAATTCGAAATAAATGACTTTAATTAAAATATCCACTATATTTTTAAAGAATAAACACTGAAAGACAAATTATATGGAAAATAGGATCCTGATGAAATAAGTTGGTTTTCGCATAGATTATAACATGTAATGTTGTGAACAAAAAGGGGCGATTACGATAACTGTACTTTCCAAAATAAATTATTTTTTAAAGTATTTTTCGTAAAAAACACGGGAAAAATAGTAAGAAAATTTTATAATTAATATTTAATTTAATAATCATAATTATGATTGATAATAACATTTTGCTAAACAATGATTGTCGATTAAAATGTTCCAGGACATTATTCAGGACATTAACTTTGATAAGATATGTTAAGACTTTCACCTCACCTTCTCCCCTCTGCTACGAGGTGCACGACTTTCCACACGAAGACTCCCAGCCACCTCCCAGCCTACTACAAGGTGCAGAACTTTCTACGCGAAGCAAAATCTTCTCCATTTTTTTCGTTTAATTATTAGTTATTTTCGTATCTGGTGCTTAGAGATTTTTTTTATTATTTTTCTCATATTCCTCGCTAGAAATCAAAATCCAAATAATAGCATCCAAAATCACTTTCATTTCGAGGGGGCCACAGTTATCGTAATCGTATCAATAAAGAATGTTATGACAATTAAGAATTAAGAATTTCTTCTACATAAAATAATAATAAAATTATAAAATAAGTAGTAAAAGTTAAAACGTTTACTGCCTATTTTATAATTTTATTATTATTTTATGTAGAAGAAATTCTTAATTCTTAATTGTCATAACATTCTTTACGACGCAAATATATAATAATAACATAAAATATCTCTTTATTCTTTTACATTCTTTGTATAATGTTCATTTTTTTCTTGAATATTCTTCTACAGCGAATTATTTATTGAAGTTTATTTCTTTTAAACAATATAAAATCAAGTTATCGATAAAAAATATAAATAGCTGGATTATAAAAAATCAAGATAAAATTGGCACATTATAAAAATGAATATAATTAATAATAATGATTAACGTATTCCATTTTTATTTAAAACATACATAAATTGGAACACACACACACACACACACACACACACACACATACACACCCACACACAGTTTTACAATTGTAAAATATTCCATTCTTTCGTTTATGTTTGTACATATTGAGAAAATGTCTAAATATTGTTTCTATGCACTAGTTTTCACAATATTTTTTACTACAAAAGAGAACAGGCAGTAGATTTTATTAAAGATATTTTTAGGAGAAAATGAGAAAATAATTTAACATGTCTAAATGTTTATAACTTTCCTCATGTTGTATAAATATTATATCAATTATACGAATAATACTTATTCATCTATTTATACTTATTCTATCATATTTCCTCTCTCTCTCTCTCTCTCTCTCTCTCTCTCTCTCTGCCTCTCTTTATTCCTTTCTTTTATAAACAATTAATTCAAAAAAATTTAATCAATTATAAAATACATAATGTCACACAAAGTTCTTCTCAAATAATATTCTTAACGTATATAATCATCATAATATCTTTAGAGACTCTTAAGAATATTGTCTGTGGTTGTCAAAAATGTCAAAAAGTGTGAGCATGATACCTTCGGCAGATAACGGTAAAAACAATTTTTTCCCTTAAAAATCATATTATAATTCTCTCTCAACTCTTTACTAAGCTTATTTTACTCATGAAATACGTATTCTATTTTTTTTTATGTTAATTATGCAAGTTTGTCTTAAATTTCAAACAACTCGAATAGGTGTCTCATAAATTAAGATTTTATTATGTAAGAGACACATACAGCTCAATATATAATGTGTCAATAAAATAATACAAATTCATAATTCTGTTCCACGAGTTTAATAAGTCGTATATTAAAAAAGAAATAATGTTATGTCAACAGCATTATTTTAATTCAAAATAATTTTCTTAATTTGTGCACACACACACACACACACACACACACACACACACACACACACACACAATAATTGTTAATGAAACAAATACATCATATTCTTTTAATAAAATTTTATTTGTACTTTGTTAATACGGTTATTATGTATATAAATGAACAAGATTATTTTTAATTAAAATAATGCTATTAATATATAATACATCATTTTTTTCAATGATGTGTAATTATTATAGCAGTGAATATTTTCCAGATTCATATAGTATGATTGACCACTTATAGTCTATACTAGTGCTGGAATTTATTTGCAACTTTCAGCCAAATTGGTCATGCCGAAAATCGGCTAAAAGTTGCAAGTAAATTCTAGCACCAGTTTATTCATTATAAAGTAATGGATCCATAAGATTCTTATGTTGAATATGACATGCAATAATATACTGGGTGATCCGAAATTCACGAATTTGGAGTACACGATATGATATTTTATGCTAAAACAAACAACTTTTTCCTTTAGCAAAATTACGTCCGATAAATAATTTTTGCGCTTATTTGTTAATTTCAACTTGCTCTCCTGCAAAAACTACTTGTTAGATGCAATTTGCAAAAGAAAAAAGTTTCTTTTAGCATAAAGTATCATATTCTGTACTCCAAATTCGTGAATTTCGTATCACCCTGTATACACATATTTGATCTCATTTTTATAGACTTATAATAATACCTTTCAAATAGAAATAAAAGATTTGATACCGATGCCCAGCAATTGCCCCGGAAACTAGAGGTCCTCTAATAAAAGTCGTGACACGAAGAACAGAGACTCTAGTTAGAGATTACTCTCTTGACGATCTCTTTTTCTAGTTTCAACAAAATCATAAGAAAAAGAAAGGAATACATTGTCTCTTTTTTTAACCTTGATAAGTTCTGAATCGTTATACTTCTAATCTTGAGGATTATTATGTTTTATTAGAAGATTATTAAAAATAATTGCAAAATGGTTGGGTGTGCAGCCCCATTTTGCACAAATTCTGCAACTAGAGGTTAATGAAAATATTTCTACGTGATGCTAAACGTTGTGTATTATAGGCAACAAATGTTGAAAAAAATTAGAACGAAAAATGCACATCTCTGTATTTATCTGATAATAGCTTTAAAATATTTAATCTTGTTTTGTGTGTTTGATTTTAATAATAATACACACACACATATATATATATATATATATATATATATATATATATATATAGTTTGAATGGATGATATCCATATCGAAACACTAAAAATCAATTATATCGATTCAAAGTAGACCTTATTAATTAAAAAGAAGCGATTCTTTATAAAGATATCGGTTTAAAATGGCCCCATTTTGATTGGAAAAAATTTTTCGCAAAAAGGTTAGTTCACAAATGATTTTTAGCGTATCAATACGCCCATTCCAATATAGACATTCAAATATAGGCCGGAATTGCTAAAAAATAGCGGACCAATAAAAATTAGCCGTTCAGTGGCGTAACTCTCATTAGAAAGTCTCTAGTTGAAACACAAACTATAAAATAATAATATATATTCAGATTACAATTACGCTCAAAATAATTACAATAATATTTCAAAAAATAATCTGTGTATTAAATAATCATCAAAGATATAGCAAGTACTAAATAATATATGAATAATAAAATATATTTATCTTTTATAGTTGCTCTGCCATCGCCTGATACCTCCTAGATATTCTCCTACTTTTCCTTCTGCACTTCTCAAGTTCTTTAGTTTCTGCAACATAACACACAATACTCATGTAAAAATCATTAATAGTAATCGCGCAAAATTCTCAAACGCGGAAATTATTCAATAGTACGAACTGATAACAACAATTAGAAAACAGTTATGAGTTTTTTAATACTGATTACGATGACGCACCAAGAAATAATGCGAAGGCATACGTTTCACTATTGTTACGCAAGTAATAGTAGAACGACTTGCAAAAGTTGTGTGAATACTGCGCGCCATAAGTTATAAAAAACGAGCATCGAACACTGCCATGCTGCGCAACAGTCGTTACAAAACATTCTGTGTATTTTTACACGCTGCAGTATATTCTTTAATTATAATATATTCTACTTTCTATATTTCATATTGATTATCGATAAATCAGTATATGTTTACGAACAGTATTCCGTTATTTAAACTATACAGACCCGTGCATTAATCTCAAACTCCATTCACTCTCAATTTAAAATTGATAAACAAATTACATATAAATTAAAAGAAAATTCGAAACAATTTTATCGTATATCTCAATGCAAGCATCGTTAATGATATAATGATCTCAATGAGAAGATAAAAAGCACTTTTCAAAACCTACTTTTCCAAAATCAAGCTTTCTATATTCTCATTTAAATCATTATATAACGTCACTAGAAGAATATTGTTTCACATTCGAATTAGATACTTGTAATACAGAAAATGATACTGATATTAGTTTTTTCTGCTGTGCTTAATGCACATATGTATTCTGTTTTGACCATTCAATGGTCAACTCAGGTCAAAGTCAGGACCATTTAATGGTCTCTCGCGAGCGTGCGTGCGTGCGTGCGTGAGAGCAGGATGCACACATGCATTTATACACGCACATACACTTACACACGCACATACACATACAAAATAAGGTTCAATTCCGATCTAACAAATTCTATGCAGTTCATATTGAAATAAATTACAACTATAACTTGAGCTAATGACAGCTGTATCTTAAATTTGGAATAACTCACTGAAAAATGATTATATCGAATTCCGTAAAAAAGTATTTTAAAGATAAAATTCCATACTTTCATGAGTATTTTGTCTTAGACTGTCATACTTGATTGCATACCATCGTGACAAGCGCAGATCTTTGATTATCAATTTTCCATCTTCTCACTTTGTCATCTGACATTTTGATAATAATGGCCCAGTATAAATCTCATTCAAATATTCTTAAAGTGGTAAATATTCTTCAAGCTTTATTTTACATTTTTAAACATATTTTTATTTTCATTATTTATCAAGTTATGATCATTTAAAATTTGGTAAATTTTTCCTAATTTTTCAGTGTATCGCTTTTTTTGCGGTTGAGTGTAGATTGGAGCATAATTATGATTTTGAAATCACATAAAAATTTTAGATAGAGAAAAGAATTATAACAAACGTCTTATTTCAGAATCAATTTTTATTAACAAACAAAAAAAACGGATTAAATGTGCAGGAGGACATAAAATTTTTAGATCCACACACATTACATCAAGATCTATTTAAAAAAGCTTGACATTTCCATGTTTTATTTCTTTAATTTATTGTATAAACCGTATATATTTTATTTATTTATTTACTCCTGCCATATCACCTATGACTAGCGATAATCGCATATTTTAATCTCTCATATATTCTTTGAACCTTTTGGTACTAACATGTCTGATCTCACAGATCATCATTAACATTACGTAAGTTTTTTATTTTAAATTGATTTAATTAAATTATAATTCAGTAACTTATTCGAAACCTTTATTAAATTACAGATAACTTAAAATGTAAGATTTGAGTATTCTGTTAGATATAACAGACAGCATTATTATCATATTACAAATATAGTGTTATGCCTGTGCCTTGCCGACACATATGCAAGCATTGCCGAGACAACCAGCAAGTCAATTGTCTAACAAGATAGAGCGATTTGGATGTGAGCTGTCGGCGCGTTCGAACGTATTGCTCTCGATTGCTCCATCTTATATCTTTTACGATGTTCTGTTCTGCATTCTTGATCAATAAACGCTTCTTGTTTCGGAAATGCGTGTGCGCGTGCGCGAGCGCGACCTCGTAAATCGGCGGTGCGGGCACAACGATATGTTAACGATACTCCAATTTCATTGTATCGCATCTTTTATATTAAGTGTACGAGGGCAAATCAATAAGTATCCGTGTTAGTAATGAAGACGCAAGCTTTACACAAAAATTTTTTTTATTTTTCAACGTAATCCTCTTTTAGGAGACACTTTTCCCAACGCTTCTGCCATTTTTTTAACCCCTCAGAAAAATACGATTTGTCGAACTCTGCAAAATAGGCCTCTGTTTTGGCGATGACCTCCTCATTCGACGTGAATTTCTTTCCACCGAGTCATTTTTTCAAGTTTGGAAATAAGAAGAAGTCACAGGGGACTAAATCCAGTATGGTGGATGCGGCAGCAATTCGTAGCACAATTCGTAGCGCAATTCGACCAATTTGACACCAAGCGGAGACTGCGGAGGAGTGAGCTGGTGCATTGTGAGCAATCGCGGCACCCATCGGGCCGACAGCTTTTTCATTCCCAAGTTATCGTGCAAAATATTGAATGCCGTTCCGTATGACACGCCTACGGCCTCTGCTACTTCATGCACTTTCGTTTGGCGATCAGCGAGAATCATGTCGTGGATTTTTTCAACGATTTTCTCAGTAACCACATCTGCCGGGCGGCCTGAGCGCTCCTCATCAAAAACAGACGAACGATCACGTTTGAATTTGTTGAACCAATATCTGACGATTGTCATAGATGGTGAAGAGTTCTCATAGACGGCATCGAACTTCGTTTTTATTTCTTCGCACGTTTTTCCATCCAAAAATAAGAAACGAATTACGGATCGATATTGCTCTTTTTCCATTGTATCGGAAAACATCAAATACGCTCACTATGAATTGCTGTCAAATCAAGACTATTGCATGAATCACTTTGAAATTTTGTATGGCGTCGTTTGAAAGATGGTAGTACACGATGATAATGCCAACTTGCATCAGCAAGTCGCCTGTCTTGAAACACGGGTACTTATTGATTTGCCCTATACGTTACAGATTTTATCATTACACTGAGGAAGATCCAATCAAAATGTCTGTAATTTTTCTTAAAAATTAAATATACGAATTTACACACGTCTAATCTATGTTGGCTCGCATTGGCTAATTTCACATTAATTTTTATTAAATTCTTTTTGTATGTGCCAAGGCTTTTACTTCAAAATAATAATATAGATTATACAATAAATGGTTACTCCTCACAATATCCTACACAGAAAAAAATTTGGGACTCTGACAATACACAATAAAAAACATTATTTATGTTAAAACAAATTCTTGTTAAAATTTTTGTGTTGAATTTTTAATATATCTATTTAATTTAACATAATATGATTGTGTCTTTTGAATATTTTATGTAATAATCAAAATTTAATGTTTCTCAACAACAATTTATAAATATGTAAACAAATAATATAAAAATAAGGTAGTTATAAAACATAAATTCTAAAAATAAATTAATAGAATGCGTTGATTTAATATATTATATAAAATATTAATTTTACTGAAAAAATATATTCTCTACAACTAGTTACATACTTTATATGTAGAATGTGCAGATATTTTGTGTTATTTTCTCTTTGTAACAGTAAATATATGTATATTGCATATGTTAAATATCATAGAGGCATCGCCTGAACTAAAAAATGTGTAAGAATAGCATCTAATTTCAGTTAAATTTAACATTATAAATGTGTCAATTTAACCTAAAATTTGTTTTTAAATTATGTCAAAGTATTATGCTTGTGTTAATTTTTTACACAATATTTGTGTTATTTTATAACATATTCATCTTATGTTAAATTAACACAAAAATTTTGCTGGACCGCTTGGGATATGTGAAATGTGTTACATTTAATACAAAATTTTTACTGTATACCAATGTTCGAGCGAGTTCAGTTCCATGGTAAAAGTACCGATTAAGGGATCCAATGCCCTTGACCTATATGATATTATCAAGCCTATGACCCTGAGTGACCTCCAATAGGTTTTAGTTGTCGCTCGTTATTCGTTAAAAAGTTATTAGCAGTTTAATATTTATTCCTCTGCTTTGTATGAAGAGTCAGACAACTTTAGAGAGAGAGAGAGAGAGAGAGAGAGAGAGAGAGAGAGGTAGACGAATTCAAGGAATAAAACTTTCCACGCAAAGTGACTTTCATCCCACCTCCCTTGCCAAGGGATGCACGACTTTCCATGCGAAACGGCTAAGCGAGATGGGGTGGAACTCGCTTCATATGGAAAATCGTGCGGCCTTTAACAGAGGGAAGGTAAGATTAAACTCTCGCTTCGCGTAGAAAGTCGCATGCCCCTTCGCAGGAAGGGAGATGGGGTGAAATTCACTTCACGAGAAGTGAGACATCCCTCAGCAGTAAAAGGAAGTCAGACACCCCTTAGCAGTAAAGGGCCACCAAACTGCCATGGTTTTTGTGTTACTAGCATTTGTAGTGCCCTCATAGCTATGACAACCGGAAATGAGGAACTAATATTTTGGCCGGCATCTTTATCGCTACATTTATCACATGCTACGTTTGGTTATGTTGTGTTCATTACGTTTCATTGACTTCGTTAGCTTTTGTATGCTTTTGTATAGTGTTGCGTTAATTGTATCGTGTCTGAATACAGCATCCTTACTGGAATACAGGCGACAACGAAAATGTCGCGACAACGATACTGTCTTTATCAAGCAGTTTCAACTAAATTTTCGATAAAAACAGAATGACGATTATCTCCTTTTCGTTGTCCCAGCAAGGATGCCGTATTCAGACACGACGCAATTGATGCAACACTACACAAAAGCATACAAAAGCCAACGAGTCAACGCAATGCAATGAACACAATGTAACCAAACGTAGCATGTGGCAAATATGGCGATAAAGATGCCTGTCAGAATGTGCCGGAAACGATGACCGTATTGAATATTAGTTCTTCATTTCCGAGTGTCATATGAGGTCGTCACAAACGCTGGTAATGCTAGGAACAAGAGGGGAGCTTAGTGGCCCTGGTAAAGCTCTAGACATCAAAATAGCGCACAGATCCTCCATTTTGTTTGTGTGTATGGACTTACTAACCGTATCTTATACTAATAATATTTATTGGACTACAAACAACTAAATCAAAATAGCCAATATGGAGGCTGTCGGTATTTCGGCTCATATAAAAGGAATGCACTACTTTGATATTTAGAGCTTTACTTAAGGGGAGCAGGTGGGCTAAAAGTCGCTTCACGTGGAAAGTCGAATGCCCTTTGGCAGGGAGAGGATGGGGAACTCCCTTCGCGTAGAAAGTAAGGAAAAGTATAGAATAGTTTTTAACATTGTACGAGGTCTGTTCAAAAAGTATCGCGAATTTTGAATTTCCGCGGGTTACGTATATTCGATTTTCGATTTTTTTGTGGCGTTATGTTGGTACTCATGTCTCTCACTTATGCCGACAAGTTCGGCCATTTTGAATGTTCAGTTAATTTTTGACAGCTGCTTTGCTTGCACGTGTTTTGGTTCGTCTTCGATTTTTGCCTATTCCAAAAAATGGATCAAAGAATCTGTATCAAATTTTGTGTGAAAAACAAAATTAAGTGCGCGGACGCATTCCGAATGTTGACTGTGGCATATGGTGAAACTACCTTGGACCGAAGCAACGTTTATCGGTGGTACAAAATGTTCTCAGAGGGCCGAGAAGATGTGAATGACGAAGAGCGTGCCGGACGCCCGAGCACAACAACAGACGAAAACATTGATGAAGTGAAGAAAATAGTATTGGCCAATCGTCGAATCACCGTTACAGAAGTTGCTGAGGACCTAAACATATCGATTGGCTCATGCCATTCGATTTTTACCAATGATTTGGGCATGAGACGGGTCGCGAAATTGGCTTTTGCACCATGATAACGCCCCTGATTACACATCGTTGCTTGTGCGCGAATTTTTGGCCAAAACCAACACACTAATGATGCCGCAGCCACCGTATTCCCCAGATCTGGCTTCCTATGACTTTTTCTTGTTCCCGAAATTGAAGAGGCCCATGAAAGGATGATGCTATGCTACGATTGAGGAGATAAAGACGGCATCGAAGGAGGAGCTGAACAAGATCACAAAAAATGATTTTTTGAAGTGCTTCGAGGATTGGAAAAAACGTTGGCACAAGTGTATAATATCTGATGGGGATTACTTTGAAGGGACAAAATAGATATTCATGAATAAATAAATAATTTTTGAAAAAACACAAAATTCGCGATAGTTTTTGAACAGACCTCGTATATAGCAGAAATGAGACGTTATTTTTTCATACTATTTTGATAATAACTTTTTAACGAATAATGAATGATGACTAAACCTATTGGAGATCACTCAGTGTCATGACCTTGACAACATACCCTAATAGGTACTTTTATCCGCAAATTGCAAAACAGTTCGCAAACCCAGACATAAAATGATAGAAGATTTGTGTTTATTTTTTTTGCATGTAGTTAATTTTTATCTATGTGAGTCTTGCGTGCGATGATCGTCATTCTGCTTTAGCATTTGCGAACTACGTTTTACGATTTGCGAATTATGTAGAAGTACTCTAAATTGGAGTTGGCACGAATCGGATGCATACCGCGCGACCTCGTAGCACTCACGCTAGAATTGTCCTGACTTCACCGTAGAGTGATGTGTTATGGTTTTCGTGAAACATGATGCGATATGTATCGCCATCTGTCGCGCTCGTGAAACATGCGCGCCTCATAAATGATTAGAAGAACTAGCGAAAAGTTGAACCATGGCAGCTTCACACTAGATTCAATGCAACCCGCTTATAGTGAGTTGATATGGCTTAATCGGCTATTACAAATTTTTTCCAGTGTAGTCACATTCTTTAGATTATTTCTCATTAAGTCATTTAAGGAATCAGTTTTGAAATATTTTATTATTTCAAATTTGTACTTATAACAACAAATAAAATATAACAAATAAATATAAAAAGTGTTAAATATTATGCACAAAGATTGATGTCAACATACTTACATTAGTAAGTATTAGTATTAGTATTAATAACTCAAAGTAGCTCATAGTATTAGTATTAATCCTATATGAAATTGAGTCTCGGTGAAATCAAATGGTTTTCTCATATGTTATAGATTATGATCTGCTAAACAACATAAAACATAAAAGTTTAAATTAAAAAAATGAACAGTTTTCTGATTCACTGACAGTGTCTGATTCACCTACAGTCGCTGACATCTCACCATAAAATACTCAATAACTTCTAAACAGCTGACCTAAGAAGATAAAATTATTAATGTTTAAAAAGAAATGAAAATGAAAAGAAAATGAAATAAAAATTAGGGATTGTCACTTAAAAAATCCGAGTTGACTTTGCCCTACCTTAGCGATGCCACTGCGAAAATTAAACTGATGAAGCCAACGGCTAGGTCTTTTTAAACTTTTTAAACTATTTTTATCTAAAACATTTTTTTTATGAAACTTATAATTTTCCAGATATTTTGCCGTCTCGGAACATTTTATGTTTCTTATATGATTATATATGTGTTACATATAATTATATTCCACATATAATTACATATTATCATATATATAATGTCCAAGATATGTATACATGTATAAAACAATACTTTGTTACAAGATATGTAGTGTAATTCCCTATTCTTAGCGTAGGCCCAACGACATAGACATGGTAGGGGTCTAGTCCTGTGTGTATGTGTATGCGTGCGTGCGTGCGTGCGTGCGTGCGTGTTCATGCGTGCGTATGCGATATGCAATTATATTATTTAATAAAAAATTGTTTCTCAACTATTTATTAAGTTATTTTCATCATTCATATCCTGGGAATTACATATTCTTTTTAAGTGAGACTCCCCACTTTTTCTTTCATTTTCTTATAGTCCTTGTTCAGATCTTTTCAAAACACTATAATTTTATCCATTTTAGGTCAGAAATTATTGAGTATTTTGGTGAGATGTCAGCGATTGTAGGTGAATCAAATACGAAAACTGTTCATTTTTTTTGCGCTAAAACTTATATATCTTGTTTAACGGGTCATAAGCTATAACATATGAGAAAACCATTTGATTTCACGAGCACCCAATTTCATATAGGATTAGTCCCCCCAGTCCATAAGAAGATCCTTTTTTTTTTTTATTTTTTCAGTCTCTCGCATCTCCTCCTCCTCTCTCATCTCTCTCCTCTCTCTTCTCTCTTTGGGTTGTGTGTTGTGTGTGGTGGTGTTGTGTAAGGCCATATTTGAAAAATAGTATTATCATTACAATGTAATAATTAAAAAGAAATGAAAGAAAGTCAGATTTTAATTTCATTTTTATTACATCCTATGATTAACAACTATAAAATTCATATGTAAAATTTATAGTATTTAAATTTAATAATACAAAACGAAATATTATTAATATAATATTTCATTTATATTGTATTTAATGATTTAAATAATTTTATTTTTTAGAATATAAATAGTACAACATAAATATTTATATTAAACAATACAGAAAGAATAATATAGAAATAATAAGAGAATAATTTTAAACACCTTAAATAATACTATTTACTTTTTATTTTTTTTTTTACTTATAAAATTTAAGACTTGATGTATAAGAATAACCCCGTTTAAGTCCGTTAACCGTTATTTTCTAAATTTGATAACAGTTACTGAAGTTATTTCTCAATAACGGTTAGTAACAGATAAAAAAATAACGACCATTACTTTAGTTCGCAGTTCGTTTACCTAATATTCGAGTCTTACTACTTATATTTTTCCTACAATTGCAACCAAAACAAATGCAATATACATATTTCGTATCATGCATGATTTGATTTATTCTAATTGTTATAAGTTATGACATTTTTGTGGATTCGTTAACATGTATGATTAATTAATTTTTTTAATTTTCTTTTAAATAAATAATTAATTAATTATTCAAATTTGCATTTACAAATAGATTAAATAATTTGCACGTAACAGAATCTGTTGTTAATAATCAATGTATTTGTACTAGTTAATATATTGTAGGTATAATATCCATACTAAACTAATCAAAAGTCAAAGTCAATCAAATTACAACACATAAATAAAAATTAATGTATTAATAGAACTTTCTTTAAACAATTTATAATTTGCCCTTCAAATTTAAAAAAAAAATTTAATTTGTAATTTTATATGCTGTGCATTTCGATATAATTCGCATATATTTATATATGTGTCATTTATTATATATTTTGTATATATATATATTTTTAAAGTTTTTCATGCTTTGCTCCTTAGAAACAAATGTAAGCTAATTAATTAATTTTTTAATTATTTAAAATATCATAAAATACATTTTCATTCATTGTTTCTGAAATTAATTTTGTTAAAATTTTATCGTCATTATCACGTATGTTTTTTAAATTGTTCACATTACTCAATTTTAATGTTAAAATCAATAAATAGTAATTATTATGAATAAAACGTAAGAAACTCATAAATTATTTATTTCCTAATGAAAATTCTTAATGAAATTAATCATTATCTTATTATTAGACGAATTATTTAAGACAATATCGTAGATAAAAATTTACTTATTTATAAATATGTAAATACATTATACTTATGAGATATACACATATTTATTACACGTATTTTATTACTATATTTTATAACTATATTTTATAATTGTAAAAAATCTGTATTATAACTGCAAATTATAATAACCCGTTTAATGAACGCAATCATTGTAGAATAATTTTCCAAACCTGTGTGACAAATGTAAGATTGCAGAAAATGTACAAGATGTTAACGAAGCAGAGCTCTCAAATTCTGTATGTATGTGCGCAAAATGGCGGAAAAATGGTACATGTTGGTTTAATGAGACATCGCAATAGCTTCAGTATTTTAGGTAGTACATATATAACACAGCAGGCATAACGAATGCTTATTCTAGATACGAGCAAATAAAGGTATTTATACAATTTCCATTAATGTGCCAAATTACTTTGAAGTATTTAATCTCCATGTTACTTCTAAGGCAAAGCGACAAGTACTTTCGTTTTGATCAAATTTTATGATATTGTATTTCATTCATGTCACACATGTTATTAGTATATTTGAAATAATTTTGTTCAAATAAATTTTTTATTTTTTGTATCCAAAGGAAAGTGCACAAATATTTTAAAGATTATTATCTGATGTATTAAATTTATTTATAAAAAATATCAGCTTTGCATTAAACTAAGTTCTTTTAGAATTTATGCAGACTCTCTCATTACAAATACATTAAAATTTCAAATGAGAATATGTTAAGAAGGGCTACGAATCAAAATAATGTACATGATATTACTGATATAAAGATATAAATAATAAACAATATAACATATTATAGAACCGTATATATGATTACACAAACTATAGAAATCAAAGCCTTAAATGGTCTAGCTGGATCTTAAATGCTTATATGATTCTAATTTATATACTACGTAGTCCCTAGAAACGCGCGCTGAAATGATTTTTCGGTCTTCAAAATGCTAACTCTACTAAACTAGTAATATTACGCAGTAATATTACGAGTTAAATTGACTAACAATTCAACAAATATTTGATGCTTATTCGCATCTTCGAAACAATCTTAATAATATTGAATAACATATTAAAATCTCTGTAAATAATTAATTCTTATTGCGAAAAAAAAATATTACCTCGTCTGGGAGTCAAAACCAGATCTCTTGCATTCTGTGCGAGCGTCTTAAACCTTTAGACTACTGAAGCCTTAGTAATATTCTTCGTAATAATTGGCATATGAAGTAACAATGTCTTTTTAAGCGTAAATAAACAATATAACATATTAGGACCGTATATGTGATAACACAACTATAGAAATCAAAACCTTAAACGGTTTGACACAGTCCCCAGACTTCCGCCCGAGGTAATATTTCTCGCAATAAGAATTAATTATTTATAGATTTTAATATGTTATTCAACATTATTAAGATCGTTTCGAAGATGAAAATAAGTATCAAACATTTGTTAAATTGCTAATCAATTTAACTCGTGATATTATTGCGGTAGTTTAGTAGAGTGAGTGTTTTCAAGATTGATTTTTCAAAAAATCATTTCGGCGCGCATTTCTGGGGACTACGTAGTATATAAATTCACACAATAATTATACAAGCATTTAAAATCTAGCTAAATCGTTTAAGGCTTTGATTTCTATAGTTTGTGTTATCATAAATAATAAAATTAAATTAAAATTACAGACGTTTCGACTACGGGTCATTATCAATGTTAACATATGTTACGTCCGGACCCTAAGATTCTTTTATTTCAGTGGAAAGAAAAAATTAGGAGGGAGCCAAGAAAGGACGCAATTAACATCGCTCTTGTAGTTATCGCTCAGCGATGCCAGAAGTCGAAAACATTTGATTAAGTCCCAGATGTGAGTCAACGTCGATATCCGACGCCATTACCCAATCCGAGATTTTGCATCCGTCGATCCTCTTTTGGATCAAAGAACTTAATCTTTTTGGTCAAGGATTGGACCCGTACGATCTGTATTAAAACGCAGCGAATCGGGCGGCGAAATGAAATTTAAGCAATCATTTAGAAATATTCATATATAATTTTTCTATAGTTTCTATTTATTATTTTCTCTTAAGTAAAGTTGGACACAAATGTGTGTATGCGTGTACATATAGAATCATGTACATATATTAATGTATGGATTTACAATAATATAAAAGTACATATATATAAAGAGTAAGTACCATGTGTGTGATAGATATTTTATTTTTACAAAAATCAGTGCTAGAAACAAATATAATAGAATTCTGTGTAAGTGTGTGCGTATATTAAAGAGAAGAAAAAGCACTTCTTACAGGTTCGATGAAATATTCAAATGATTAGAATATCTCATCGTAGGATCTGTTGTCTTCTAGAGGGACTGGGGAAGGAGAAGAAGCAGAAGATTCTAAGTTTTGAAAATTATATATCGAGGGTAAGAGAACAGGAGGGAAAAGGGAATTCAAAAGGCTCCGAAAGTGTATTACTAGAGGAACTATTGGTTGGATTGTCAGAGATAAGAGAACGTCGGGGGAGACTCGATCTTGATATTTCTGGCGCAAATGAGCCCTTCTAAGTTAACGACGGGCTTGAGGGGAAATGAATTGTTCGGTATGTATCCGCGTAATATCGGGATGCTAGCCTTTCTATGTTTTTCGAGCTTGGCCCGCTTCTTATATCCTGCTTTGTGTTTATTTCGCCAGACCATCTATTAAAATTTTCTCTTGTTAGTGCCCACGATGGATAATTAAAAAAATGTAAAAGGAGAAAATAATTCCGAAGAGAAGGAAGGAGGAGATAGATTTTCCAGAAGTTATCTGACTAAGGAGAGTAACTGTGGATTACTTAAAGCATTTTATCGCTTAAGTAACTCTGAATAAGAAAAAGAAGAATTACTTGAAGCTTTTTACTGCTTAAACATTTCTGAGTAGAGAAAGAGGTGCATTACTTGAAGCATTTTATTGCTTAAGTAATTCTAAATAACAAAAAGGAGAATTACTTGAAGCGTTTTAGCGCTTAAGTAATTCTGAGTAGAAAAAGAGGTGAATTACCTGAAATATTTTTACCGCTTAAGTGATTCGTTAGGAGAAAAGGTAGGCTGGATGTGTCTGTGGTTAAAAAGAGAAAACATTAAGGAGAAATAAGAGAGCGAGAGAATGTTGATGGTCATATAATTTTAAAATTAAATTAACACGAGAAAGGAAAAAAGAAAATTTGTTCTTACTATTTGCTGGAGGTAGTGATGAACTGTAGCGGGAGTTCTCGGTGATGTCTCAGTAATGTCTCAGCGATGCCTCTTAACCAAGGATGAAAGATTTTCAAATGTAAACTACTAATTTTTTGGATTGCAGTGAGCCGAGAACTCCACACTTCGAACGAACCTGTCGACTGATTGAAAAATTTTCTATAATTGACTGCACTTTTCCAAAAGACCATATATATATATATATATATATATATATATATATATATATATATATATATATATATATATACAAGGTGATTTTAACATATTTCGTCCCATCATGAGCAGATAGAGAATCGAACTAAGTCGAAAAGTCATCTATCATTTTGCAGTTTGCGCAATAATTAACGAAATATTAATTACTAAAAGTTGCCAAATATTGGTCTTGAATAATATTTTATTCAAACTATCAACTTTATAGAAAAACTGCAAAAAACAAAAATCATTTATTTTCTTCTCATAGAACTTTAAACATTTTTTCAGAATTTTTTATCAACTTTTTAGTACTGCATTTTCTTATTTTTACCAATATGAGAAAATACGGTATTAAAAAATTCTGAAAAAATTCTCAAAACTTTATGAGAACAAAATAAATGATTTTTGTCTCTTGCAGCTTTTCTATAAAATTGATAGTATTTGAGTAAAAAATTATTCAAGACCAATATTTGGCAATTTTTAATAATTAATATCTTGTTAATAATACAAAAATTGCAAAATGATAGAGGACTTTTCTACTCAATTTAGTCCACTCTACCTGCTCGAGACGAATGGGGCCGTATATTCATGCCACCCTGTATATCGGGATGTGATGCAATTCGGTACTTGGACTTTGGATGGGTGATTCATCTCTTTTTCCAAAAGTTTCCCAATTATTTGGAAAAAATAAAAGTGATTGGAGTTGTTTTGTTTTATATGTGAGTCAGAAAATGTGATCAAGCTTATCTATGAGTCATAGGGCCACACGTGCTTTCAATCGAACACTAATAATTATTTTCTTTTAATTGATGTTTAATTATATTAGGTGTTGGAATTAATTCGTAGCGTTTTTTAATGAAAGAATGTTATTTATTTCACATGAGCATTAAAAAATACATTAATGAAAGTACTTCCCATCACTTGTAAAACGCTACGAATTAATTCCAACACCTAATATATAATAATAAAAAATCAATATTCGATTGGCCGTGCTAGTGACCCTATTCTGGAGATAATCGTAAGTTATTCGCATTTGAGAGAAAAACAGATTTTCTCGACGCAAGAAAAGAATCACTAGGACGTAACATCTCCACTTTAGACAAATGTTGGGGATGCACATATTTGCAACTTAATAAATGATTGATTCTTTTTTTCTGTGGTTCTTAATTAATAAGTTTCAAATCGATTATTGCTTAAATATATCTGCTCAAAGATTAGGAGAGCGGATATTATTTTTCTCTCTTCTTTTTTGATAAGAAGCAGGAAAGAGGCGAGGCGAAAAGTGACGAGGCGACCTTCAAAACTCCTTCAATTTCTTCATATACTACTTCTTATAAGTGTGTATATGCATATGTATGTACGCGTTTTTTATTGATAGTTTTTCTTATATTTGCGAGAGGAGCAGAAAAGAATAACAAGGTGATTTTTCATACTTTATCTGTATTCTTTCGTACTTTCTTTATATATTCGATAGAAAGAAAGGAAAAAGAAGGAATTCATATATATATATATGAATCCTGAGCAGGTAGAGCGGACTAAACTGAATCGAAAAATCCTTTATCATTTTAATGCTTGCAATAATTAATGCGATATTAACGTTTAAAGATAGCCGAATACGCGCGTCCGCCCGACCTACTATTGCCGAAAGTATGGCCCACCGAACGCACGGCGCGCCGTTTAATTTTAGAAGCCCATTCCCCGTACGCCAAGCTATCGATAGCGGATATTCGGCGCTTTAGAAATAATATCTTGATTGCGAAAATTGGGAAATGATCAAGAACTGTTAGAAAAAACTCAGTTTAGTTCGTTCTAAAGTATGCACATGTACATACAAAAAAATGTTATATATATATACGTAAATATTACTTGTTTCACGTAAATAATAAGAGTATTTTAAAATTATATTCTTTGTAATGATATAACTCATGACATTACTCAAAAGAAGAAGAATAAAAATTGCGTTTTCTCTTAACACCAGAATGATATTTTTCTGCATTTTTCTAAACTCATGAAAGTTTGGACATCCGCATAAATTTCATCAAATGATCATGTAAAAAATTAAGATATAAAACAGCAATTGTATTATTTTTTAATTTTGAATCACTTGTATGCAACATATATGTACTAACAATTGCAAAAGCTTTATGAATTAGTTTTAATTTTGTATGTCAAAAAGTGTATGTCAAATTCTTTTTATTTTGTACAACATTAATAGTATAATTAATAAATTTCAAAAATTCAATCAGAGAACACAAATATGGGCTCACGCTATGGTGTATGTTGCTAGCCCAGCAAACGAGAATGAATTAAAATGGATTGAAATTTTTTTCTATCCAAATACATATTTTATATATATATATATATATATATATATATATAAATAGCGAATACTTTTTTTGGATTTAATTGGATTCAATTGGATTCAATTAAATTCAACTGGATGCAATCGGATTGAAAAATTGCATTTCCTATTCAAAATTTTGAATTAAACAGTATTTACAATGCACAGAAAAAGCTAATATTATTTTTAGACTGAAAGGCATAGAGATATACTCCATGCAATTCCTATAAATAAATAAAAATGTATTCAGGAAAAGCACTCATTTTAACATTTATAAATCAATATTTCTGAAAATCTGAATCCATTTCAACTTATTTCAATCCATTCTCGTTTGCTGGGAGCCTATCCCCATAAGTAGAGGATAGATTAGCAAAAGCTTTATAAAATATTTTTAATTCAATTTTGGCACATAAAATTAAAAATAATTTATAAAATTTTTGCAATTGCTAGTATGTGTACAATTGATCTAAAATATATTTAAAAAAATAATACAATTGTTATTTTATGTTTTAATTTTTTACATGATCATTCGATGAAATTTATGCGGATGTCCGAACATTCATGAGCGGTTTAGAAAAATGCAGAAAAATATCATTCTGTTGCTAAGAGAGAACGTAATTTTTATTCTTCTTCTTTTGAGTAACAATTATATCATTACAAAGAATATTTTCTTGATAATATAATTTTAAAATACTCTTATTATTTACTGGAAACAAATAATATTATTATTTATGTAACATTTTTTTGCATGTACATGTGCACATTTCAGAACGAACTAAACTGAGTTTTTTCGAATAATTCTTGATCATTTTCCAATTTTCGCAATCGAAATATTATTTCTAAAGCGCCGAATATCTGCCATCGATAGCGCGGGGAGTGGGGAGTGGGGCAAGCGCTCCGCTCACCGCCGCGAGACTCTAAACTCGAACGGCGCGGCGCTCCTGCTAGACCATCCCCGCTCCTCGCGGCCTGCACGTCGTGCGCTTGGTGGACCATACCTTTGGCAATAATAGGTCGGGCAGATGCGCGTATTTGGCTATCTTTAAATGTTAATATCTCGTTAACTATTGCATTACAAAATAGTAGAGGACTTTTCGACTCAGTTTTAGATAATAACTGGGCGGTAATTTATGATATAAGTTATATGTATACATTCAAAATAAATATAATAAATGGACAGTATAAGAATATTCACGTAGCAGTTTTACGTTCAGTCAGTACAGTAATTTTGTCATCATATCTGTGCAATTTGTTAAATTGTTTTTATATTAATTCAAAGCCAAGTTTTTAACCTTTTTGAAATGATTATCAATCCGCTTAATGTTGTTAGACTGTTATTAGCATCTATAAGTTCAATATAACAGAAACACTAGTAACTGAAGCAGAAATAGAATTAAAAGAAAATGTACAAAAATTATTGCTGAGTAGCATTTTTTATATATTCATATAAATTTTTTTTATTATTTCTATAATGGATTGGAAGTAACAGAAAAAACCTGTCTCGATTATCAAGAACCTTATAAATTACATAATTCTGAAATAATTGAAGATGATGAAGAAGTATGGGATGAAGATAATTTAAATTCTCATCCTCAATGTTCGAATGATGACGCAGACTTTGACAGTTCTTATAAAAGACGAGCTGTTGAGTATTGGCGGAATTGGGACATTAATGGAAAAAATAAAAACAAAACGAATCATCCGCTAAAATCAATGCAAAATAAATTTAGAAGAATTTCATCTGAACATCAATTAAGATGATGGGAAGAACAATTACATCAGGTAAATCGTATAGAAAAATTATCTTACATTTCCAAATTTACACATGATAAATTTGCTGCAACTGTTGAATCAGAATTCATAATTCATGATCGATCAAAGATGGACTTTACAAGAGCTCAAGAAAAAATAGGAAATTTAAATTCTGTATTTAAAACATCTCACAGTATTGGATATATTCAAAAAGTCTCACCGAATTGTTTCGAGAAAAATTACGAAATTTGTAACTAGAAGAACAATAGAAGATTCCATTGAGTTACAAAATATAGCTAATGATTTTCTGAAAACAGTAAAACCACTTATCGAACAGTTCGGATCTGAAATTGTTTTTAATTCTGATCAAAGTGGTTTCCAATTGGAAATTCATTCTGGAAGGTCATTGTGTAATGAAGGAGTAAAGAAAATAGAGTGTGTTGTGCAATCTATATCATCAACAGCACACTCATACACCATACAACCAATAATATCGTGTAATGGAAATTTGCTGTCACCTTTATCTATTGTATTGAAAGAAACAAATTATATTTGGACCAAGAGTACAAGAAACTTTATTTACACTAATAAATGTTATTGTGAAATCATAAAAATCTGATAAAATGACTTCAGGTAATTAAATAAATTTCCTTTTACAGTACATTTTCAGATACTGTTTTACTATTAAAAAGTAAATATAAATTTGCACATTTAAACGGAATAATATAATAAAATTAAATATAAGTCTTATTTCTATGATATATTTTATATTTTATTTAAGAATTTTATAACAGTCATAAAATAGTTATTAATTTAACATTTATATTTCTTATAGATCACTTTAAAATGTAGTTAGAAAAAGATTATTTCCTAAACATTGATTCTAAGCGTTCTTCTTATCGATTCATGGACTGGTCATTGTCCCAATATAATTTCAGATTTAACACCTGTAGGAAAACATATTACTACTATGAAAACATATTACTACTTATGCCAAAAGGCACTACAGGGAAAATATTTATTAGATGTTTATGGATTTAGAATTTGGAAAAATTTTACTAAAAAGGTTTTCAGACATTCTTTTATTATTGGAAAGTAACATAAATTTACATGAACAAAATAATATAATAAAATTACAATCTCTGATATATAATCAATTGTCATCCTCGCGATATCACAACTTATTTAAATATTCGTGGTTTAAAAGTGATTATACAAACGGAGGACCAGAATTTGAAAATCCAGTAGAATTTAGTTTTGACAAAAATATAACAACATGATATCGAAGGTTGCCGAAGTAATAGAGCTGTAGTAAAATGTTCATGGTGCAAGATGTCATTATGTTTGAAACATTTTTTTATCGAGTATCATTATTGTAATGAGTATAATGAGTAAACGATACAAAATATAAATTTATTATGTATAAACATTTAGAAATTATTTTATTATTAAGTATAATATACATGTTTTGAAATTATTACGTAAATGACAAGTAAATAAAATATTAAAGCGTGAAACTAATTGAAAATAACTTTAAGAAAATAATCTTAAGATATTATAAGGAAATAATGTACAGAGATGAATAAAAAAGTTTTACTCACTTTAAGGAGAAATATTATTATTATAATAAAAATTATTAACTCTTAACATTATATTATTTATGTTCGAGAGCGAGTCAGAGCGAGAGCCCTGACGTGAAATTTTAAAGTGATACGTTGACTCAAAACGGCGGAAAAACTGAGAGCGGCGGAAAACTAAGAAAGTCGAAAAACTAAGAGTTGCGGAGAACTAAGAGTTGCGGAGAACTAAGAGTTGCGGAGAACTAAGAGTTGCGGAGAACTAAGAGCGTTAAGAGCTATTGCTTCTCGGTTTTGCCTTTTATGCTCTTTTGAGAACAAAGGCTTCCCTTCGCCTATGAGATTTTTACACATTCAAAATTTTGAGATGATCCTCTGTGTCGGGTGGCGATTGGCGATTTCGCGCGCAACGGCCAAGCGGCACGCTATTGCCATGCGCGCCCGTTAAATCTGGATTCTTGATTGGGATGAACGCATATTACGCGTTTTGCGTCACGCGCTCGCACGTGCGCTACGACCGATCCGAATTGGTTAGCCGTTATAGCGGTTAAAATTTGCGTACGTGCGACATGCGGTTTAGGTTGTTGTTTTTTGACTTTATCGACGAGGTGATAGCCGAGTTTATATTTTGGAAACTTTTAAGGACGCTTGAGATCCTTCTAGAAGCTTTCGATCCGTATGTCGCACGAACGCCAAATATGAAAATTATATATATTAGGTGTTGGAATTAATTCGTAGCGTTTTTTAATGAAAGAATGTTATTTATTCCACATGAGCATTAAAAAATACATTAATGAAAGTACTTCCCATCACTTGTAAAACGCTACGAATTAATTCCAACACCTAATAATACATGTTGGCCGTATCTCGAACAATTTATATTTGTGATATTTGTAATGTTACAAATATCAATCATGTCAATTCCCTTATTCGTTGATTTATTTTATTGTTCCGACAATTTCTTATGCATATGAGTAGCGTATATAAGCGTAAATAATTAATTTTTGAAAATGATATGTCGTAATGTAACTTTATTACACATGGTTGAATTTGTAAAAAAATAATTTTTAATTTGATAAAAAAAAATTGAAAATTTAAGAAAATTACTGGTGGTGGGGGTATTTTGATAAACAAAAAAATAAAAAAATTTTTTTTATAACTTTAAAGTACTCTTGAAATCGTACAACTTTTGTTGAAACAATTTTTTTCTATGTTTTATACTTCCAACGATATTCGTCTCGATAGAAAAATATCATTTTTTTCACTCCTTAAACATGAGTTAGCGTACTTAAAAAAAAATGTGTCTCTTAGATTTTCGTGTTTTACAACATATTTCCTGTAGAATTAAATCAGTTCCAGACAGTTGTAAAACTTCCCTTATCAATTTAATCCGCTCTACTTACTGGAGCCATAAATTGGAGCCACTCTGTATATATAGTTCTTTTGACTCTAAGAGCCTTAAATTTTATTTTATAATGTATCTTAAAGTTTAATTTAAGAAATTTAAAGATTTAAAGGTCATTATAGGTATGTGTATGTATATATGTATATATACAGGGTGGCATGAATATACGGCTCCACTCGTCCCGAGCAGGTAGAGTGGACTAAACTGAGTAGAAAAGTCCTGTACCATTTTGTAATGCTCGCAATAATTAACGAGATATTAACGTTTAAAGATAGCCGAATATGCACGTCCTCCCGATCTATTATTGTCGAAAATATGACCCACCGAGCGTGCGAGCCGCGAGGAACGGGACTTACCGTCGCGAGCATCTAAGCTCAAACGGCGCGGCGCGCCTGTTAGGCCATTCCCGCTCCTCGCGGCCCGCGCGCCATGCGCTCGGTGGGCCGTACCTTCGACAATAGTAAATCGAGCGGATTCAGCTATCTTTAAACGTTAATAACTCGTTAATCATTGCGAGCATTACAAAATGGTAGAGAACTTTTCTACTCAGTTTAGTCTACTCTACCTGCTTGGGACGAGTGCGGCCGTATATTCATGACATCCTGTATATATATATATATATATATATATATATATATATATATATACCTATCTATTTATCTATATATATAGATCTACCTATCTATCTACCTATCTATCTATATATAAATATATATATATATATATATTTATATATAGATATAGATTTATCTATCTATCTATCTATCTATATGTGTGTGTGTGTGTGTGTGTGTGTGTGTGTGTGTGTGTGTGTGTATGCGTGTGCGCGTAATTTCTTATGAAATTACAAAAAAAATCCCGTAGGGCGAGGAGATTATTTGAGTGAAGCCTAGACATGAAATGCTTATATTAGATTAGGAGCCATCCAAAGGTTATGTGTGGAACCGTTGTTATTCCTGCGTTTAATTGTACTTTATTTAAAGGTATTTGTGAATCCTTCAATATAGCTCGGACATTCTTCTGCAGGCTGTATTCGTATAATAGTTGTACCGCAGGTCGCTCAGTTTGTCTGGTTATGTACAGAATCCTCGTGAATTATCACGTGTGCAAAGACGGGTAATATATTGATTTTTCCATTCAGCCACCGTTTCTTCATAGCAGTAGCAACAAATTTTAAAAAAGGTGTGTTGGTAGACTCACCTTTCCATTGTAATAACGCACCGGAATTTCATCAAATATCGATAGACGTCCTATTGATCCTCTGCTCTGGTCGATACAGGTGACTCTTCTTCTCGTTGACTAAAGATACAACAGAGATAGCGGAATGCAGGCATTTCATGTATTATATAATAATTTAATTTCTTACAATTTCAATTTTGGAAAAGGAGGCAAATAACGCTTAAATGTATATATGTTTATTGAAATTATATGAATATTGTTCTAATATATAGTTTGTTTTTTTGGAAAAAGCGAACATGACTTTGAGTTACACACATGTATATATATATAATATATATATATATATATATATATATATATATACTGCATAATTATTATATTTACTATTAAAAAAGGTATATATATATATATATATATATATATATATAATATATATATTTTTGTATAGCTAATGCTCTATAAACTTTACATTATTATTATTATTTTTAAAAATATATATTTTTGTTGATACTCTCTCTGTCTCTCTGTCTCTCTCTCTCTCTCTCTCTCTCTCTCCCTCCCCTCCTTCCTCCTCCCTCCCCCTTCCCCTTGCCTCCCCTCTCTCTTGTTACGTGCAGCGGACTTTTTTTTCGTGGAGATTTGGAATTCGTTGAAATAAAGAGACAGCTGCGAAAAACGAACAAGTTGAGCATAACAAGTTGAGCATTATAGCCTAGAGAAGACTAAAAATTTTCTTTTCATATTAAAAATTAAAACAAAGAATCCAGCATATCTGCTCCTAAATGACGCTTTGAAATAAATTCAAAATTAACGTGCACGAGCGGCGGGATCAAAAGGACATCGAGTCTGTACCCCTCGGATATTGCGGCTAAAATAATAATAAATATATTATTGGAAGCATAAGACCGGCGCCAAAATATTTTTTAACGGTCGCGGACGATTGTCACGAGTCCGTGATCTAAAAAACAACACGCAACGTTCAGGGGTAGATTCTGAATGGTCTCGTGCCGACGCTGCACATGCGCTTCCTCGACGTACTGTACGTGTGCTTTTCTCATAAATTTTAAGATCACAAAATTAAGGATAATACTTCTACACGCTACAGATTCCGGTCAATGTCCTTTCCCTTGATCAATTAGAAAGCAAGAAATAGATCCCCACCACTTAATTAACGAATCTATTCACCAATTAGCGCTGTTAATCAGGGCAAATTTACTATAAAAACCCCGGTTCCGTGGGACTCAGCGCCTTTTTTCTTAATTTCTCTCTAGGGACGGACGTAGCGGTCCGAAATTCTTATTTTCTTAACCGGCCAACACTTTAAAACTCAGAGTTTTATAGTAGTGCAAGAGAAATTCTATCGACCTCGCATACTTTGCCAGCAAGACTTGAAAATTTAGAGTTAGTGCTGAAGAAACATCATCAACCTCACACACCCTGGTCGGAGGATCCTCACTGATGAGCATCTCAATAATAAGTCGGTATATCTCCATCCTCTGGTCGCCCTCGTTTTTTTTTTCGATAATTCATTTCATTATTTCATTTTATTATTCATTTATTTTTATTTTATTTTTATTCTTTTCTTTCTTTCTGTCTTTCTCCCTTTTGAGTTCCCATGCAAAAGAAAATAAAACGTTGCAGTCTGTTCACGCTATAATTTCAATCCTTGTCGCTGTCGCCTCACGGTAATTGCTCGCCCTTGTCGACAGGTCGCTCGTATCCGCCAGTTAATATTATCATCGTCCGAGGAAAATCAGGCCCAACTCTCGCAGGTCCACTTACCAAAACTTTTTTTCCTCGCTATCCTCTCCGTAACTTCTCTCTTCTACCACACGATATTTTCACACACGCATATAAAAATATGTCTAACCAAGACAAAACAAACCAAAGAAATTGTACAAAATTGTAACAATGTATTGCTAAATATTTCTTTTATTATGTTACTATTAAATTTAACCCTTGTTTGTTAAAAACCTCTTCAAAAACATTTTGAAAAACCTCTCCAAGTACTCATTATAAGCTCTCTCGCGATTGTACTTCGCCCTCTCCCCGGTTACATAAATTAAGTTCCATGACCGAAAGCCAAGGCATACAGACGTACTGGCACATCTAGCATTAAAGTGCGCTCTCCCGGCACACTGATCCAGTTTGGGCCCTTTAAATTAAAAGTCCGACTGGTGTGTCCATTTAGCAGAGCACGAATTGAGATTTCCACTTCGTTCTCCATTCGACCTCCGGCTCGTTAGGAGCCTCAAGACGAAGCGAAGTGCCTCTCGATTTGCGTCGGTCTTTTCTCACAGCTTTCTTGCGGTCCAGAGCTTGGACACGATCAAATCGGTCTAATAATTCGGTTCCTGTTGTGGTCTAATAATTCACTTCCTCAGTCCATACATGCGGAGCTTGGACGTAACACTATATAAAAACCTTATATTGTTATTATTGTTATATATATAATTTTTTTTCAATAGTTTGTACTATATAAAAACTTTATTATTATTTTTGTTATATATGTATATATATATATTTTTGCTAATATTATATAAAAACTTATACTGTCATTATATATTAAAAAAAAAATTTTAATAGATACTAATTAAGACTTTTTTTATTATTATTTTTTTGTTATATATATAGGATATATAGGATATAATATTTTTTTTTTAATACGATATGAAAATTTATGTTGTTATTATTATCTATATATATTTTTATATAAAAAATATGTTTTCTAATAGCTAATACTAATTAAACTTTATTAGTACAAATTAGTTCGGTCCGTTTTTTGTGTTCAAAAATGCATTTATTTTAAAACAAAATGAATGAACAGATTAATTAAAGTATTGTCCATCGCTGGCTACTACTTTTTTCCATCTCTCAGGCAATTTTCGAATTCCATCTCGAAAAAATGACTCGTCTTTGGAAGCGATCCAATTTTGGAGCCAATTTTCGATTTCTGCGAAAGAAGTGAACCGGTGACTTGCCAAATCGTGCTGCATCCTTCGGAACAACCAATAATCAGAAGGAGTAATGTCCGGAGAATACGGCGGGTTCGGTAAAACATCCCATTTGAGCGTTTCCAAATATTTTTTTACGACTTTAGCGACATGAGGCCGAGCGTTGTCATGAAGAAAAATAACTTTATCATGTCTTTGCTCGTATTCCGGCCGTTTTTCTCGTAATGCACGACTCAAACGAATCAATTGTAGCCGATACCGATCGCCCGTAATGAAATCGCCAGGTGGTTTCAACATGGTTTCAGCAGCTTATAGTAAACAACACCCTTTTGGTCCCACCAGATACAGAGCATGATCTTCGAACCATGAATATTCGGCTTTGGCGTTGATGTTGAGATCGATGGCAACGATTGACCGGGCTTAGCGTAGTATTTTTTTTTTCTTGGGGTTGTAAAATATCCACTTCTTATCTCCAATCACAATCCGATGCAAAAAAATCTTTTCTTTGTTATCTTTGAATCAGCTGTTCGCAAGTGAAAAATCGCCTTTCAACGTCTCTCGGTTTCAGTTCATAAGGCACCCAATTTCCTTGTTTTTGAATTATTCCCATGGCTCTCAATCGTGCAGAAACGGCTTGTTGAGTTACTCCCAATGATTCTGCAAACTCCTCTTGCGTTTGACTCTGATCTTCTTCGAGTAATGCCTCTAATTCTTTGTCTTCGAATTTTTTTGGCTGTCCAGAGCGAGGCTTGTCTTCAACGCTGAAATCTCCTTGAAACATCGAAACCATTCCCTACATGATTTATCAGTTGGAGCAATGTCACCATAAACTTCGACAAGCATTCGATGGGCTTCAGCTGCACTTTTCTTCCAATTAAAGCAGAAAATTAGAACCTCCCGCAAATGCTGCTTAACACAAAATTAGACATTTCAAACACAGTAAAAATCAAGGTTTTTGTATGAAACTCAAAGCGATATAAACTGAATATTATTAGCAGATGTCTAACCTCTCTGAAAACGCCAAAATCAGCTGTCACTATGAACCATTCACAACAGCCGGAGCCATCTTTTGGAAAACGGACCGAACTAATTACTCCCAATATATTGTATATGTATTGTATATAGAGAGTTTTTTTTTCCGTTATTAATATGCATATTATTCTTGTGTATAAAACATCTAATTATAATTTGTATATTTTGAGCGGATAAAATTATTTTTAGTCTCTTCTTAATATAGCTGATTCAACAGAGGACTGTACAATTCCTAGCATTTTCTCACTGTGCTGTGTATGGCCTAGACTTATTAGAATATTCTTAACATTTTTTATTTTTCTGTCACATTCATTTCTTATTTCTAGTTTTACAAGCGTAGCGTCTTTGTTTATATCTCTCACGATGCTGATCCCTTTGCGCCGCTCCGTTAGAAATTGGATCAGCTGGCATGTTCGTCAGGACCACGTCTTTTTTGCAGGTCCAGTGTAAGCAAGTGCGCAAGGAATTGCCTGCGATTCTAGATCGCGGAATTTATCCTCAAGTATTGCAGAGGTCGCGACAGGGTCGTTCAATAATGCACTCCCAGTCTCTTAGAGTGATCACTGCTATTCCACCCCTTCGAATTTGGGTGAGGACACCTCTTTGCCACTTTCATCCTTCTTGGACCGCAACCATCTTGTCCAGGTAAGTACGATTGGATAGTAAGGATAGGAATCGGCTCTGTTACAACATCCGATGAGTGAGTTCGTTTATTAGTTCCTTGAAGTCTTCGTGACTTTATTATGGAGTTGGACCCAGAATTTTGTGGGTGAGTCCACTTTTATTATTTATATTTTCAATGGGCTACGTGTTAAAAGTCGCGTGTTTATGCAGATAATCTCTATTGTTATCTATGAAAGAATTATAAGTATTATCTGTTGTAGTGTTCACAACATAATGCAGTTTTGCTCATGTGTGGTTTTTTTAGGAGTGAAGGGCAGAAGAAATTTAATAGGCAGAGGATATTTCCTTTATTTACTCTTTTAGCTCAAGGGTATAGGTGGAGACTTCCTTGGAGGAAAGAGAGGATAGTTGGATTCTGTTTTCGTATCATCTCGTACTTCGGAATATTTTATTTTTTTAGATTCTGGGTTGAATTCTGGCGGGAGCTGAAGCAGCTATATTCTTGTTTATACGTTTCTCCTTTCCTAGGTGTAGTAAAAGATTGATAAGCGAATTCCAAATGGCTTCTATTAAGAACACTGTCCATCCATATATGGTATGCAGAGCATATCCATGTATGATTGTATTAATTTTATGATTTTTGCGCTTATATATATTCCTATTCCAGCGCTAATGTTATCGAAAATTAGAAATCTGTTCCAAAATTTTTCCCAGGCAAATATGACTATCTTTTCTATTAATGCTTTATCTAATAAGTTAGAAAACAAACCTCCATTCACAAATCCTGTCCCATCATTTCTCGTGCTACGGTATTGAGTACGGATAGTCGTTCGGCTGGAATCATTATGTGATCTCGTAAGATTCTTAGGTCATTATCTGAATATATGCTTGTGGCAAATGATCCTGGGCTGATTTTCCAGATTGGTTTGGGCATTGGTTTTAGTACGACAGGTGGACAAGTTCCTATCTACTGGCTGGGGCGTAAACCGATATCATGAATTTCCTAGAAGGTACATAGTAAGTGCGAGCGAATTACAAGCCACTTACGTTTCTTGTTGCATCAGGATGTGAGTTTGTGATGTTAGAAACTGTGTTTCGTTATTTCTAATCGGGTAATTGATCATTCTCGAGTTAAGGCGAGTTTTATCTCAACGGGCATACATTTTACTATGTATATTACTTTTCCGGTCAATAAAGCCATATAGATCCTTGCATTACGTGAAAAGCAAAAGCATCTGGTGAATAAGTGGCGAGAACTAGAGCGTTTTTTAATATTTCCTGTTCGAGATTACACTGTCGTTGAAGTACATTTCGGTATAACTGGCTTATTTAGGTGTGTATATGTTTTTCTATGTACACAAATTTAGAGTTCATGTAGATAAAAATGTTAAGATTTTCTGGTTTATATACTTTGAAAATTGAAATTTTATTATCGGGTCGTTTCGAAAATTAATAACTTCGGATGTTTGGTTCGTACAAGAATATGGCCGCACATTGTTTCTATCTCCTTTTTTATTAAGGCAAAAACGGTATTTTGTGAATTTAAAGTATAAATTATTTGAGGTTGTATCGTCTGTCAATATTTCCGCAAGTTCAGTGTAAAGTGCGCCATCATTAGATATTCTACAAGATTCTTGTGCACGTAAAGCATTCCAATAAGTATTCCCTCCTTCAATATCCACACAGGGGTAGCGATAAATTCGCAAATTACACCTGATCGTAACATTACCTGATTAGTGTTTTGTTGTATAGTGGCATGGTAATCTAATAGTGTAATCGTTATAATTGCTAGTACAATAACATCGGTCCATGTTCCATAAGAATCGGTAAACTGTGTAACTTTCGCTACACGATCCGTCGTTATCCACTTGTCCTGCTAAAGTGGCTGCACGAGAGTCTATCTGATTTGGTTTTAGTTCAGTTATGTGGATGTGCCCCATTTGAAGATATCCCATAATGTATATCCTTTCCCATACCTCGCTAGATGTTTCTTGTACAAGTATTTATCATTATCATCCATAGTGTGAGAGAACATTTCACATTTTTTACCAGTTCTGTTGATCTCTATTTTATATTGGATTACTCTCACAGATTTGAATGCGTCAATTTGGACGAGTTGTATATATTTTAGGGCCTTGTTCACCCTTTGCGGTAGTATATCACACTTTTCGACACTAAATAATGACATTGTAGTTATGTTTGCTAATGGTGATGCGCAATCATAGCCTATCATCCCGTAAGTTTCTTGAGTCCAACTTATTAATAATACTATTAATACTGTCGTAATTCGTCCAATCATTCCAATTCGGGAATTGAAAATTTTATTTGGTTATTATTATTTTGAATTAATTATTGAGAGCTGGTTTTATATGAGAGATTCGCAATCTATTAGGATGTACTATTCGAATGTTTTTCTTTATTCGAATTTTTATATTATTCCGATTTAATACTTCCGATTTATAATACTTCATGAGGTCCTGTATATTAGTTCTTGAAGATTTGGTTACTTCTCTCTTTACAACCGACAGGAATAGAATTTATCAGGGAGAAACTTTCCTCTGGAATTTTAGGATTATTTGAATTTTTAGGATTTGGTAACTTCTCCTTTCAAGGATTTTAGAATTATCCAAACTTTCAGGAAAGATTTGGTAACTTCTCTCTCCAAGGATTTTAGAATTATTTAAATTTTTAGAAGAGGTTTGATAACTTCCTCTTCTAAGGATTTTGGAATTATACAAATTTTCGGGAGAGGTTTAGTAACTTCCTCTCCAAGGATTTTAGGATTGTTTAAATTTTCAAGAGAGGTTTGGTAACTTCCCTCTCTAAGGGTTTTAGAAATATTCAAATTTTCGAGAAAGATTTTGATGACTTCCTTCTCCAAGGATTTTGGATTTCGGAGGGGATGTGGAAATCTTCCTCTTGAATATTTAGAGTAGAATTTTTACTTGATTCTTTAGTTCTTCTCATCAATTTATTCTCATTCTTTTCTTTAAATATTTCATTTTTCCTTTAAATATTTCATTTTTTCTGTTATTCTTTCCTTCTGTCAGCGATGTAGCGACTACATCGTCGTCCGTAATTTCATCGCTGTTATCATTTGGACTAGCATCATTATTAAAGTCTTGGAAATTTTGAATATCTTTTTGATGGGTAAGACAAATTTGCGTATTTGCAATTATTTTTTGATCATCTTGCATTTCAATGCTTGCGCTATCATTATCAAATAATTCATTTAGAGATTTAAGGCGCAAGGTTGGTACTTGCACTTCTTCGTCCAATGTGCGTCCAATCTTATGGCGTTCAAATATGCTTTTTCAGAGACATTTTCTACTATAGTATCTCGTAGACAAATTCTGTGCTATTTTTAATTTCGATACATACCCTATTTTTATCTCTGGATTTTTTATTCTCACAAAAAAAAAGATTCTGATCGTGATAGTACGATGACGAAATGAAAGGTACATTAATTCCTGATATATCTAAATATTCTTTCGCGGAATCAATTTTCGAGGAAGTCTGTTTGAAAAAATCGTTACCTAATATTCCGGATTACAAAATGGCGAAATCGCTTGCTACAATATGAAAGGCTACTTTATTTCCCAAAAAGAGTAGAGAGATTTCTCCAAGAATATAGATGGGGTATTCATTTATATCGTTTAATTTCAATACGTTATTGTAATTGATGCTATCTTTGGGAACAAAATTTTTCTTAATTATATTTGTCTCGGAACCGGTATAAAAAAAATGTGAGGTTTTGATTTACTTGAACAGTAAGCTGTGTTTGTCAAGGTTATGAATCGTATTTCTAACGTGTTTTTGCCTACTGGGCCTTTTTTGATGTCGATGGGTGTGAGACTCGCTCGGTCCCCTGTGACACACTCGGCTTCGAGGGACCGTTGGAGTTTCTCTATTCGTTCATTTTCCTTCGGTTATTATTTATGATTCTTAGCTTACAACTTTCGAGGAGATGCCCTTGTCTCTTACAATATCAGCAGAATAACGGGTCTGAAGATGCCGCGTTTTACCCTATCTTAGATCAGCAGTCTTTAGCAGTATGCCCGAAATTATTACAAATGGCAAATGATTTTTGCTTTAGGTTCTGAATCACATTGTTCATTTTGTTTCTTCCAACAGTTGTTGGCTAAATGACCGGGTTTATTATACCACTGTCAGAGATTACAAGGGACTTATTCTAGTTACTGTTATTATTTGTTCGACAACTTTTAACATTATGGCTTGATTTAGAACATAATTGACAAATAATATTGTTTCCTTGCAAAATGTTAACGGATTCGAGGGTTGCGAAGTCGACATTTATCAGCACTGTGTCCGCGTTTTTTATAGGTTTGATATACTAAAATCTCTTCCAAAATTAATTAATTTTCTACAGTTTGTAGCTGAATGTTCCTTCTTTATAACAAATCTGACAGATTTCTGTGTTTTATTAGTATTTAGCATTTTTACTCGATATACTCTCTTGATTTTGTCGTAAATCTCATTGAATAGAGTTCTCTTTCTATCCGCAACGCGTCAGCTATCATTTCTTGAACATTCTTCCTTTGCTCAATTTCTGATTTTAATCCCCTAATAAAACACTTACATACGTTTTTTTCTAACGATATTTTAATATTTTGATTACAAAGGATATTTTCCAAAATTTGATGGGTCTCCATTATTTGCTTTCCTAAACTCTTCATCCGATTTACGTTTGTGATTATCTTCCTCATTCGTTTGATAAATGCCTAACTCCCCTTGCAATTGGAATATATTTTCTGAAACGCCGTAAACCTGTTTTAGATATTTAATTAATTGTGCTACACACAGTTAAAGTCTTGATCTTGTATAGTGCGATGCGCTTCACCCACAATTCTCGTTCTTATGACTTTTATGAATTGCGATTCAGCTTCATCTGGTAGCTTCATATGGATTCTACTTCCTCGCATCCTTCGATAAAGTAATTTAAAGGAATATTTTTGCCAAAAAGAGTACGACAGCGTATTTTAGTGTAGCAAATAAGTTATGATGCGTCATTGTTCCGTTAGGTCTCTCTGTTTTAGGGCTGATCATAACATTAAACTCTGGTTGAATTGTTTCGTTTGCGAGGTCGCAAGAAGAGGAGAAATATCGAATACAAGAAGTTTGAAGAAATTTGTTAAAATATCTTCTGTAATATCGATTTTATTAAAATCTAGATCAACGTCCCCAGCAATGGATTGAGAGAATTTGGCAGAAGTGGAAGTATATACTGTGTCTTGTGTATTTGATTTAGATTCAATTGAGTCACCGAAGTCAGTTTTATAAAGATTTTCTGTTGTAAACTTATTGCCTAAGGAATCCGAGTTCATTACCCTTACCAAAGATCGCACTTTAAATCCCGGACGAGCCCCCAATTTTCATGTTCTGTTACGTCCAAGCCCAAGATTCTTTTATTTCATTGGAAAGAAGGAATTAGAAGTGGGCTAAGGAAGGACGTAACTGATACCGCTCTTATGGTTATCGCTCAGAGACAGGTGCCACAAGTAGAAAGCACTTGATTAGATCCAGATATGGATCAACGTCGATACGCGATGCTATTACTCAATCCGAGATTGTGCATCCGTCGGTCCTCTTTTAGGTCAAGAAACATAATCCTTTTGACCAGATTGAATCCGTACGATCTGTGTTAAAACACAGCGAATCGGAAGGGCAGCGAAAATGAAATTTAAGCAATCATTTAGAAATATTCATATATAATTTTTCTATAATTCTATTTATTATTTTTCTCTTAAGTAAAGTTGGACACAATGTATGCGTGTACATATAGAATTATGTACATTAATGTATGGAATTTACAATAATATAAAAGTATATATATGAAGAGTAAGTACCGTGTGTGTGATAGACATTTTGTTTTTACAAAAATCGGTACTAGAGACAAATATAATAGATCTCTGTGTAAGTATGTGCGTGTATTAAAGGGAAGTAGAGGAACTTCTTATAGGTTCGATGAGATGTTTATGAGATGGTAACGTTTCTAAGTTGGTAACGAGCTTGAGAAAAGATGAATTGTCCGGTCTGTATCCGAGTAATAATCGAGATGCTAGCCTTTCTAAGTTTTTCAAACTTGGCCCGCTTCTTGTATCCTGTTCTGTGTTTATTTCGCCAAATCATCTATTTTTTCTCGTTAGTATCCATGATGGCTAATTAGAAGAACGTAGAAGGAGAAAATAATTCCGAAAAGATGGATTTTCCAGGAGTTAAGATCTGGCTCTAGGAAGAGTAATCGTGGATTACTTAAGGCGTTTTATCGCTTAAATAACTTTGAATAAAGAAAAGAAGAATTACTTGAAGCATTTTACCGCTTAAGTATTTCTAAGTAGAGAAAGAGGTGAATTACCTGAAGCGTTTTATCGCTTAAGTAACTTTGAATAAGAAAAAGAAAAATTGCTTGAAGAGTTTTACCGCTTAAGAAATTCTGAGTAGAGAAAGTAGTGAATTACCTGAAGCGTTTTTATCGCTTAAATCAGTGGTCGGAATTAGTTGCTCATTTTCGATTCCCGAAGTGACGTCTATTGTTCCTCCACTATCGCTCGCTGCTCGACAGTCGAGCCGCCGATCACGCGGCTAGCGCTATGTTTTAGGAATGTCCCTTAGTGAAAAATACGCTGGTAATTTTAGGAAAAACTTGTAAAAAATTTTACTTTTAATATAATTTTTATAATGACAATAGTGTACGATTATTAGAATTTAGATAAGTTTTCCACATCATCTTTGAGATATTATTGCAGATGTGTTTTTTTTTTTAAGTGGTTTCCCCAATAGGTCTAATCCACTAAAAAAATCGATAAAAATAAACTATACGACTTAAGAGTAAAACATTTGATTAAATACAAAAAAAGGGAGATTCGACTAATTTTCTAAGTAGTTAATTTGATCTTCTAGGTCGTTTGCATGGTATTAAAGACGATATATCCACAAGGATTATAAATGAATTAATTCGCATCAACGAAGACAATGATGCATCGTTTAGACGAGAGCGTTTTTATAAACTTTATTTTAGAGAAGGAACATTCGTAAGATATGTAGACTCAAACAAAAAAAATTTAAAGACCAAAATTTCTTAAGTCGTGGATAACGCGATACATCTAAAATTTTGAAGAACTCGATTTTTTTGTCGTGTTTTAATAGAAATATCACATTGCAAATCGCAAAGTTCTTTCTGAAATTCTTTTTAGACTTTGTTCCTCAATTTGTACTGTGAGAGAATTTTCAAAAAGAATGAAATCTTGTTTTAACGTTTTGAAATCATTGAAACGCGCATTAAATTGATTTATTAAAGATTCAATTATATTAAATTTTTTGAAATTATACTTTTTACCGTGTTCTTTAGAAAGAATCTGGCAGAAGCGGAAAAAATGAAGATTATTATTTTCTAAATGATTTTTAAATAATGTTAGCTTTCTGTAGAAGAAGTCGATATGACTAACGAGTTCCGAATTGGTTTTGTTAGTTTTTTGCAGCTTTAAATTTAAAATATTTAAATGATTTGTTATATCAGTTAGAGCAAGCTTACAAAATGAATCTAAATCTTCAAAGAAAAATTTAAATTTATTATATTCAGCAGGAACCTAATCTTGCAAAAAAAGAAAGATCTCTTTTCTTACTGTAAAGAATTTTTCTTAACATTTTCCTGCGCTGAATCCCATCGAATTTTACAACACAGGGGCACATCTGTGTAAATAGCGTTATGCTCCCCGAGAAAGTTTTGAAATTTCCGATAAGAAAGGAATTTTTTAATCGTCTTTAATTATGTTGATAATTTTTGTGACATTTGACATTGCAATGCATAATTTTACAACTTTTTCGTATAACGCTTTTTGATGTATGATGCAATGAACAACAGGGAATTTTAAATCTCGCTGCTTTATTAGACCGAAGAATCCATTTTTCGAACCTATCATTATCTTTGCATCGGTTACAATAGCCAAACACTTCGAAAAATCTATATCCAATTTTTGAATATTTTGATTAAGTACTTCGAAAATATCAATCCCTCTTGTTGTATTATGCAATGGCATTAAATCTAAAAGTTCCTCGATATATGAGAAATCGTTTTGCATGATTCGAGCAAAAATATTCAATTGACTCACATGCCGATTATTTGTGCTTCCATCGAGATATAATGAGAAGAAAGAGCAAAATGCTAATAAAGATTTTAATTTTTTTCTAAAGAAGAAGCAATGTCATCGATTCTTGATTTTACAGTTTTGTCACTTAATGGAATACTGGAATACTAGCTTCTACAGGAGTTATAGAATTTCCGAACGACTCTACTGCAATAAGGCATTCTTTTACAAATTTTTCATCACTGAACGGTTTTAAATTTTTCGCAACTAAATTCAAAATTGACGAATTAAGAACTTGTTTTGAAGGTGTAGCATTATCCCACGCGATAAAAGAACTCAAACTATAACCTTATTGATGAACTAATTTTAATCCCTCAATCAAATCGAATTTGTTCTTGTCCATATATTTTGAATATTCAAAATTCTTGAATGTTTGATATTATAATGTCTATGAAGATTGTATTTTTTTATGACAGATGGTTGATAACTACGAAAAGCAGATGATTTTATTATGAATAGATGCAAAAAAAATTCTTCCTACGCCTTATTAAAAGATTGCACGTTCTATCCATTTTCTAAACGCATTTAGTAATAATATTAAACCAGAAGGAAAGAAATAATATTCACAAGTTTTATACTTGTGATTTCTTTTTATAATAGTAAATATTTTGCTTGTATTGTGAAACGCAGCACTATCACATGTAACTCTATCATACGTAAAATTATCGCACATAGCACTATCATACATAGAACTATCATACGTAGCACAATCACATGTAATACTAATATTATTACCACACTAATAGTACCTTCTATTTTTAATTTATATAAATTTATATAAATTTACAATACGAATCCCCAAAACTCTATATTTCTATAATCTCAATCTCATAAAATCTTTAACATACATGTCGTATTATTAGCAAACGACCTTTGAAAAACAGAGAAAGAGAAAAAACAATTGTATATCAGCACGTAGTAGGAGTATGTGCATATATAATAGAACCGCGAGATTTAAAAATCTATTATAGATATTTAAATCTCTCGATTTTATTATATAGTTTTATATCATTTATAATAAATTGTTTCTCAATGATTTTTTGGTAGAGAAACGTGTACATTAAAAGTTTTATGCAAAATTATAAAATTTTGGGAATTCACACTGTGTGTAAAAAAGGAACTACTGTTACTAATAGTGTTTGTGATAATACTATATATGATAGTGTTACGCGTATGATAGTTACATGTGATAATGCAACGTTTCATAATACTACATATAAAAATACAAACAAAGTAATAGTGAATATTATTTACTTGTGAATATTATTTCCTTCTTTTTATAATATCTATGTTTAATTAAATGTTTTGTATTAGAATATTTTATTTTCAAGCCATATATTTTATCATCTTCGATTTTTTTAGTGGAATAGATATACGGGGGAAATCAATAAAAAAAAACGCATCTGCAGTAGTACCTCAAATGTGAAAAAATATCTTAATTCTAATTATCGTACATTATTGTCATTTTTGCAAAAAATATATATCTAAATATTAGAAAATTTTATTTATAAAAATTATGTTAAAAGTGAAATTTTTTACAAGTTTCTCTTAAAGATACGCTATTAGCGTATTTTTCATTAAAAAACACTCCTGAGGCAACGCGTGATCGACGACTCGAGGGGCGAGCGATAGTGGAGAAACAATGGGCGTTACTTCGGGAATCGGTCCGAAATGAGTAACTATGAGTAATTCCGATCACTGGCTTAAGTAATTCGTTAGGAAAAAAGATAGGCTGTATTTGCGATTCAAGAGAGAAGAGATTGAAAAGAAATAAGAGAGCGAGAGAATATTGATTGTCATATAACTTTAAAATTAATTTAACACGAGAAAGGAAAAAAAATTTGTTCTTACTATTCGCTGGAGGTAGTGGCGAACTATAGCGGGAATCCTCGGTGATGTCTCAGTGATGTTCCAGTAATGCCTCTTATCCAAGGGTGAAAGATCTTCAAACGTAAACTACTAATTTTTTTAATTGCACTGACAATGAGCCGAGAACTCCGCACTTAGAACAACTAAATCCGTCGACTAATCAAAAAATTTTCTATAACTGACTTTCCAAAGGGCCATATATATATATATATATATATATATATGTACTAGTCGGATAACGTGTTTAATAAGTGAATATCGAGCGTAGAATGTAAATACAATGATTTTTGCCAACTCTCGCAACAGTAACTCTCAATACTCGCTCGCTCCAAACGCTCATTACTCAACGCCCGCTACAACGTCTCTCTCTGCTTCTTCTTCTTCGCTCGCGCAGACGCGCACGCGTATTCCTATATTCTTACGCCTATGTAGCAGCATGCAATGCTGCTATCCACGCTCGGGTTAGCATGGGTTTTTTAGCTCTCACACGTCTGTTATTTTAATTTTTATATGTATGTATATATATATCAGTAATATATTAAATTAGTTATTTTCGTAGCCCTTCTTAATATACTCTCATTTAATTACTTTTATTACTTGAGCCACATTAAATCATGTATATAAAAATAAGTTTTATGAATAAGTTTTATAAGTTATATTTAAAACTTTTAAAATTATACTCAAAACTTCAAATTTTAATTAGGTACTTTTGTATAATTGATTTGAGAAAACTGATTCAATAATAATTTATATACCTATGTTTATATCTATTAAACTGATTTTATATCATTCTACATCACGAATTATCGCGTCCGTAAATTTGGAAAATTCTTTTCTATATAAAACTATTTGTTTCCGAGTTTTTTCTCCCGACAGCGCGTTGTTTACATGCTGTGGCGTTAAAATAAATTCCGTCGTTTCGAACGTTACGATATTGCCGTCTCCTTTCTAAAGTTTAATGATTGAGGTCTGATCATATCCAACTCATCATAACGCGGAGTGTGAAAATATTATATGTGAAAGATTCCTTTTCGTTTGCATGTATATAGCTGGAAAAAAATATATAAAGCTGATATTTTCAAATTATGATTCCCATTTTATATAATTCCCATTTATGATTACTGTCGAAAAAGTATAATCAAAAAGTATAATCAGTAAATTTAGAAGATCATTCCCAAGCAACACAAAGTCCAAAATCAAAACATAAGACGTCTTAAAAACGTCTAAAAGATATTCTTGTGAGAATCGTCTAAAAGATATCTTAAAAACATTTTATGTTCGATTTTAGATATTGGATCTAACTAAATTTGTTTTTTATTTTTCTTTTGTGCGATGAAACCAAATGTATGAATATACTAAGCTCAACTTTCATTTGAAACAAATATTGTACGCTCAATGCTCGTAAAATCGAACAACACGTCGGCTATTCATACTGACATACCTCATTTCTTTAACCCATTCATGTCTTTACCCCAGTCTATCCTTTTACTTTTTTTCCATGTCGCGCCATAAACCTCCTGACGTATTTAGGAAATAAGTCCCGTGTGCAAAACACGGCGGAGGAACTCGGTGCTTTCAGGAGAGTGTTTCCAGCAGGAGAGGGCAATAAGCTTCGGTGCGATGTAAAGTCCCGAGGGCTAATAATATTCCAGAAGCGTATACAGAAGTTTGTAAGACTCGAATACACGGTGTCAATGATCTCGGCGCAGTAGACAAAAGATTCGTGTGTCGGCGACATATTCATTGTAATATTTGTGAAAAATGTCAAAAGGATACATGCAATCGTAACTCGCATCTTGAAAGGATCTTCCCGCAATCTCCCTGTCTTTCGCAGAGTCGTCACACTTCAATGATTTATTTTGACACCGGCAAAATAAGACAGAAAAATATGAGACCCTTTTACTAGTTATTTTCGCAATATTTGTCGCTTAAATTTAGTTCACGTGTAAACAATCTTGTGATTTAATAAATTTTTTATAAGTACGTGATTTACTAAGAGTTAAAAAAAAATGCGTCTTCGCAATGGTGAGTTTGTCATCAAAGAAATTACAATCTGTACTTATACAACTCACAAAATATTCGTACATACTTACACAAAGCATATGACAAACAGGTATATTCGCGCATGTATTTCGTCTAAAAAAAAACTGAGAAGGAAAATTTTTTGCAAACGCTTTAAGCGAAGCTTTCGCAGCAAAGAGCAGCTTCCTTTGCGTATTTACATGAAAAGAAAGTATTCAAATACAATGCAAACATGTTATATATGCAACACGACACTCGGATTTAAAGATGCACATTTGTCAACAAGAAATTTTTATTTCATTAACCTTTTGAAGCATATCAGCATACATTTTTCTTTTTAAACTTTTTCTGTATATCATGGGAAGAATATTTATTATGAGAATAAGATTTATCATTCTAATTTAAAAGAATATTTTATTTTGATTATTCATTTTTTTCCTTTATTAATATATTTATTAAATTTAATTATATTTATGTAATAAGTATAAAAAATGGGTAGGTGTAAGTTTAAAAAGTAATGGGATAATTTAATTTAAGATTCATTAATTATAGAGGTGTGTTGTGTTGAGGGTAAAATTATATAAAAATAAAATGTTGTTTATAAATAAAATATTAATATTAATATAATAATATTATTTGTAATGATATATTATGTTATGTAATGGGGATTAAAAAAGTTTTATTTAGATAGTTTTTTTCTATGTGAAATTTAGTATACGGGGGTCGTTTTTCAGGGGGGTCGCTGATTACAAAGTCAAAATATAAAAATATTGCATCCAAAATGGCGGATTCAAAATGATGGATTGAAAATTTTTAATTAAAATTAAATTGTGTATGAAATTCGAATTCTAAGACTTTGAAGGTTTTTAATTATGAATTAGAGATTCATCTGAAATGGATTTTTGGAAGAATTTTGGATGAATGAATTTTAGAAGGATTTTTGAAAATTATAAAACTCATCCGGGTGAAATTGGCCTCCTTACTTTTGAAAAAATTAAGTTCGTATAGCTCATTCGATTGCCCATCGTTTGCCCACGATTGCCCCGTTGGAATTTTCGTTTGCCCCTTCTAGTTTAAAAGTTACAGAAAAATCAATTTTTGAGGGGCTAACACTTCACACTAGCCCCCCAATATTGAAAAATCCAAATTTTTTTTGCAAACGTTTATCCATCGTTTGCCCACGAATGCCTCATTGAAATTTTCATTTGCTCCCCTCTAGTTTAAAAGTTATAGACAAATCGATTACAAAAAACAATCGACAACAAAAAATAATAACATATCCTACCCGCTTGGGGCCTAATCGCTTAGAAGCTGCAGCGTAGACAGTGTCCGCTTGGAATATTTCTAACAAGTAAGACAATAAAAAAACCGCTCTAAAAGACTATTCTCACACCCTACTTAATGGATTAGAAATATTCAAAGCGAACACTATATCTACGCTGCGACTTCTAAGCAGTTAGGCCCCAAGCAAGTACGATATGTTATTTTTATTTTGTTCGGGATGGCATAGTCAATAAGCACTAGTCTATACACCCCACTGTCTACACGACAGATTTTCTAACTTTAACAACAATAGTACAATTATAGAAGTGCGCCCCATTGTAAAGGGGGAGAGAGAGCGAAAGTCGCTTCGCGTGGAAAGTCGAAACCCATGTAGAACAATACAATTATAGATCTCATTTTCCTAACTTCAATAGTCATCAACTTTAACTCTTAATATCTCGATTCTCAAGGCAGAGCGATACTTTTTTCTGAAGTATTGAGATGTATTCATTACCTTTTAGTTACCTATTTGATCACAAGCTTCCCTTAATCGATTTGTCTATAACTTTTAAATTAGAGGAGGGCAAACAAAAATTCCAACGGGGCATTCGTGGGCAAACGTTCGCAAAAAAATTTTGGATTTTTCAATTTTTAGTGTGAAGTTAGCTTTCCCAAAATTGATTTTTCTGTAACTTTTAAACTAGAAGGGAGCAAATGAAAATTCCAATGGGGCATTTGTGAGCAAACGATGAGCAATCGAATAAGTTATACAAACTTAATTTTTTCAAAAGTCGGGGAGGCCAACTTCACACGAGTATAAAACTTAATTTATGCATTTCGCTTCCGTTATTTTGAATCAATAATTTTGAAAATCTAGCATCAGATTAGTAATTAGCGACCACAAAAATTCCCTAAGACACTAAGTTTCAAGTTAAAATGTTAAAAAACGTGAGCAAAAATGAATTTGTCCGAAAAAAGTTTTTTATCTTTGTTTATTTATAAAACTCTTACAATAAATAATAAAGACTACTAAACTATTTTTTTAATAATCTTATACTTCTACGATACCAGAAAAACACAAAAAACCAGAATGCGTCAATTAAAAAATAATCAAAAATTAAAGAAGTTTAGGTAGTAACCTAAGTTACCACCTAAAAAAACTAAAGAAGTTTAGGTGGTAACTTGGGTTACCATTGCATTTGTTATTTCATATTAGGAATACCCTGAATATCTTTTATTACGATTTCCATGCCTTATGGTTTTATGATCATCAAATCTAATTTCTGTAATTAAATAATTAATCTTAAATAATTCAACATATCCCATATTTTTCTATTAGTACGACCTTACTTTATCACTACATAAAGAATTTATTGCCAAATATTTATTTATTAAGTAACAAATAAGGTTTAAATGCTCATCTCAATGAAACTTGAAAACATCCAGATTCTAAAAATCTTGTTTTACAATGACTACAGATAATAATAAATTTTCTATTAAATAGTTTTCAATCCAAGAACAATAAATTCATAGTGGAACCAATAAATAGCATTTATTAGCTTAGCAGAAATGTCGCTATCTCATATTAGGCGTCTATCTCATAATAGAGGGCTTTCCGCTAATAACAATAAATTGAACGCAATGCGTGTGTACGTGATGATTTGATTTTTTCTTCCATAGATAAGATAGAAGTTCACATTGAAAAAGGACTCCGCACTAATTATATTTATAACAAATTGAGTCTCAGTGAAATGAATTAGTTTTCACATCAATTTATGATGAACATATAACGAACAAAAAAGATGTCTTAGGCTAGTATTCATAGTCACCTTATATGTAAGACCGTCCTAAGTATAATCTTAAGTTGTCATAAACTAGTCACATATTGGTATTCATAGTGTGTCGATTCCTATATTCAAAACCATCTTAAGTCAAGTCTTAATGAATTAATCAGAGAGCCTTATTAACATCTTAAGACAATCTTGAAATAAAAATTGATTATGAATACCTTAGACACTTTTCCAATAATGGACAGTTTTAAGCTGTGATATCAAAGATGTAAAACTTGCACTCATAGAATATCTCTGATGCGCTACAGTTCCAAAACTATCCATAATCCTTGTGTCTGACACTTTTTATTTAGGTACTACATTATGTGTGAAAATTCATTTCACCGAGACTTAAATTTTATATAATTAGTGCGGAGTTCTTTATATTATATATTTGTGGACAGACTTGCTTTTAGTTTATAATGTTTCTCTATGCACATATATTTATACTCTCTAAATTCTTTAGAGTGAAATCACACTGTAAAGAATTTAAAGAGTATTTGACGCTCAAGTAGAAACGCTTGAATCAACGTGTCGAATGTTCTACGTTTAAAAAATGTCGAGGCATGATAAGCAATATCTGCTGAAACTTCCTTTCACATCTGCAAACGATTGATATTAAAGTAAAAATTTTCCATTCAGTAAACGAAGATCGGAAATGCTGGAAAGATTTAACGCGGAGATTTTGCATTGCTCGCGGGCACTCTCTCGCAGGACGAATGCGATACGCCCATCGGGAATTCCATTTTGGGCGCGACGTGGCAGTCATGTTCGGATCCATTGCAAATATTGAAAAACGGCAGTCACCTGCTCTTTCTGATGTAATGAATACTCGTAAAATATTACTCTTCCCCTCTGTATTTTCCTCTTCTCTTCATTTGGACCGTACGATTTTTTCTATCGCAGCTTTTTCGTAACAATTTATCAAAAAAACTCATATAAATCGAAATGCGCTAATTGAATTCGCAAAATTTAATGTTTTAATTAACTCTCGCACGTATGTACCGATATCATTTCGCTCGTATAATCGACCGCATTCTTAGTTCTCATCCTCCGCGAATATTCACGGCGAAACTGTTCTTTGTGAATGCTCAGAAATCTGCATTGTCGTGAAAATGAAATTTTTTTTAAGATAAGGTTTGTTTCCGCCCACAGCACAATATTGCAATAAATGATAAAAGAGTATTATATGCTCGTTTTTGTGTAACGATTTTCGAAATATGTATCGATTTTCTTTTGTTTTAATTTATTGTTCAATTAAATTATTGTTCTACAGTTTTTCGGTAAACAAAGTAACGGCGAAAAAGTGATTTTATTGAATAAGATAAATTAATATTAATATTTTACGAGTAAAATAAATTATTAAGTAAAATAAATTATTTTTGTCTTCTATAAGTATATTATAGATATACTATATTACTATTATATCATATTCCTCTAATTATAATAATTATTTACTCGCTGTGGCAAGATATATTTTTTGCAAAAATTGTGAATTGTCTGGAAAGTCCATAATGATTTTTCAGTAGATGATGTTCAAAAACCCAGAAAACTACGAGAGAGGAATTATGAAATTACCTGAAAGGTGGAAAAATATTGTGAAATAAAATGGTGCATATATTACAGATTAAAATCATTTTTAATTAGAAAAAATTTGTATTTAAATTTTATTTGAAAATTCACACAGATCTTCCAAACAATTTAATAATTAATTTTTGTAATGTTTAACATTAACAGAGTAACAATAACGACATTTACATCAAAGTAGAATCTAAAAGAATGTTCATCTTGACACTGAAAGTAAAGTCTCGGTCCATTGCGACAGTAAACTCTTGCCACAAAACGCGTGCGACGCGACTAACAATTTTTGCAGCAATTTCTCGCTACTGTCTTTTCCTTTTTATTTAGAACGCGGTAAAGTCGAGAAGTAACGAGAACGTCGGCGAATAGTCGGATTTAATTAAAGTACAGAGCGCACGTAGGTTAACGTTAATGTTCGCAGTGGAAAAAAAATAAAAGCATGATAGGCGAGTTAATTATTTGTCACTTCTTGCACTTATTCCAACGAGCGTTAAAATCAAAGACATAAATACAGCGTGATCGCTATAACCATTTCGCGCCGAATACTCAAGTCTAACTAGAACCTCTATTGGAATCTGATCGGGAGCATCCTTTCAATATTTTGCGCAAAGTCTATTTCGATTGTTATATATATTCTCATAAATTGTGATAAAACTTTTGCAAAAGTTTAAAAACACGTAGTTATAAGAACACGAGAAAACCGTGTATACGAGATAGAAAATATTTTCACGTTGACTACCTTTAACAATTTTCATTTCCTAGCAGTGCATGTGCGACGTGACACTCAAGCGTATGAATATTTACATTAAAATAAGTCAAGCTAAAAAAAGGAAAACGAAAACATTTTTCATATCATTTGCATGTGTAACACAAAAATTGTCGCGTCTCAGTATTTATTATGTCACTTATTCCGCATTAAGATCTAAGAATAAAAAAACAGAAGTAATTTCTTAATGTAAGAAGCACTTTAATTAAAATTCTACAATGTTAAAGTGTAATATATTCGTAACTATGTTGCAGAATACAATTTTATTTCTGCCTCTGAAGCTCTTAATTCTCTTAACAGAGAAGCAAATTAAAAGCTATCATTTTTAATTGTTTTTAGATTAAACATTTTAACATTTTTGTTGAGACAAAATAGCAAATAACAATGTCAAAGTGTTGTTTTAGAAGTACAAATAGAAAGATTCTTACGAATCTGAGCAATGTCATCATAATTGCAATAAATAAAACTTTTATCTTATAATGTAAAATAAAGCCAAATGTCAATCACCACAAGATTTTCATGTGTTTTAAAATATATTAGGTGTTGGAATTAATTCGTAGCGTTTTTAATGAAAGAATGTTATTTATTTCACATGAGCATTAAAAAATACATTAATGAAAGTACTTCCCATCACTTGTAAAACGCTACGAATTAATTCCAACACCTAATATTAAAAATCAATTTATAGACGTTTCATTTTTTTATTTGCTCTCTCATGAACTCACATCTTATAACAATTTATTTGTAACCTTTATATTGGCGTAATAGTACATTGTTGAACTAAATTCAATATAAAATTTAAATTCACAGAGTTTGAATATATAGCGAGATACTCCAGAATGATGTTTTTCAAGATTTTATATAATAGATTAACGATGTTCCTTCGATTATATTATCGATTTATACTTTAAATTAATTTGGACTGCACGAACTTTTATATTATAAATACATTAAAGAGGATTCAATTCCTGAAATCGAAACGTCTGTAAATTGATTCTTAATATATTTATTTTAAAACGCATGAAGATTTTGCGGTGGCTCACATTTGATTTTATTTGATTTATTTCTTGGAGCCTGTCATTCGTTTTATGAATATTTATTATTTATTCTTTTTTATGAAAAAAAAATACTTTTTATCTTATCTATCTCAGCTTTAACCAAAAACACAATCAAATACACATTTAAATATTTAAGTGAAGTTATTCACCCTTTGGCGTATACAGTATATTCACGAATATGTGTTCGATTGAAACTCCCCCAAAATTGGAAGCCTAAAATTGCATCGAATTATCGATGTATCTGATCGGGATTAGATCGGCAACGTAATTTCTTTAATGCAATAAACAGGCACGCGTGTATCGAGGTACAATCGCAACAAACCGGAATCATGTATCCGTATCGATATGCGTTAATGACACAAGTGGTCCACCATTGCACTCTCGAATCTCATCCGTATTAAACCGCTGACCTGCGTGTACGTAATAATTCGTGGATGGTGAAGACCGTGGATGTGAACGCTATAGTACATGAACCGCTGACATTCCTCGCATTCCTAAATCGGAGGTCAACCCAATCAGATCAGATCAGTATGGAGCTTGTACGGGAATTGGAATAGCTTACTCGCTAACAACACGACGATCGAAGCCATTTATTGATCGGTGGTTTCAAGACGACTACGCAAACACGAGATAACAAATTTCAGAATTGGAAAAACTAGATAAAATAACAACAATGCTTATTCGTAGTTTGAAAATTGGATATTTATCAAAATATCCAAATCTATACAACAAATCCTGAAAAAATTACGATCTCGAATGAAAAGTTTAATGAAAATATATTGCGAATCACTCATACCATGATAGAAATTTAGATATGGAACTAGTATGGCTCTTGCATGAATGCCATGCTGCCATATTAGGATCTAGCATGGCAAATTTGCAAGCGCCGCGCCAGCAACCTCACATTTTGTCTAGTGGCGCTGACGAGCAACTGACGTGCCGTCTGATACTGATGGACTAATCTGACGCCGCTAAGCGACTAGCCTAGCGTACATGTGCATGGCACATTAAGAATTAAGAAATAACAACGGGATTGACATCGACTCGATTTCTTTGATCTAAAGAAATTTTTGTTATTCCTTTCTATTAGAATTAAAAAAGTTTTTATAGTTTTTATAGTTTTTATAGTTTTGCAATTCTTTTTTTAAATAAAATATATTTTTGCAATTCTTTTTTTAAATAAAATATATTTTTTATATGTAAATAACAAAAAAATTTTCTTAAATAAAAATAATTTTTTTATGTAATAAAAAAATTAATTATATCTTAATGAAAAAAAAAAATTTTTTTTATTATTACTTTTATTTTTCCAGTTCAATTTATTATTTATTGTTTCGCATACTTATGAGTCTTAGTAACAATTCATTATTAAACAACGCATTGTATCGCCGGCAAGATTTGAACATATATTGAAAATAAGATATTGTACAATATCTCATTTTCAAAAAAATTTTTATTGATCCAAAGAATTTTTTTGAATACGAGCAAAGAAATATTTCTTTAAAATTAAGATTTTTTTTCAGTGTACGATCCCTAGAATAGTAGTCTAATACATACATTTACGCTGAACTAATCGCACGCTTGTTGCGCTCGAGTCATTGCCAACGTTACTTATATACCTCCTATTGTAACCATTCTTAATTTCATGCCTCTGACAGTTTAATATTATTAATATTTGAAGAAATTACATGGAAACGAAATAATACACTAGTATTTATTAACTTAGTTAGGAAATGATAATGACAAAGTGATTGTCCTCAGTTTCGAGAGATCGTTCGACCGTGGTGAACGTGTTTTGTCTCGCTGCGATCTGAGTGTTGTATGTTTTATTTTTAAGCGTAAATGTGGCCGTGTTTGACTGTGCCATTTGTGTTTGTGTTCTAGTGTTTTCCTTTCTCAATCTATCCCATCCTTGTTGCCGTTCTCCCGTCGAGAACCAATTGTCCTCGGCAACGGCACGATACTTGTCAGCACTGTGACAAATTTTCTAACTTGAATAGTCGTAAGGTTAATATCTGAGGCTCGCGAGGCAGAATGATGTTTTTTTCTGCCAGATTCCTTCGTTTTATGAAAAAAAAATACATCAAATAAGCCTAATTTTATTGATTTTTTTGTGTAAAAATAAAGGTTTGACAAGAAAAAAGAGTAATAATTCATTTCGCCACTGCCACCTCAAAAATCAATAAAATTAGATTTATTTGATGTAGTTTTGCATAAAACGAAGAAATCTGGCAGAAAAAACGTTACTCTGCCCCGCGAGTCTGAGATATTAATCATTAAAATTTATGATGATTTAGATTAAAAAATCTATCGCAGCCACGAAATACTGCGATGCAAGCGCTGCGATTATTTTCATATGAGGCGCGAGCCTGGGTCTGTCGTAGACTTCGTTAGACTATTTAAATTTTACTGCGAATACTAATTTACTACTATTTTCCAGATCCTTATCAGGCGCAAGACTAGGCCTTTTATGGACTATGTCAGATTTTTTTTAAGAAGTTATGACGTGACAAAACAGTGACGAAGTATCCTGACATTGGCCAGTATCGTGGCACTGACGAGGAAATTTCTATCAGAACAAATGAAATAATGTTTAATCAGAAGATGTGACGTGTAATTTAAACAGTTTTCTTTATGTATAAATAAGAATGAATGATTCGCATTATGCTTTTTTTTAACTTATATACACAGAAATAATTTTGTTAAAGTGTCTAAATTAAAGGTTATTATTACTACGAGGGCAAAGTGAAAAGTTCTCGGTCTAACCCATAGATGATACTGCTACAAATAAATGTATTTTTAAAGTAAAAAACTTATTCTTTCACTTCTAGGCCGAGAACTTTTCACCTTGCCCTTGTAGATATAGGTAATTAATTAAATATTAATTTTCCAGTGAGAAATGATAATGAAATCGACATCGAACTTATTATCGATGTTGATTTGATGTTGAAATCATCAAATCGAATCGACATCGATTCTATTATCATTTCTCATTAGTTTTGAGAATAATTTGGTTGGATCATTAACACTTTGACGGCCGCATTTTTCAGAAAAAAATTTGCTCTTGCCGCCGACATATGACGAAAACTACTGACTGTCGTCGGCACTTTTTGTAGGTTTTGTTACAAATTGAAAGTATTGATCCTTGATCATTGTTGTCTAATATCATTTGATAACATTTGATAAGTTATCAGCGTACACCTCATCATCACTTTTACACATTTTTAGGGGTATTTTCTTTAAATTTATAAATACAGCTTTTGATCTATAATATATATGTAAAAAACTATAGTGTTATATTAGGTGTTGGAATTAATTCGTAGCGTTTTTAATGAAAGAATGTTATTTATTTCACATGAGCATTAAAAAATACATTAATGAAAGTACTTCCCATCACTTGTAAAACGCTACGAATTAATTCCAACACCTAATATAACTATAGTATATATATATTAGGTGTTGGAATTAATTCGTAGCGTTTTACAAGTGATGGGAAGTACTTTCATTAATGTATTTTTTAATGCTCATGTGAAATAAATAACATTCTTTCATTAAAAAACGCTACGAATTAATTCCAACACCTAATATATATATATATACTTCATTTATACTTCCGCAACAATTAATGCCAGCTAATAATTGTTAATTAAGACATGTTATACAATAGAACTGCAAACCGTAAAAAATTAATTAGTCGTAGTCGATTATTTTTCTCATATTCGACTGTGATTGGTCAATTTTTATATGGTCTATTGTATAAGGCCTGTTAAGCCCATTCTACAATTGCGTAAGCGTAATTGTAAGTTGTAGTTGTAAGAATTGACTAATCACAGTCAAATATTTTCTTCATGTTTGTGATTGATTAATACTTACAACTACGCTTACGCAATTGTAGAATAGGCTTTAATCAACTTAACTCGGCCGTGAACTCGGCCGATAAGTACTGACTCAGTAAACTCACGCACATGTGAGTCCGGCCGACCATTGGCTCAATGAACTCACGTATACGTGAATCCGACCATCATAGTGTTAAAATAATTATATAAGAAATTCAAGCATGATAAGCATTATTGCAAAAAGTTTTGAGCAATCAGCTTGAGCATCCTACCTATAATTATTTGGATGGTCCAGCAAAATTATTTTCAAATTGTATCTAAATTTGTATCTAAATTTTTAGATATTTCAGAAAAACCTTTTCCATGTATATTATAATTTTTGTATTATTTTAACTTATCAACATAAATTACGTATGTTAAAAAAGTATGTTCTTATATATACATACAAAGTATTTGCTCTAAATTTTCATGACTAATGTTCATGCCGCATTACCTTCAAAAAATCTCCTGGCAAAATCCCTAGTAATATTCGGACTGCTCTGATAGAAATCGTCCGACGAATTCTTTTTGTCCCGTGTCGCCGTTGAATATTCCCCGGTGTTACGCGCGATGCAAATGATAAAGAATTTACATTTTCCTTAATTTGCACAATAATGGTGGCGTCACCTCTCGACCCTGTTCCACTCGCGACTCTTCCGTGAGAAAACTCCCCTGTCGTACTACAACTCCTCATTGAATTTCTGCGGGATATTCGCTTTATTTCCGACGTTGCAATAATAGCACTTGACTACAAAGTCATTATAAACATATTTCATATTAAATAATAATAAAAATATATTATATAACATAAATTGTAATAATAATAACTCAAGTGGAACAACAACGTTTATAAAATGTTTAGGAATGGTTATTTTTGTTTTAAAACCATTTAAGGTTATTTTAAAAATGTTTTATATATATAGGAACTGGTTAAAGAACTATGTTGTACAAACATTTTTTAAATCGTTATTTTTTAAAATAAAATATAAATGAAAAGAATAAGTGAGTGGTGAAGAATCGCATTGGAATTATATATCATTTTAATGAAATGAAGACATGAATTTGTCAAATTAGAATATCTGGTCATATAGCAGATTATTGCACAAACTCATTTCCGGTTTTACCACATTCGCGCTCTGTCCGTACCATAGAAGTTATAGTAATGGAGTCAGAATAACCTATCCAAAGCTGCGTTTAGATTCCCCACCCGGGTGCATCCAATATTTAGATTCCTTTAGAGTTCCTTTAGTGGGCGCTTAGGTGGAACATTCAGATTCTTACTCTATCCACCCGGGAGGATGGAAAAATCATCGGTTCCTTGAGCCGGGTGGAATGGGTGGTAGTGGCGCATTAAAGACTTTCTGTGCTATCCCAGCATATTTGACGTGCATTTATACGAAAATTTAAATTTCAGGTTATGCCTGTTATAAACCATAACTCAAAGGAGATCAAGTATTTTAATCATCTAAGTTTTACAGGTCGAGACTTAAGATATTGGTAAGATATTTATCTTATATCTTTTATCATTATTATATATATTTTAGTTATATATAATTATATTAATTATACATGTAATTTATATTAAATCTGATATATTTACGTTACTATTTGCTGTAACCGATGGATGTAGGACACTCTGAAGATAAGAGAGTGTCCTACATCCATCCAGAGCATTCAGATTCCCTAACCACTCCAGTACTTTTCTCTAGGCTCTGTCCACTCATCTAGTCACTTAGAAATCACCCACCTAAGGAATCTAAATAGCCCAAGTAGTGAGTGGAAGGTGCAACATCTGAGAAACAGAAGATTTCTGTATGTATTTCTGTTCTGTTCAGTAACTTTTCTTCTTTCTGCGTATGTGCTAAAAGAGGATAGAAGATGACAGAAAGATATTTCTGACCTTTAGATGTTGTTTAGCTTGACGTCCATGTTTCCTTTTCAGTTACTATAAGTTCTATGTCCGTACTAGCACTCTTACTTGAGATATGTACTCTATGATCTATGGCTATTTCATTTGTGCGTTTTTGTCGTATGACAAATGTGTGCAGGACAAAGAGATCGACATGTCCTTGAATCTTTCTATCCTATAGCCAATCAACATACTTGAAAAATTTGTCATACGACAAAAACGCAGAAATAACGGCCTTTTAGTATAGCTTGCATTTGCAGCTATGTGGTCTAATTATGATATTCATCTCTTTAAGAGAGACTAATCAGCGTTTTTCTAACCGCCCCTTCACTAGTTGTTTATGAAAATTCCAGTTATATTTAAATAATTTTCCGGTCTCAGAGGAGACCGAGACAAGTTGTTACAATTTTTAATTAGCAATTTTTTCCGTACTATTAGGTGTTGGAATTAATTCGTAGCGTTTTTTAATGAAAGAATGTTATTTATTTCACATGAGCATTAAAAAATACATTAATGAAAGTACTTCCCATCACTTGTAAAACGCTACGAATTAATTCCAACACCTAATAATATATATTTAAATTTATGAATACCTATGTATTGCTTCAAATACATCTTTAAGAGGATGCTAAAGTTTTCTGTTTTATCCACATTTGCACACGGTGAAAAATCTCCGAATTGGATTTACGGATTGCAAAAATATTATTACATAAATTAAAGTATGCACAAACAGGACCTCCATTGGATTTCATGAGAAAATCGAAAAAAAGTTACAAAATTCACTTACTTTTTGCTCATACAGCTGTCATCTCAGATATATATTTGCTTGATATAAGAATTTTAGAGTCCATATGTTAAAAATAAGCGTACAGCGGAAGTCACATTACTGGAACGAACGATATCGAGCTTATAGAACTAAGATTGAAAGTTTAGAAGAAAAGTATTTTCACCGTGTAGAAAATACGTATATACAGATGCTTTGTGGCTGGAAAAGACTGGGAATCAGTCAACAGAGTCGAAATTCTGTATAGCAGTAGTTGCGCGGTAGATGGTGCTGGCATATGTTAGATAAGGACAGATGTATGCATTTGAGTAAGACAGAACAATATATAATATAATGTAAGAAATAAATCAAAGGTGTCACCACTATTATCGAATTTGGAATTTAAAAAGTCTATACTATCGATTTTGATCAAGTTCAGTAATCGGTTCGGAATCCCCTTAACTAGACAGTCAATTTTTTTTCTGATTTGTATCTATTTTTAAATCAGATTTGTCCAACACTTTACTCGTGAGCTGAAACGCTTCCACCTCTCTGCCGTCTCGATAGAATGAGATGGAACAAAAATAACAAAGGATAGACCCCAAGATTTCGCCTAAATTCAGGTCCAAATCTGGCCTGTTTTAAATACTGAAAATTAAGATTTTCTATCAGTTGGTAAATTGTAGCAACCTACCTCACTGTGGAGCAAGTTGTTACTGAGCTGAGGCAAGTTTTTACATTTACTATATCATTTGAAATGTATAGATGTAGACGTATAGATGTTGTAAAAATGTTAGCTAAACTTATAAGTAAACCTCTTAAAATGATTCTTTTACAGTAAAAAAAGAACGTTTTACATTAGTTTTACATTAATTTTTATACCGGTTTCATAAACGTTTAATTAATTGTTATTTCTAACGTTTCTTACACAAACACTTATAATATATTAAAAATGTTTACTTGTAATCGTTACTCAACGTTATGGAAAAATGTTTTTTTAACATTTTTTTCAACGTTTTTATTCTACTTAAGAAGTAAAATACGAAATAAGAATACATACAGGTTGATTAGTGATAACAATAGATTGTAATCATAAGATAAGTGTTTTTACAAAATATTGTTCAAATTTATTTTAAAATTATTTTAAAACTTTAGTGAACAATTTATTTTCTTCCTCATAAGCGATATAATTTTATTACAATTTATTACATATGTACATATTATAAAAGGAATAATATATGAATAAAATATAAATATGCTTACATCAAATCTAACAATCTGATAAGCGATGTGATTCTACTTTGTGACGCAATGTATATAACTTTGATTTTACTTTATCTAATTTGGCATTTGGATAAAGAAGAATAAACTAAATTGTCGGGAATCATCAACTTAGAATTTGCGTTACGTATGTAATTCGTTTTATATTTTATATTGATAAGGACTCGAATTGAAGGGTCGAAACGTTCATTTTATTCGTTTTGTTACATTCACATGAAAATAAAGAATTTTTTGTGCATCCGAACAACTGATGTAGGCTCTGATGGGCTTTTTTACATTTTTCATTGATAGATTCTTTTAAGCCTCAATTTATATATTTGTTTATGAAATATAAATATATATATAATAATAGATTTAAATATATTTCTTTCATTTATCAGAGAGAGTAAAAAAAAATAATAATTTTTATAGAATTTTTAATTTTTTTTGAAGTTATATCCATATGACATTTCATTTAGATGAAGTTTATTTAGAATTAAAAAACCTTTTTCAATATTGTAAAAATTAAAAAAGAAAAATCTGTGAAAAATAAAAAACAGAATTTTTATTTTCATTCAAATCTTCTATGGAACAAGAGCGGTAAGATTTAATTAGATGCTAACTTGGTCGTGACATATACATGGAAGATGTTTTAAATTCATGAACCCCGCAAATTAGGCTTGAGACCGTGTCTTGCTAACGGTAGTCTGCGATATACTTGGTTCGTGTAACTTTCGCGAACGTTTCCTGCGTTGCATAACAGCAACTTAAATCGTACTACTGTGCAAAAGTTTTGGAAACTTTACGGAGAGATATTCATTTGCACCTGAATCTTATGGCTGTTTCGTGACCAAAATGTTAGACCATAAAATGAGCAAAAGAATTGACAAAGTCTTATCTGTCTTTCATACGACGTATTATTAAATGAACACAATTATGATAGCGACTTATCTCACACACACACAGATCCTAGATTATTTTTGACGAATATTGCATTTTCGAGTTTAAATATTTTCTAGAAAGTATTTTAATTCCCATTAATTCTTGAAAGTAGATAAAGAAGAAACTTGATAATTTATAAACGGTACTGGTTATTGCCAAATTGAATCTATTAATTGTTAAAATCAAGGTAGTGCCGAACGTTTAGTAGCAAAGCCATTAACGGTGCAAATTTCAAAATCCCCTAACGGACCTGTATGTCATCCTCAGGCGTAGCACTACGACAACGGTGCCGGTATTTACGTAATTATTGGGCCGGGCCATGCTTTGTGGTTGGCTCATCGGGAGTCTCTCGAGTGCATGCGTCATCATTAGACCGACCATGCTATTCTGTACTGTACTGACGATTTGACAATATCCGAGCAGAAATTGTAGATGGGTCCTAACATGATCCAAGCAAAGATACCCTGATGCCTGATCAGACAATGATGAGGAAATCTTACTAACCTCTAAGGACTAATGTAACGTTCGGAACATCTTCCGCCTAATCAAGCAGACTCTTACAACTAACCCATTTCTATGTCATATATTTTCAATTATTCTGATAAGGTGTTGGTATGGCATTGATGTTATGTTATAGGTTTTATGAGTTTGACTGTTTTTAAATTAAAAGTATCAAGAAATATTATAAAATTGATGATACTAATTTTATTAATTTTAAATAATATATAAATATAAATGATTATTAACTTATAATGTATATATTATCATATTATATATTAATATAATAATTAATTTTTTTCTTTTTATAATCAACGACGTAAAAAAGTTAAAATATTTAATAATTGCTCTTTCTATAGATACACTGTTAGTGCAATAAAGTATGATGTTTTGTATGTTTGATGTTTAATTGAATACATCATGCGACCTCAATCTTTATACAATTTCAAAATTTCTGTTAATCTATCTAAATTATCCTCTTTACCCTATAGTTCAGAATCGGTCGCAAGAATTATGTATAACTCTTGACGGTTTAACTAGACTGGAGGATATATTAAAGGCAAAAAAATTAAGTCTATATAAGAATGCTTTAAAAAATATATTGATAAAGGCTATTTACACCAGATTATATGCAAATCGGTAAAGCCAAATTAGGGTGTATCCTATCGCTTCTTGATCAGATCCAAATGAAGAATTCCCGATTAGACCATACATATCATTCTCTGATTATAGCCTGATCAATCGGATACGCGCAAATCAAATTTCTGCTGCAGTATCTCTAAGCCATTTATTTCGAAAACAATAATTTTATTAGGAAATCGCAATATGATATACTAATCGAAAAATTTATCTCATTGAAACTAATACTTAAATCTTATACGATTTAATGAGATAGAATATTTTAATCCTAATATATGATATTCTATTAAGTAACATATAATTGAAAGTAATTTTCTATTTAAATGTAAGATGGTTCTTTATTTTAAAAAATTTACAATAATAATTAAAAGTAACGGATATTACAAATTGATAACAAAAGTGCAAAAAAATTTTTTTGAAAGAAATGAAAAAAAGAAAATTATTAAACGTATCTTGATTAATTTTTATTCTAAAGCAGTCAAAATTATGATATTTACCGCCAGTATTGAAAATGTATATTAGTGTCTATACTTATGCTATAGATTTTCAGCACTGGCGATGAATATCAGAACGCTGGCTTTATATTATTTATGAATAAATCAATCTATACGAAATACAAATTTAAATTCAGTGTAAAACCTGCACATACTTTTGCATAACGCATAACGCGTAGTATATAAAAAAATCAAAGTTCAATCAAAGTTCCTCTTTACCATAAAAAGTGAAAGGAAAAGAAGGATTCTGATTAATTGATTCTCTTATATGCGTTATGCAAAAGTCTGTCCTGTCTTAACTGATAAGAATAAAAATCAATCAATACTCGTTGCAACTGTAGACGTAATAAGAATAGATTGCGCATTCTTATGAAGTTATCATTATCAGTAAAGATTTTGTAAAGATTTAAAAAGAGAAAATTAAATTGAATCATATTGCTTTCTCTTTTTAAAGCAACGAATTGAAGAAAAATGCTAAAATGCTTCTTTAAATAACGGAACACAGATGCTAAGATCAAGGAATGTGCATCGTATTTCCATGCAAACTAATTATCATATTTATCATTACAAAAATATTTTTGTTTGCATTTGGTCATAACTATTTAAAAGAAACTTGTTATAAATTTAAAAAACTTTTAGAGATGACTTAATAATATAATACAAAACATAAATAATAAGAATCATACAGCCACAATGCAAGATTTTTAGCAAAAGTCGTATATTTAAAATTTTTAATATAATGAAGTAGACATTTCAATCAAGTCTTGACCATCAACAGTATAATAAGAATATTATAAATGATGTCACAGAAATTATAAAAGATATTAACAAAAATTATTCAAGTGTTTGTATTCGCTATTCCAAAATTGACGGTGACATAAAATTACATTCGCTTATGAAAAGAACTTTTTCGCAATATAGATTCCTTATTTGGATCTTATTATAAGTTTTTGTAAATATAGGATTTCCAGATTCTAATGAGAAGATTAAAAAAAAATTTTTTTTGTAATACTTTTTAATCTATTGTCAAAAATTTTATAATAAAAATCAATTTAGATTTATTGTAGATTTAGCTTACCCGTATTTTGTGACATCAATTCTCGCAAGTATAATTTGGTGGTTTTAAATGTAAAATTGTGCAGAGTTTTAAAAAACTTTTTGATGATAAGAACTATTTTTGATACAATGATGGCCGTACATTACGATAGTCTTTATAAAGAAAACAAAAGAAAATACCTATGTGTAGGAAGGAATAATTTATTGGTGAGGAAAGAGGCTGTTGTCAATTATGGGTAGATAAAGATCAGAAAAACATTTTGTATCGCTTTGTTTCTCCTTAAAATGAGTAAAACTTTTTTATTCATCTCTGTAGATTACTTCCTTATAATATCTTAAAATTATTCTCTTAAAGTTATTTTCAGTTTTACGCTTTAATATCTTATTTACTTTTACTTATTAATTACCTTTTACAATACATTTTCAGTTACTGTTTTACTACAATATTAAAAAGTAAATATAAATTTGCATAAACGAAATAATATAATGAAATTATAAATCTCATTTCTACGATATATTTTATATTTTATTTAAGAATCTCATAATATAAAATAGTTATTAATTTAACATTTATATTTCTTATAGATTAAAATCTTTAAAATTTGATTAGAAAAAGATTCTTTTCCAAATATTGGTTATAATAGCATTCTTCTTGTCGATTCATAGACTGGATATTGTCCCAATATAATTTCAGATTTAACACCTGCAAGAAAACATATTATTACTATGATTATGTCGAAAGGCACTACAAGGAAAATACTTATTAGATGTTTACGGATTTATGTAGAATTTGAAAAAATGTTGCTAAAAGATTTTCAGATATTGTTTTATTATTGAAAAGTAATATAAATTTACAGAAACAAAATAATATAATAAAATTACAATCTCTGATACATAATCAATTGTCATCTCCGCGAGATTACAATTTATTTAAATATTTGTGGTTTAAAAATGGTTATACAAATGAAAGGACAGAAGAATTTGAAAATCTAGTAGAATTTAATTTTGACAACATGTCGAAGGTTGCAGTAGTATAGTTGTAATAAAATGTTCTTATGGTGCAAAAAGTCATTATGTTTAAAATATTTTTTTATATAACATCATTATTGTAATGAGTATAATAAGTAAGCGATGCAAAATATAAATTTATTGTGTATAAACATTTAGAAATTATTTCATTATTTATTAAGTACTTTTAGAAATTATTACGTAAATAACAAGTAAATAAGATATTAAAGCGTAAAACTGAAAATAATTTTAAGAGAATAATTTTAAAATATTATTATATAAAAAGTAATGTACAAAGATGAATAAAAAAGTTTTACTCACTTTAAGGAGAAATAATAAAAATTATTATAATCTTTAATAACATAATTTATAACATTATTTATAATTTGTAATGTTATAAATATCAATCAATTTCCTTATTTGTTTTGATTTATGTATTATATTGTTCCGATGACAATTACTTACGCATATGAGTATGGATAGACGAAAGCTTAATAATTAATTCTCAAAAATAATATGTCGTAATGTAACTTTATTACATATGGTTGAATTCGTATAAAAATTGTATTTAATATTATATTTAATTTGGTAAAAAAAATTTGAAAATTTAAGAAAATTATGAGTGGTGAGGGTATTTTGTTAAAAAAAATAAAGAAAATTTTTTTCCTAACTTTAAAATACTCTTGAAACCATACAACTTTTATTTAAATATTTTTTTTATTTTTTATACTTCTGACGATATTCGCCTCGAAAGAAAAATACGGATTTTTTTCAAGAGTGTTTTACTCCTTAAATATGAATTAGGGCACGTATTAAAAAATACGTATCTCTAAGATTTTCTTATTTAATAACATATTTCATGGAGAATCAAATCGGTTCATGAATCGATTGTGAAATTTTCCTTGTTAGTCTTTATTTTTTATTTTGTCTTATTGTAATATGTATTTCTTGTTTACAAAGTCTCAAAAATTCCACTCGTTTGACTGCGCCCAGAGAAATACCGGATAGCATTAAAAAATTATTTATCTCATTTGCTACGGAATTATTTGCTAGTCTATAAATAATTTTCTATTCTAATTAGAAATTCTTATGATTCGTATGTTTAGACAACTATTTTTTCAATAAAATAAACAAATTACAAATAAAACGAATGCACAAAATTCATATTTATTTATCTACTTTGAATGAAAAATATGAATTTATATAATTCTATTACACGCATATCCTAAAAAAAGATAAATTTCTTATTTTCCTTATGTTCCTTTTATTCTACAGATTTAAATAAAGCAAAATGGTGAAATGCGAAGATTAGCTAGGCGAGAATTATCCTGTTCTATATCTAATTCTCACTTCGAAACGCGAACGTGCCGCTGCGTAAATGAAAATCATTTCGCATAAGATACGCGGCGCATCAACTATCAAAAGGGATAAATGGGTGACTCTTAATCCACGAAAGTGGTGAGAGAGCAGCGATGTTGCCTCTCGATATGAATATCTAACAGCTGTTTATACTCGGACTCCCGTAGTTACGGCTTCATGGATGAATATAGGTTGGTCCAGTAGTAATGGAAAGCCGCTGATCAGCCTTCAGGTACTACGACGATATTACCGGTCGTACGCAGGATTATGCACTTTAACGTGGTTAATGCATCAGGAGGCATATGTTGGATCGGATTACCATAATGAACTAATAATAACATCCAGTGAAGAACTTAACTCATCTTTAATTTCTTAACCCTCAATTACATGTCTCGTTTTAAAGTCTTAATTTACATGTCTAGGTCCAAGTCACCCATAGTGTTTTTGATTGACTGTGTAATTATCACAAATTTTAATGAAAAATTCTTTTCATAATGAAATGCCGGAATGGAATATAGACTCGAAACATATAGTTTTAATAATAATTGAAAAAGTTAAGGTAAGTGGGAGGAAAATGCCACACTTAAGCGAAATTAGATGTTTGAATAATTCAATTTAAAGTAATTTTATATATTGATCTTTTTCTTCCATTCTTTATTTATTATTTGTATATGATTAGAATTGAATATTTTCACTTTTTATTATTGAAAATAAAGAAATCAAAAGCGCTAAAAAATGCCACCATGCGAATAATATACAAAAAACACACATACAAAAAAAATCCTAATTACAACATTTATTTTTTTTATTGCAAGAACACATTATTAATGATTTTTATGATAAAAATAAATTTGTAATATAATATAAATAAAATAAACAATATAAGAATATAAATAATAAATTCGATAAATTAAATAATTAATAAGTTATATAACATATGAAATAAACTTTGAGATACGTTTTTAACAGCATAAACATATTTTTTCATGATGAACAGTCCTCGTGAATCTACTGCAACAATTAGATATTGTCTAATTACATTTTGGACTATTTTTAGAAGTAAAAATATACTGAGAGAAAAATTCATAGTTAGAGACAACTATAAAAGTGACAACTATACAAGTTTTGTACATAGAACTAATATACAATATATACATATATATAGCTAAGTTAACTTTATATTATAGTTAATCTAATAATAATTCTATAGTTGATTCAACTAAGGATAATAATTTACTTTTTAAAATTACTGCTACTAAAATTGAATGGCTACGGCAACTAATAGGTAAAGGTTGTACAAACTTCGTGCGAAGAATAATATTAACTAATAGTATTTCAGATTTATAAAGTAACTGATACTACAATTGAATGGTTACAACAACTATAGATAAAGATAAAGATTGAACAATCTTCGTGCGAATAACATTAACTATAGCATTTTAGCTTTTTAATATTGTTGGTACTAAAGTTGAATGGTTATTACAGGGTGCGTCACCAAAATTCGGATAAATTTCAATTTAAACTTTTCGCTATATTGTGCCTCCGCCAGAGATTGTTGTTGACGTTCGAGAAAGCCTGATGCTTCTATTAGTAAACAGTCATATTCTCAAAATGGCCACGAGGTCGAAATCAAGTGCGGAGTATAATCGAAGAGCCGCGATCATCAAAGACCTTCTCGCTGAGCAACGGAAATAATTCGGTTCTTTGGATACCCGAGATCAACCGTTTATGACGTAGCAAAATATACACCTTTAAAACAGTCCAACGAAGGTTCCAGTGTGCCAGCGAAGAAGAATCACTCGAAAGAGAACGCGAGAACCTCCGCAATCGTTGAAAGGGCTTAAGCGCTGATTTCGGATGACACAAGGTTGCGAAAATTAGCATCGATTGTTAGTGTAAGCGAGTCAACAATGCGTCGAATTGCCGAAGAGGACTTTCGATATAAATCGAATTAAAACTACGAACATTAAAAATACGACTGATGCTCTCTAAGGCTGCCAGGACAAGCCGAGTTGCTCGCTGCAATCTATCTCTTGTGTTCTTTGAAAAACGAAGCATCGGAATGAATCAGGTTCTTTTCTAACGAAAAAATTTTTATTGTTGATGTCTAAATCAACCGAAGGAATGACCGATGGCTCACCTACAACTCCGAGAATGTTCCTGTTGTTGCCAGAACAAAATTTCTGGTCAATATTCACGTATTAGGTGTTATGTCCAGTGAGGGTGATGTCATGTCATCACATTTCTTTAAAAAGGGGGAAACTGTCACAAAAGAAGTATATATGCGCGTTCTGATGGATGTAGTGAAGCCGTGGATGGAAACCGTGGCGTTCGGAAAGCCATATGTTTTTTAACAGGACGGTGCACCGACTCATACGAGTCATTTGATTCAAAATTGGCTCTCAAACAACGTCGATATGTTTTGGTCCAAGAAATTCTGACCCTCCCAACAGCCCAGATTTAAATCCCTTGGACTACTCCATATGAAGCGTAGTTGAATGGGTCATAAACAAGTCTCGGTATCCCAATGTGACGTCATTAAGGACCGCAATTGAGGCAGCATTCGTTGGCATGGACAGCGCTACATTACAGCGCGTAGCGCGAACGCTTCAGATCGAGAATAGAGATTGTCATTCAAGCTAATGGAGGATATATCGAATAATTGTGCTCTACAGGGATAACCCAAATGCCATGTAAAAGAATTTTTTGTAATATTTAATTTTTCATTAAAAACATTTTGTTTAAAGAAATTATTTGATTTGTCCGAATTTTGGTGACGCATCCTGTACAACTAAGAGTTAAAAGTCGCACAATCCTCATGGAAAGAACTCATCGAAAGATATTAACATTTCAACTATTATATATAAAGAACGATATTGGCATTTCAACTTTATAAAGTTACTGCCATTACAGTTAAATGGTTACAACAACTAATAGGTAAAGTTGAACAAGCGTAGTGCGAAGAATAACATTAACTATAGCATTTCAACTTGTAACTAAGTAAGATTAACTATAGCATTTTAGCTTTTTAAAGTTAGTACTACTAAAGTTAAATAGTTACGAAAACTAATAAGTAATGATTACACAAGCTTCATACGAAGTATAACACTAAAGCTGATTGTATTATACATGAAATGTATAACACAGCACAAGCATAACATAAGACAGTTGAACATTGAGGATCGTGTGTAAATCAATAATATGACGACCTTTAGCTTTGGATACCTATTGGTTTAGCGATTTTCTGTTATGCTTATACTTTTGTATGCATTTCATTGACGATAAATTTTATTTTTCGCACGAAGCTTGTGCAATCTTTACCTATTAGCTATCATAGCCATTCAACTTTTGTAACAATAACTTTAGAAATGTGAAATTCTATATTGAATATTATTCTTCCCATGGAATTTGTATAAAACTTACTTATTAGTTGTTGCAATTATTTAATTGTAGTTCCAACTCAGTCGTTGCAACCTTTTAAATGTAGTAGCAGTAACTGTAGTTAACGTTATAATAACATTAACTATTACGGTATATTAACTATTAACGGTATTTTAGTAATACTTACAGTATTTTAGTTTTTGAAGTTAATACTATTAAAGTTGAATGGTTATGACAATTAATAGGTAAAGATTGTACAAGCATCATAGGAAGAATAATAGTTGAATCTGTCTCACGTAAAATGCATAACAGAGCATAAACATAACATATGATCGCTGAGCAATGAGCATCTCATGTAAATCAATATGGCAACTTAATACTGGATGCTTATTGGTTTAGCGATTTTATGTGATGCTTACATGTCCTGTTATGTGTTTCATGTGCGATTTAGGGTATATCCAAACTTGCACAGCCGCATAAACGTTTGCATGAAGAAAATTACTCAATCGTATTTTTCTTGTAAAGATGCATTGTTTTAGGTGAAACGATCAAGTATATACATGTTGTTATTAGATGTTGGAATTAATTCGTAGCGTTTTACAAGTGATGGGAAGTACTTTCATTAATGTATTTTTTAATGCTCATGTGAAATAAATAACATTCTTTCATTAAAAAACGCTACGAATTAATTCCAACACCTAATAGAACTATACACATAGTGACTATTATTACTATTGTAGCGGTGATAATCGTAATTATAATAATATATAATTATAGTAAAAATGTCAAACATTTTCTCTCAGTAGAGAAAGAAGTAAAATATTGCCAAAGCGCACTGAGAGGAAATTTCATAGTCGTACACCAACTGTAAATTTGACAATGATCCAATTTTTATATGTAGAACTAATATATTTGATTGATACACATTTCAACGTAGATTAACTTTAATCTCGGTTCAACTTACTCTTTATACCAGTCAAATATATTAGTTCTACATACAAAACTTGGATCGTTGTCAAATTTATAGTTGGTGTACGACTATGAAATTTTCTCTTAAAATTAATCTACGTCGATGGAAATGGGTATGAGCGAACTATATGGGGGTAAATCAATAAGTTGTTAGAAAAACACATTTTTTTTTTGTCAACATAGTCTTCATTCAGCTCGATACACTTAATCCAACGATTTTCCAACTTTTTCAAGCAGTCCAAATAATATGATTTGTCCAATCCTTTAAAATAAACCTCTGTTTCGGCGATAAGCTGCTCTCTGGTGGTGAATCTCTTTCCTCCGAACCATTTCTTCAGATTTGGAAACAGGAAATAATCGCAGGGAGCTAAATCTGGCGAATATGCTGGATGGGGAAGCAATTCGTAACGGAATTCGTTGAATTTGGCTATCGGTGCCGGCACGTGTGAACCTGTACATTGTCTTGATGGAAGAGCACTTTCTTCTTCGCCAAATGGGGACGTTTTTCTTTAAAATGTTGTTGAAACGGTCCAATAAGGACCGCGTAGTAATCGTCGCGTAGTAATCGCCATTGATTTGCTTCGACGGAAGGTAATCGATATGAATTATACCGTGTGCATCCCAAAAAACTGTGGCCATCATCTTTCCGGCCGACTTCACGGTCTTCGCCTTCTTCGGAGCTGGTTCACTCGGTGAAGTCCATTGTTTTAACTATTCCTTCGTCTCAGGTGTGAAGTAATGCATCCATGTTTCGTCCACAGTAATGAATCGACGCAGAAATTCATCTGGATTACGTTGAAACGTCTCCAAACATTGTTTTGAAATTGTCACACGATCGCGCTTATGGTCCACAGTGAGCAATTGCGGTATCCATCTTGCCGATAGCTTTTTCATACCAATTGTTCGTGCAAAATTGAAATCACTGTGCCATGTGATATGCCTGTGGCCTCAAAAAGCTCGCGCACTTTCACTCGTCGATCAGTCAAAACAATATCGTGGACTTTATCGATGATTTCTGGCGTAGCAGTCTCAATTGGACGTCCCTAAGGTGCATCACATGTGGATGTACGACCACGTCGTAACGTTCATTCATTCACCCAATTGTATACAGTCGCAAATGCTGGTGCAGATGTGCTATAAACATTATCTAACTCGGCTTTGATTTCTTTTGGCATTAAATCTTTTATATGTAGACTTCACTCCACGAAACTTGTTTTTTTTCCATTTTGCAAAAAATACAAAGGTTGTTCGTCTACAGAATCGTCTATAGAAATGAAACTACGAGATGAATTCCGCTCAAAATTTGATTGTAATCAACTGAAAGATGCTACTTATCAAAAAATAATATGACATGACGCTGCGAGTCCTCTGACAGATTTTCTAAGAATTTATTGACTTGTATTATGGTTAATTCGATAATAATTTTAGTTGTTTTAAATGGAGGTACAATTAGCGATTTTAAAAGTTACTGCTACTAAAGTGGAATGATTACGACAACTAATAGGAAAAAGTTGTACTTTATGGGAAGAATAACATTAACTATAGCATTTTACTACTTTAAAGTCGTTCCAACTAAAGTTGAATGGTTGCCATAACTATTATTAAATACAATTTATTCTTGTATTACATAAGAATTTGTAAAATTATTCAGGTAAATGGATTTTAATGCACTGTTGTGAAAAGTCTTGTTTGATTCGCGCGAAACATGATCGGAACGAGAGTAATAAAAATCGAATACATCAAGCATCCAAGCGTGCGATTAGCTCAGCGTTAGCGTAAGTAGGTTACCACCCTAGAAATTTTAAATTTAAATCTCGTCGATAACCCATGCGTTTTTTTCAAATATCCAATGCGTAATTGTAATTAAATAAATTGTACATATTGACATAAAAATTAAGAAATAAAAAATATATCATAAAAATAAAAATAATTATTGTAAGAATAACTATAAAAATATAGTTATGGCAACAATATTATTGGCAATAATTGCAGAACTGTATACAAATATTAATTATATTAAAATATGAATCGGGTTCTCAAAATTAAAAAATACAATACAATACATGGACTATAAGAGCATAACGCAGCGCAGAAATTGGTGCGCGAATTTCTATATAATTAAAAATAAAAATTTTATATATAATATAAATGTATTAGGTGTTGGAATTAATTCGTAGCGTTTTACAAGAGATGGCACAAGCAGTACACTATTTCGTTGTTACCTATAGTTCTGTATACATTGTAAACATCTATCATAGGACGTCATTTGCCGTACATAACCTTTCTTGAAATCATAAATAACAATACTGTATAATTCATTGAATATGTCAAAATTTGTGCCAGATAAAGTGTTTTTGCGGGGAGTTTTGCTTCATTACTTTAATATGAACAAAAGTGCAGCTGAAGCTCATCGTATTTTAGTGGATGTGTATAGTGAACATGCTCTGGCTGAGCAAACGTGTAGGAAGTGGTTTGCACGTTTTAAAGCTGGTGATTTCGACTTGGATGACAAGGAGCGATCTGGTCAGCCGAAAAAATTTGAAGATAACGATTTGCAGGCACTGCTCAATGAAAACTCATGTCAAACACTTAAAGAATTATCTACGTCATTGGAAGTTGACTTCTCAACAATAGGAAAACGTCTTAAAAGTTTGGGCATGATCCAGAAGGAAGGACATTGGATCCCATATGAATTGAAACCAAGGGATATTGAGAGACGTTTTCTCACGTGCGAACTGCTGCTTCAACGGCAGAAAAGAAAAGGTTTTTTGCATCGGATTGTTACCGGTGACGAAAAGTGGATCCATTATGACAATCCAAAGCGCAGAAAGTCATGGTTAAGCTCGGCGAACCATCAACATCAGTGGCAAAGCCCAATATCCATGGCTCAAAGCTCCTGCTCTGTATTTGGTGGGATCAGAAGGGTGTCATATACTACGAACTGCTAAAACCGCACGAAACCGTTACTGGAGATCTCTACCGACGGCAACTGATGCGCTTGAGTCGTGCATTGAAGCAAAAACGGTCGGAATACTTCGAAAGACACGATAAAGTCATCTTGCTGCACGACAATGCTCGCCCACACGTTGCAAAACCGGTAAAAACATACCTGGAAACACTTAAATGGGAAGTGCTACCGCACCCGCCGTATTCTCCTGATATTGCACCTAGCGACTACCACTTGTTTCGATCATTAGCTCATAGCTTGTGCGAGCAGAAGTTCACATCTTACGAAGATTGTACAAAATGGTTCGATTCCTGGATTTCATCTAAAGATGAACAGTTCTTCCGACGCAGTATTCATTCACTGCCCGAAAGATGGTCAAAAGTAGTAGAAAGTGATGGGAAGTACTTTCATTAATGTATTTTTTAATGCTCATGTGAAATAAATAACATTCTTTCATTTAAAAAACGCTACGAATTAATTCCAACACCTAATACAATAAATAATTGTCTATACTATATTATTCGAATTATTCATACGTTTCGATTTTCTTCAAATCATCATCAGTGAATACAGTTGTAGATGTCTTTACAATGTTCTCATGATAATGTTGGAATTCCTATCTATTATATAAGACTGAGGATGAGCATTTTCCTACTTTCTGGTGGGGAATAGCCGTAAGTCTCTTCGTCAAAAAGCCAAATGACTGACTAAAGAACAAATTATGCAATTTGATATCGTTATGTTTTTTCAATATGTATTGTATTACTCACCCTCATTCTCCACAATTTTATTACAATTTGTTATTCCAAATGTAGGAAAGTCAAGTTGTTCAAGGAATGGTAACAAAAAATAATATTTAGTTGCCACATTACATAATATAAAAATTTCTGACATGTGTTATCCCAACGGGAGTCAGACAACTAATGACCATCAAATTCTATTCTGCGAGCTACGTCCGTAGAGAATAATACGTTATGCTGAGTCAAATTAATCTAATATCAAACTTTAAAAACAAAACAAAATCAGCTAAAAACGAATACACAAAGTCACTATTTAAATCTTTCTAAAATGCTCACATACGAGTAGTGTCTGATTGTAAATTCAAGCTATTCTGTTGCAATTGAATGTGCAGCATTTCCGATATAAGTCTCTTATTTAATTTTCTTTCTGTGCAAGATTTTTATATCCTCCTACTCAAACTCATGACTGTATTCCAACTTATGTTGTGTGATCACTGATTCGTTAGACGTTATCCTATTAATGTGATTTCTGTGTTCTTTGGTTCTCGTTTTTAATAACCGTCCTGTTTGTCCCTCATAGATTGCATCACAGTCCCGACACTGTATTTTGTGCACTTTTGTTTGAACTCAATGGGAGAACATCTTTATGCCCTTTTATAATGCCATCCAATTTATTCAGACTACTATAACAAAGATTAACGTTCATATCTTTTGTAATATTTTTGAATTTCTCAGATATTGAAGGTAAATAAGATATCGTGAATCAACTTTTGCTCCCCATTTCATTCCTCCTTATCACAGTTATTCTGTTTTTATGTCTGTTTATAGATTAAAAACTTCAATCTCGAATGTATTGTATTAAATATGAAGTCAATTGAGTAGTCATTTTCCAAGAATGTATTAACAACAATTTCTACACTCTTTGAGTAATATTTTTGATGCGACAGCAAAACGGCCCTATCTAGCATGTCAATTATTACACCTCTCTTCTGTGATAGCGGATGGAGAGAATGGTAATTGATAAAATGTCGGTTTGTGGAACCAATCGAATTCTATATTTACACCATTGTTCTTTATTAAAGTGATGTCGAGAAAATTCAATTTTTCTTCTCCCACTTCTAACGTAAATTTTATTCTTGAGTGCAATGAAATGAAACAATTAAATATATCAAGAACTTTATCAGAATTATACGGGGTTGCCATTGCATATCATCTACGTATCTCGTATAGAAAGGTATATCAATTCCCAAACTCTTCAACGCTCTATTCTCTAAAAAATCCATCACTAGACTGCAGAAAGCGGGGAACCCATGGGAGTACCGAATTTCTGTCTATAGATTTTATGAAGGTGAAAAAAATCGAATCCAATATCAGTTTCACCGCATCAAAAATTCATTCTTCGGAATACTAATCTTCTTTTTATCAAGTGTTCCCATTTTTCCGCCAGATCTATCAGAATGTTCGTAAACAATGATACAACATCTAGTAATAGATCAGAGGTTTCTCTTCGTCAATAATTTTACCGTTTAATTTTTTCACTAACATAAAATTGTTGTCTATGTGATTCTGCGATTTTGGAACACATTAACTTATAATGTCTTGTAGAAATGAAGCCAAATGATATAGGAAGCTTACGTATAAAATAATTATTCTAAATTGCATACTCTCTTTATGAATCTTAGGAGATATCTTAGACTCTCGGCAATGTCCCGTCACTGCAATACAATTTTCTGTATATTGAGCGGGAAATGTATTCCCTTTTTTCCCAATTTTTTAATATGTGTCTTGTGTCTTTTTAACAAGACTTGATCCCTCATCATAATGTATGTATCCGTGTCTGATAACATGTTGTTAACTCTACCTATATAATCGTCCCTTTTCAGGACAACAATAATGTTACCTTTGTCAGCTCTGATAAAAATGAAATTGGGATAATTCTTAACAAAAAGATAAATAGCCTTTATTAAACGTGACAATGTCTGATTGTTTGAATTTTTGCTGCATGATTAATAAGGCCACATTTTCAATGATAGGTATGCATCGATTCCTAACTGTGATTCTTTTATGCAGCGGTAATCGATTAACGATTAACGCTGTCCTCTATGTTTTTAATAACCTCTAAGCAATTTCTCCTTGCATCATTCGACAGTAAAGTAAATCTATTTCCTAATTGTAAAAGACATTGCCTCCAGGATTGAAGTGTAGACCGAAACGTACGATAATAATATGGTATAGACAATTATTGTATATTTATATTCTATGTATTAGGTGTTGGAATTAATTCGTAGCGTTTTACAAGTGATGGGAAGTACTTTCATTAATGTATTTTTCAATGCTCATGTGAAATAAATAACATTCTTTCATTAAAAACGCTACGAATTAATTCCAACACCTAATAAAATTTTTTTTTTATATAGAAATTCACGCATCAATTTCTGCGCTGTGCTCTTATTGCCCATTTATTGTATTGTATTTTTTAATTATATTATTTAGTTATATTTTGCCAATATCTACATTTCAATTAACTATAATACTTTTTTTCCCACAACTAATTCTGAAAAGCTGAGGTATTATTTCACCATACTTTTGTAATTGCGGCAACAATTCTCAGTGTAGTACTAATGACGATAAAAATATAGTTTGTCACTTAACTATTCGCCCATAGTCGTATCAAATATATTGTTCAATTATTCTAACAATATTTCTGTATTTCAATTAAGTATGAGACTTTTTTCCCTATAACTATTTTTTTTTCTTGAACTGCTATTTCACTATACTTTTATAATTTACTGTATTTTTTTTTTCTCTCAGTGTATATAATGTGTATAAATATGAAACGCGTATAAATAAATATTTGTTTTATTTTATTTATATTTACATAGTGTTACAAATAGTCTAAGTTCTCATTAATCAAGAAAATTCAATTGAAATGGATTGAAAAACTGTATTCTCTATTCAGAATTTTAAATTGAGGAGTAAATTAATATAATCTAATAATAAGCAAATAAATAAACATTTAAGTTTATTTATTAGTTATTTGTCAATATGGATATCCTGTCACAATGGGAATTATGCGGCAAAACGTTTGTTTATAGCGTCCTAATTATATATTAGAGAAAACGACTACTTGCATTTTACCCTAACAAAAGTAGTGGCATTACTCCAAAACTCCATTTTATCTTATGAGCCTGTACAATACGATTGTTAAGAAAATGAATAAACGATGTACTGAATATTTTCATTTTATCATATATTAACCTATATTAAAAACAAGCTAATTAAATATTGTGTAAATATAATGTTTAAATAATAAACTTACATAAAGTACTATAAAAGTTATAAGAAGCACTTTTTCGTATATCACGCCGTCATATTTACCTTATAAAAACAATACTATTGCTAGAAAATTCTTGATACTTACGTAACACAATTGTAAATAATTATGTGGCACTGACGCAAGCGCTGTTAATCGGTATCATTGTTAAATACAACGAGTGACATATTCCTCCAACTGGCGTATTACCCGCAGTTACCCTATGCCAAAGAATATTAAAGAATACAATTTGTGAGAAAAGTGCAATAATAAGTTTTTTCAATATGCCTTTATAATAAAAAAAAGATAAAAATAAGTAGTGTTTTGAAAAGAGAAATACGTAAACTTTAAAAAAAGAAATAAGTTATATTGATTTATCCCAAATAGTATAATTATTTGCACGAACTGCAATGAAACTGCAATGACTGAAATGAAGGCATTTTTATACATGCTCAGAAAAATGATACCGGAGGTATGTCAAATATTTTCTTCTTTTAAAAAAATAGAATGAATATATTTTATATATTCATACCAAAGAATGAATTCATTAATGCGGTCAAATTTGTCTTAACATCGACATATTTTACTGTTAATAGGATTATTTACACATAAACAAACTTTTGGCACACCTTTGGGGTTCCCGCCCTTCCTCTATTTCTGATATTGTTATGGAGGATTTGGAAGAGAGAGTGTTAAATTCTTTACAATTTCGGATTTCTGCTTAATTTAGATATATTGATGATGTCTTTATGATTGCACCTAAAGATAAGATCATTCAAATTTTAAATTCATTTAATGAACAGCATGACTTAAATTCACTATTGAATATGAGGAAGATCATTGTCTGAATTTTTTGAATCTATCGGTCATCAATAAAGACAAAACTATCATTTTAGATTAGTACCATAAAAAGACGTTCTCGGGTATTTATCGTTCTATTCGAATCATTCCGCATATCATAAGATAGGGACCATATACAGCTTAGTTGATGGAACGATTTTATTATCAAATTCTACATTCTATAATAAGAACATAAAATTTATAATTGACAATTTGAAGGATAATAGTTATCCTTTAGGAATGATTTTTTATTATATTAACAAAAGGATCAAAAGTTTGGCTTGTAAAAAATCCGATGGTTAATAACACCAGCTCGGATTACGTTGACACTGATGGAGTTTTGAGAGAGATAATGGTTTTCTCATATATAAGATCTATTTCTAATAAAATTATTAAGTCTATCAATAAATCCAAAAATATGATTGGCTGTAGATGCTTAAAGCTTAATAAATTTATCAAAGTTCATAAAGACAAAAATCAACATGATAAAAATAATAATGTCATATATAAAATGAATTGTAATAACTGCGATGCATCATATGTTGGCCAAACGAAGAGATAATTGCAGACAAATATTAAAGAACATCGCAATAATATAAAATTAGACCAGTCCAAATATTCAGTAATCTCATAACATATCACTGAAATTAATCATGACTTTGATTGGGAAAAAGTTAGTATTCTTGATTTTAAAAAGAATTATCGCAAAAGAAATATTTCTGAAATGATACATATTAATGAAAAAAAACGGTTTAAATTTAATAAAAGGTACTAAGTTATTGGATAATTCTTATTTTAACATACTTGACGATGTACTGGAACATAAATGATCACAGTTTTGAACAAATTTGTTTTTACATTCGATTTTGACTTACTTTTATTTGACCTACACTTTACATTAGTTAATTTCCAAACGAGCAACAGTCAGTATCTTTAATGTACTTAACCGGATCTTTGATTGAGGGTTTAGATTACAGTATTTTATATAAATTACCGTAAGAGTTATTATTTGATTCTGTACCTCTTATTCACATTAATAACATATTATCTTAATAAATCTATTTGTTCTGCAGAATATCATAAAATACTCGTAACTAATGAATTCTCAAATCGTTTGATACAAATCTGTAACAAACTGAATTTTCGATCTCAACCGAGGAATTTGGCGAATCTATTTTATTGATGAACATAATTAATCTACTGTTGGCGAATTTAGTATCTAAATATTTCTATGAAGTATCTAAAAATTTCTATCTTATTGTCATCTGGTGGAATACTTATTGACGTTCGAATTTTTTTATATTTTGATACTTTACCACTGATGGTTTTTAAATTTTCATTGTATCCACTATTGATTAATTTAAGATTGTATTTCTTATAGCACTTCCTGAGGAAGGCTTTGTAAGCCGAAACATTTGTTGATTATATTAATTTAAAGTTAATTTAATTATAACTCGAAATAAGCCATGACATTATGTTAATATATTTGATATTAAATATATAATGATTTCGACATTATTTACTCACGATTTTATAACTCTGAGAAAATAAAGCGATCGTTTTACCAAGACGCTTCTTTCGTCTTTTTTTGACTGCTTTTTTTGAAAATGCTTTTTTTGACAATGAATATATGTTTTAATTATAAGAAGATAACATATATACTTGAATACAGCATAATAAACAGGCACTTACTAAAAAGAAATTTTCACTTTTGGCAAAAATCTATCAAATTTACATTTGACGGGTTTAAATGGCCAAAGCCAAACTTTTATTGAATCATTTATATCGTAATTAGCATCAAGATAACAACGAAATAATTGTATTACAACAATCGACAAAGAAAAGTTCCAAGTTTTTTACCCCCTCATTTCAACTCTGCAACCGTACAAAAATAACAGCAGACTAAAATTGTCACCCGAGTCGAAATGACCCACTCATGTAGTGAGTTGAGAGTTAAGTTTCCTCTATTTATTAAAAAGAAATTGTAATCTCTTAGAGTTTCCTGTAGACTTTTTTTTTAGAAAAATTACTGTACACTATTGTTGCTTTAATTTGGCTAGTAATATATTTTCTATATGTTATTGTAATAAATTTTTAACTTACAATTAGACAAAATATTGCAAATTATAAAAAAGTAAACTTAAATATAAATTAAATATAATTTAAATATAAAAATATGTAACTAATTGTAAAATACATATGTATATCTCGAATGATTTGAATCAAATTTAAATAGTCACTCTTCGAGCATGTAGGAAATCGCTAAATTAAGAAAAAAGTCCTCTCTAGTGAGATCTCCTACACGCTTCCGAAGTTTGACTATTTAAATTCGGGGCATCCTGTATAATTAAAAATTACTGACACTTAAGAGCTCTCTCTCTCTCTCTCTCTCTCTCTCTCTCTCTCTCTCCCTCTCTCTCTCTGTCCCTCTCTCTCTTCCCCGCTCTCTCCCTCTCCCTCTCTCTCCCTCTCCCTCTCTCTCCTCCTCTCTCTCTCCTCTTTGTCTCCTCTCTCTCTCTCTCTTTCTCTTTCTGTCTCTCTCTCTCTCTCTCTCTCTCTCTCTCTCTCTCTCTCTCTCTCTCTCTCTTCTCGTCTCCTTCTCCTGGATCGCTATTAACGGAACAGTAATATTATATATAAGAACCCATAATTGTAGAAATGTAACGTAATTAGAGACGAGTCAACGTGATTGACACGATCGTGCTGGGCTTAATCGAGCTGTCTAAGGACGAAGATGAGAGTCAGACGACAGATGATGGAAATCATAATGAATCTTGCCGTTTCGCCTCCGTCGCTCAGGAATGTGAAATTACGGCAAGAAGCTGTCTAGCACGCTTGCTAATATATATCAGTGACTTCGATCTTCATTAATCTTCCACTCTTGATCGATCTTAAATATCTGACGTTCTTCCTAGCGCAATTTTCTTCTTAGCGCTATTTGCCGCTGACATAATCTAACTTAAAATTAACTACAATAATTTTGCAAAACTATTATAGGATAGTATTGCAATTTTTATCTATTTTTATATGGTAACGAGTTGGTTGCAACATTGACATTTTAGAAACAATTTATTTTTATTGTATAGAATTATTTCGCCCTAACAATTAAGTGGTCGAATAATTGTCAGTATCGCAGTTGATACACAAGAATAATTGAGTAGTTTTTCTTGTAACATTTCCAAAGAAATGATACCTCTCCTTTTAACCTTTTTGAAAACACTCTCATCTTTGTGCTTCCTCTTCGGGTGCTACCTACTTCCCCTTTTGCTCATTGATCAAACACTATCTGTTTATCCCTACTTCTGAAACCGGAATTCCTCCGCGATAACCATCCCGAGCAAACATCAGCGTGAAATACACCCTTCAGCACTACGACGCGCCCTAATGTCGATGCAGAAGCGTCAAGTGGGTTATCATGATAATGACGGTCAGTAGGTGGGCCACTTACAACATCGTGCTTGCTCGCAATTATGATTGATTACAACAAACACTAAAACATTTCTAATGAATATATAAAATTGAATGCATAAAGTTAAAACGACTAATTAAAATTAAATTAAAGAACTCTTAAGAAGTAAATTGAAGAACAAGAAGTTGTCAAAGTTTAGTATCAAATCTCATTCTATATTTAGGCAAGGAATAAAGCTCAACTATAAAAAGGATTACATAAATTTGGAAAAGATTGTTCAATTTAACTTTCATCGCTCGGTCCAGTCTTATAATGTAATTAAACATGCATAAGTATATGCAATGAAACTGACGGGTAACTCTTGCAAGTAATAGCGAGCTTACTCGCTTGTAACTTTACCAGACGCACTCAGTCAAGAGTACTCGTATGTATACGTATAAACACAAAAGGCGCGTTTCTCGTAAGCGTTTCTACGAAGATTGGGATTTGCTCATAAATATGTAAATTTCTCTTGAGCGTATATAGAGGCAGAGAGATAAAAATGCGGTTACACCGAGAGTTGCCGATATAAATTGAATATTCAATTATGATTGGCATTCAATTATGATTTGTGTTGAAAAGCGAATGTAACTGTAATTTGACACATCAATTGATACCATGCTATCTGCATTTATCAATTTTCTTAATTTGTTTCTTATTGTATAAGCTATTAACACTCTAAACAACAATTAATATAATTAACTAGTTTAAGTAACAATTAAAATAAGTAACTAATTTAAATAACAATTATATAATTAACTAATGTAAATAGCAATTATATATTTAATAATTATTTTTAATTGTAGAGTTAAGAAATTTATTAATTGCCTACCAATTACAAGAGCAGTCAATTTCTGTCTAATAGTAATTGCAAGTGACAACTACACAATATGGCGGAAGTCTTCCCGTCGCGAATTTAGTTTTCTGATTTTATGCGTTTGCATTGCAACATTTAGTTTACGTTATTCATATGCAACAATTTGCGATTGCAGGCAAATCATATATGCAAGTATAAAATAAATATTATTTGTCATACAACGCGCAACTAATCTACTTTTATGTCCGATTTCAATAACAGTATTAATAACAGTAATAATAACAGTATTATATATTTTTCAGACTTGGGCTTCACTGATTATCAAGAATATGATAAAATATATGCTAAAAAAACAGATATATTATTATTTATAAATAATTGCAGTTTAAATATTTTAATTTTATTCTGCGATTTATCCATAACGTGATAATTTTGTTTTGAAAGACCCATACTCGAGAGGATAATCACTTAATGTAATCGTGGGACAGAGTCCTTAAAATTATTATAAAATCCATATGAAATCTCTATATGTATAATCCGATAATTACATATGCAACTATAAGAAATTATTAATATTAAATAAAATCATATAAGTATTTTACCAAATGACTTCATAATATATAATGAAAAAAATTATTTGTAATCAGATAAAATCATATGAAATCATATAATCTCTGGAATAATATTTCAGCTACTGATGAACTACTAACCTCCTCGCCCATATTAATCAGAAATTCTAAAAAAGTAAATTCTAAAAAAGTAACTTTCTAAAAGTAATTTTCAGTTTTAAATCTGCTAAGTATATTTTAAAAGTGGATTTTAAATAAGACTCTTTTATATTAAATATAAAAATTAATATATAATATATAATGTTAAAGGCATCTCAAAAAATTATTATTATTATATTTTTATATAACTTTTTTAATAAAACGTATTGTGCAAATAATATAACACACTCTAATGAATGTGAAGTAATTATAAAATATTTTTCTGTAAAAATGATACGCAAAAAATTTCTCTGCGTTAATAAAATAGTTTAGAACCGCGCGCTTAAATTTACAGCGTAAAATTTGGCATTACTCACCGCGCGAATATCGCATAAAAACTGAAAGCAGTATAAGAATCGTGAAAAAGTCTCGAGAGGCCTAAAAGCACCGAGCGAATTTTATGCGCCGTTTCCACCAGAAACTTTTAAATAAACGGGCTTTTCTTCTTGACCCAAAGCTTTTTTTAGGAATATCAAGTTTCTAATGAAATATTTTTTTCTAGTATGTTTTTATTTAAAAAAATTCTTAAGTATTGTGTAATTATCAAATAAATGTAAATAATAAAATTAAAAAGACATCTTGAAAAATTAGTGAATTAATGTTATAATATTTGTATGCATATAACTCTTTTAACAAAACGTAAATGGTATGTATAATCTCGTAATGTGATGTAAAATATTTTATTAAGTGCGTGGAATGATATTATATGGAAATCTCTTTACTCGTTTCCAACAGCTGTTACATTATTAAAAAGAAATTAGATTAAACATCGATCGATATTTGTAATGCAGCTCCCGATCGTCAACATGCCTCTTAATTATTGTGGTTTAATGCATTTAGAGGATCACATTGCTGGCGGAGCGTTTAAATAGCGCATGTCAAATTCACGTCAGTCGCAGCTCGGTACTGTGCAATATGCGTCGGATTTCATTAATGTGATGTGTACATATGTGAAATACATTAGTTTCTTTTGATGAGTATAATCGATAAATGTTTGAAAGTAATATACGTTCTAATAAATGTATCTATTCTGAAACGTGTGTAAATAAATATGGATATCTAATTGCTATAAAACAGAAGATTGAATGTTATCGATCATTCATCGGCGATTGCAAGTAATAAAAAAACTTATAAAGTTTCAGACTTGATAATTGCAATCCTCCGAATCATTCACACAATTGATATATTCAAGATGTTCCTACTATCAGCAAAAAATTATGCTTCACGTAAATTTATATTACACAAAGAAACGTTTCACGCGTTTCGTGAATATTCAACAATCTTAAATATTCAACGCCGGAAAACAGAGCATTATTCATCTCTCGCTAGCCGTCCCGAGCATACATCTATTTTTGCCACTCTAATCCCACTCCAATCGGTCATCTTGATTTACGACATCAGAAATGAAGAAATTATTCTCGAGAGTCTGAACATTTTGTTATATTCGTTCTTTGTCATCTTGTCAACTTTATAACATTTGTCGTTTGTTTGAGTTACGGTCATCGATTAATTTCGAATTTTGTGCCAGAATTCGATATTCTGACGCAGGATACCAATGCAAATATGTTTAATTTAATTAATATTTTATATTTGGAAAGAATATAAATTTATAAAATTATAATTTACAGTTCTTTTTCTATATGCGTAAATTTTATATATGAAATATTCTTCTTTCTCATATTCTCCCGATGAAATTTATATTCAAAACCGACATCCTTGTTTGCAATGTTACAAAACAATTTGCTTACTTACTGATTAAAGACTAACGTTAAAAAGCTTCAGTTCTGAATTTTATTTTTCTTTTCTTATCATTCTTCTATTGAAAACTTCGAACAGGTACAAAACTAATCTATCACCAAGTTTTAAATCAATATAATATCCTCGAAGAACGATACAAATTAAATCTGCCTGACAACGCTTACTACTTTTTTTGATTATGCCTCTTAGCTACAATACGTTTGCAATATCGCTTCAAGAGACGATTCTAGATATAGGACAAGCATGTTTATATTTAAATAAATTCGTAAAAGGACGGAGGAGGATCAGACTTTTAAATGTATTTTCTAAAATATATATTTTTAATAGATTTATTATTATTATAATTATTTAATATTATTTAATATTTATTATTATTTATTAGTAATATTAAATTTCTAATAAATGACAGACATAATAGCTTTAACTAATATATTGATTACAACAAGATAGAATCTTTAGAATATACAAAGTTTTTATAAAATTATGTTTGATAAATATAGTTAATGGAAACACAAACATTACATAAACATTATTCAATGTTCCTTAATAAATAATTAATTTAACAATATTTATAAATGACAAACTGCTGCATCTTTATTTTTTATCTCTCCAAGATCACGATTGAATATCATTTGCACAATAATTATTATCTATATCGTTATTAGTTTAAAAAACAAAAATAATTCATCTTTTCCTGATCTAACTAACTAATTGCATTACATGCCGCATTGCGCGAGAATTAATTAGAAACGATTGCAACATGCGAATATTCTTGCGTCCAAGCACGAAAACTCGATAGGAATTTTTAATTTACGATTCGTATGGACAGCACAATGAATCTAATATCCACCTACATACCGAAATCCGCTGCATGTTGAAATCAATTAACATATTGCGCGTTCACTCTAATGGTACATTTGCGCGATCATATGGCACATCCACGCGCCACCGCAATCAGAGTTTAATTAAACATAAAGTAATTTACTAATTATCTTTCACCCTGCCCGTAATTGGCAATATGTCGTGGACGTCGTGGTATTGATGCAGAATAGTTCGAAGTTACTTTGCTACTTTTCAAATAGTTCACGTCGTAGCTGATCCGCGTATTGGCTAATTTCAATAATGAGCAACTGCTGCTATTACGCCATTATATTACTATTAATGGAAATTAATTAGTAATATCATAAGTCCAACTATGTCATCATTACGTTTATCATTAATGATTGGCAATACAAAATAACGATTTCAATAGTTACTATGTCATTGTATTAGATTTGTCATTAATGTTATATAAATACTAGTAGACATTATATTATTGAACCGCTAAGAAATATAAGATTATTGTTATTATTATTATTATCATTATCATTGCATTCGACACTGTCCTGTCAAAATTGATTATTCAGATCGACAAGTGTAGTCTCGTATCGACACGGAAATTCGTATAAACCGACATGCGAGTTTTCCGCTTTCCGTGGTTACAATCGACATGACATTAATTTCAACCGAATTGGCGAACACGTGCGCGTATATTGAATACGCACGAATTAATTAGCCTTTGCCCCTATAATCGCGATAATGCTTGTCGCCCGATGAGCTCTATAATCTCGCGATAATTCAATCGATTCGACGGAGTCGCGTAAGTAACAATTAATCTGACAATTGTTATATACGAAACATTGAAAGAAAAAAGGAAATAATATTTATACAAAAAGTAACACCATTTTCTTTCATTATAAAAATTAATGTTCTTGTTAAAGGTGCATTTTTTATTTAAAGAATGTGAAAAATTAAGGTAAAATATATTAGAGAAGTACAATACGTATAATTTATCATTTAGAAAAACAATGATAAAACAAATATAGACTTAAATAATGCGATTAACTAAAAAGAAAATGATCTTTTCATATTATTCCGTTTTATTATCATATTTATTCTTTTAATACGTTTCAATACGAATGTCATTATAATTATAATTATAGAGATAAAAAACCAAATTATATTTTTCACCTAAAGCAACATCAACGCTTCTTAATAGCACCACGATAATATATCCGGTCTTCGTTACATTTACATCCGAGATTCATCGAAACGCGCAGACTAAAGCTATATTGGTATTATTACATTTGCATATGAATTCAGTCCGCCTTACTATCGCGGAGGATAACTCATCCCAGAGTGGATATACCATTCAATACCGGTCCCTCGATGCGACTATGTTGCGATGATTACCATGTCGGACACCTCATTGATGTCACAGCGAAAGCCCAACATCGTTAATGTATATATTTATTGTTTCGACACGATGGAATTCATGACTATAGATAAATTTATGCGGTAAATTATTATTGCAAAATTAAACAAGCAAAAGCAACGAGGAAATAATTGTAATTCACATAATTAAATTAAGTAAGAAATTAATTCATTGTTCAAAAGTTAATATATCTAAATTTTATAATATCACAGATAATACAGTAATAATATGTCATTAAATTAATGATATTAACATTAAAATTTTGATTCTCAATAACTATAATAATTATGATTACTCTAATTATAATATCGATAGCAGTGTCTATACTATTAATAGGTAATACTACTAATATAGGTAAGGATATTACTAAGGTAATTAATAATCGTATATCCAAAATCAACAGCAATTGTGTAAATGTCGCAGAAATATTTGAGGATATACTTGTCTCCGACACACATCGTTTGCATTCAATCAGGATTAGATTTGCTCGCACATGCAAACAGATGCGGGCGTGGATAGATTCCACGTGTGGTATAGTTTGAATTGTGAACGTCAGGGATTCACGAAATAGCAGAAAGTCCAAAATCGCATACCAGTAGTCCATAACTAGGATTACGGTTGCAAGTTCCATCTATGCACCCGAACTGTTAGCTTGGTCCAATTAGTCGAGAGGCGACGTTGAATCCGGAAATTACAATGCGCTGCGGCTGACAGGTGCAAAAAGAAGACTAGTATCGTACACTTTCTATTGAAGAAGACTCGTTGCCAAACGCTTGCTAAATAGAACCATAGGAATTGTTTTTGAAAGTTAAACAAATTCAGAGAACGTCAAATCATTTATTTCTCATATAATTTTAATTAACATCATTCCCTGTTATTTAAAATAAATAAATTTAAAATAAATAAATTAAAATTTTTTTAATTGTATTAAAGATTACGTAAATTTATCAAAAAATGTGTAGATATATAATGAAGAATTAGAGCAGAATTTAATATATATTAAATTATAGATATTTTTTTAAAATATCCTGAAATAAATTTATTCTATATATAATACGAGTTAGAATAAATTATAGAAATAGAAATTGTAGGTTTAAACGAACAATTAATTATGGATTGTACAATTAAAAAATATATGTAGTTTAAGTTTATTAAAAAAGAACAATTTTTGTTACAGAACTTGAAGAATCAGATTATGACGACGAACCTGTGGGTTGAACAGGTGAGCGATGAAATCTCTCTCTCCCTCTTCCCTCCCCCTTCGCTCTTCTACCCTTCCCCTCTCCTCCTCTCTCCCCCCTCCCTCTCCCCTCTCTCTTAAATATTCAATTCATGAATGTTTTATGCCTTTTTCTTACATTTTTTAAATGAATATGTAATTGTTTAACCCTTTTAGTCACGCAATTCAGGGGATGTAGTAATCATTACAGAAAAAGTGATTTTTTAGGTCTTTGAGGCCGCTGAATCTGGATCGAATTACAAAAAAAGTCAAATCCAAGATGGCGGATTCAAGATGGCGTTTCAAAAAATTAATAATTTTTAAATTTATTCCCAAACTAAACTTAATCCCATACCCAATACATTAACAACAATAATATATAGTATTAAAAATGACTGATTCAATGCAATTGTAATTGACCGATTGCAAAAATAATCATTTTTTTGTTCTGGCCGCCAATATTAGATTCGCCATTTTGAATTTTAAAAATCTGATGGCGATTTGAATTAAGCGATCTCAAAAACATTGGAAACAATGATTTGCAATGCATGTTTATTGTGTCTCTTATTATGACCCACTGTGACTGGAAGGGTTAAGACGCAGAACATAGTCCAAAAGCAAATCGCAAGTGAACCATATTTCAGATTATAACAGGATATTAACAGGTTTTTTATGAAATACGACAATAAGATATAAAAGGCTAATAAGAGTTAGAAAAACTTAAAAAATCTCTATTGTTTGTTTAACATAAGTATAATTAAAGACAGATATAATAAACAAGAACTGTAGAAAGTAAAAAAGTTAAAACGTACAAAATACAATTACATGTTTCGACCTTATATTCAAGCCTCTTCAGATGTACAAAAAATTTTTTCAGCCGCAGTAAAAAACATTATTCAAAAATTAAGAAAGCGATTGTTTTGTTACATAATTAAATGAGTGTTAAAACAAGATTTTTTACAATAAACTACTATTTAAACTTTAAGTTTTAAATCAAGAAATTGATCAAATCACAGTTAAAGGTGAGAAGAATAATCAACTATGGACAATTTCTAAGGTTTAAGACTTACTACTTTACTACTCTATTATATTTTGTGAAATAATAGGTAACGACTTATTGTAGAAAGCTCATAATAAGTCGTAGACTGCAATACATAGGATAGGCGAAAGTTGAAGTTCATCTAACTTTCTGCGTTCTGTAATTCATTATAATTAAAATACGTTAGGTTAGTTTCTAGTCTTACGATCTGCGATCCGCGTTCTGCATCTCTGTAGATTGGAATGATTGCAAACGCCGCATTGCACTCGCAGCGCGCCCGACCTTGACACGCGTCGCGGTACAGTGAAAGATTTGTAACGTAATGTAAAATGTAAGTTGGAAAACAAAGACTGTATCTTGATATATTGTATATACTAGAGATCCTCTAATCAGAGTCGCGACACGAGATGATTTAAGCCGACTTTTGTATGTAGGGTAGTAGTTTTAATAAAATCGATAACAGAGAGCGAAATATATTAGTATCTCTGTCCAACCTTAACGCGGCGTTAAGGTTAGATAGAGATACTAATATATTTCTCTCTCTGTTATCGATTCTCCCTCTCTCCCTCCCCCTCTCTCTTGCCCCTCTCTCCCTCTATCTCTCCCCCTCTCTCTCTCTCTCTCTCTCTCTCTCTCTCTCTCTCTCTGTACTCGCCTAAATCTCTCGTACCTCATGAATATTTTATGTTATTAGTTAATACAGGCAACATTTAGTAACAATAATGTAAAATACATAAAAAATGAGTAATATAGATAAAAATATAATCTTCGTGTTTTATGGACGTGAGGTTAAAAAATATCGAATATTTAAAAGTATAAGATTTATAAAAGAAATCATAACTGATAGCTAATAATTAATTAATACATAATTTAATAATTAATACATAATTTTAATAATTTATTGAAGAAGATTAAATATTTTATAACCATTGAATAACAATAATGAAAAGACTAATAACGTCAAAATAAAATTAGCTCAAATATATTTTTGCGCTTGACATTTGTATCAATCATTAGTTTTATTATTGTCAATTTTATCCTGTGTTATAGTGTGATTTAGGAAACTTGATGGATTTTGTGAAAATATTGATTCAATTTTTATAATAGTTGCAAATATGTATATACAGTGAATGTAAAATATTCTATAATACAATAATTTTTTTTAAATAAAAATACAAAAATTTATAATAAAATTGGATGATCGCGTTGTCATTCATTATATAAGTTGATTAAAAGTTATTATCAGATGTACCTTAAAATTCTTTAAAATACCACTAAGACCGAATTCATATCTTGACGGAAAAGTGGAAAGCGGAAAAGCGGAAGCCAATCGGAACTCGTAGTAGTAATAGGCAGTACATTTCGCTTGTGCCTGCTTCTGTCTTTCCGCGAGTTCTGATTGGCTTCAGCTTTTCCGCTTTCCGTTTTTCCGTCAAGATGTGAACCCGGCCTTAGCGGTATTTTAAAAAAGGGTACATCATAATTTTTAATCAACTTATGTAAAGAATGACAACGTAATCATCCAATTTTATAAATTTTTGTATTTTTATTTTAAAAAAATTATTGTAGAATATTTTACATTCTCATTACTAACATTAGAAATTATTATTTCTAATGTTCGTTTGCGTACAAAACAGTGTCAAATGGAAAATATAATAAAAAATAGTAAAAAATTAAATAATACACATTCGGTAATTCTTCCCTATTTATGTTTTGAACTAGAAATTTAAGCAGTATAAGAAAATGTTTAGTTATTGTTTCAAATCCCAAGTTTACTAATAATGATTACTTTTTCAATAATGTTTATAAACTTAAATATGTTTCATATTGTGTTTTAAATTCTTCTAACTAAAATGAATTATCGTGCTTGTGTATTATTTCACAAACTCATTAGCACCGATAAAGATACTAATTAATTTCTCTTAAGTGTGTTATATACACATATAAGTGTTTTATTATACATATACAGGATGATCCGAAATTCCTTCATTCGGAGTACAGGACATGATATTTTATGCTAAAAGAAATAACTTTTTCCTATAGTAAAATTACATTTGATAAATAATTTTTGCGTTTACTTGTATATAATTTCAATTTATTATCCTGCAAAAACTACTTGTCAGACGTAATTTTGCAAAAGGAAAAAGTTGTTTCTTTTAGCATAAAGTATTATGTCCTGTACTCTGAATGCGGGAATTTCGGATCACCCTGTAAACACATCTTTGCTGAATTTATATAATCTTTAAAGCAATTAAGATTTAGTTTTAATTTATTGTAATTTTCATATTAAAGTATTATTAAATAAAATTTTTGAGTAACTGTTAAATTTTACTGATAATTATACTTATTAATAAAATCATTGGTAAAAATTCTGTCCTAAATTCTATTGTTAATTATGGAATCTGAAATAAGTTTAAGCATACAAGTATTGTACAATTATAAACGTAACTTAATTTAAAAAAATTATAATTTAAAAGTTATTACGATCTTTATATTTAAAAAATTTTTAATTTTAATTAATCGTGAAAATATATTTAAATAATTTCAAGAATATCAAAAAAATGTTAGATGATTGTAGCAGATTTTATATATATAAATGATTATCCTTGCTAAAGCAATTAACATTTTTCTATAGGAATTAACATCTAAACATTTCTGAGACTCATAAACAACGATGTTTTTAGAGCTTTGCGCGTCGCTTCGTCGAAGAAACACACGGTAATAGTTATGCTAATTGAAGAATTAATTGTTCTTCAATTATGCGCGACGATGCGCTATTCGTTGTTTGGTTTCTTTTCTTTCATCTTATCTAATATTCTATGGTAAAGAGCTATAAGGTCACGCAAATGCATTGATAGCAATATATAAAGTATAATACAAGTAATGTGCAATTACTGTGCCCTTCGTGTAATGCGAAGCAACGAAACAGCCATTGTTTCCCAAACGTGAATGTCAGTTACCTCGTTAATTTTCTCTTTTTAATGTTTTAATGTTTGTAATGGCCTAATTACACTAAATAAATTACGCTTCTTATAATTTTTTTATGAATATGTAATTGTTTAAGATATGAAACGTTGTAATCTCTAATATTGTTACATAATTTTAATACAGACTGATTTAAGTCATATACTCGCTAATTCTTTCTTATTTTTACCAAACCTCGCGTATCGTCGCAGTTCGGAAAAAGAATGACTTCTCTTAAATACTTTGAGATCGGTGAATTCAAATCCACCATCAGATCATCTTAAAATTCAAAATGGCGGATTCTAATATGACGGTCAGAACTGCAAAAAAATGATTATTTTCGCAGTCACTCAATTACTATTGCATTAAATTAGTCATTTTTAACACTATATATTATTGTTGTTAATATATTATTGTTGTATTGGTTATGGGAATAAGTTTATGGAATTAAGTTTGGGAATAAGTTTAAAAATTATTAATTTTTTGATACGCCATCTTGAATCTGCTATCTTGGATTTGACTTTTTTTGTAATTTGACCCCAGATTCAAATTCAGCGGTCTCAAAAACCTAAGAAACTACCCTTCCTGTAATGATTGCTGCATCTCCTGAATTAAGTGACTGAAAGGATTAAGCCCATTTTACGTACATTAGACGCAAGCTGATCGCAAGTTTGTTGCAATGGCCAATCTGAAACTTGCATTAAAATTATCATTTCAAATTGGTAACAAACTTGAAATCGGTTTGTGTCTAATGTAGAATGGAAATTTTATGTAGATCGGACTTAAGGCCATTGCACGTAAAAGTCGTAATTGTAATCATAAGACCATAAAAAGCAATAAATTTATTGGCTACTACGTCGGGGTCAAATATTATCGCGTCCTCTATGCAGAAACAACACGAGTGAAACGTCATAACCTCAAAGTCATGATCATAGACACAAGTTTTCATTCTGTCGAAAGATTGCGATTAACGCTTTATCCTTACAACTAACCAATCGGAAGATGGTCACGTGATTTATTGCTAATAACCAATCAATTTATCGTTTTTTATGATTTACGACTACGACTAATACTTTAACATGCAGGCTTTTACAACGCGCCGCATAAGCCACGTGTATGTATATATGTACATAAACAAAAGATACGTGCGTTTCCCGCGAGTATCATTCATCTTTCTTATCTTCAAATATTAAACAAAGATGAAATGATACACGCGAATGTTGCAGACGTTAAGTGGAACGCACCTAAAGTCATATACATTACTCCTAAGCGAGCTGATAATAACTACGTTTATATGGATTGATTTACGATTACATCGATGTTATGAAACTTGTCAATTATAATTATTCCATTCTTCAGAGGAATAACAATGATTGGCTAGTTTCATAACGTCGATGTTATAACTTCGGCATAAACCGTATAAACGTAGTTAGTGATGCGTTTTGTTACGTCTCCCATTATCTCTCGAGATGGGATGTACGAGGACGGTCCGATAAGTACTTAGCCTACAAAAGAAAAACGAAAATTTTGGAAAAGTGGCGATTTATTTCTCAACATAGTCTCCTTTTAGCTCAATACACTTGACCCAGCGATGCTCCAACTTCTTTAACCCGTCTAAAAAGTATGTTTTCTCGAGGTCTGCAAAGTAGGCCTCCGTGGCAGCGATGACCTCCTCGTTCGACTGAAATTTCTGCCCGGCGAGTGACTTTTTCAAGTTTGGAAACAAAAAGAAGTCTCACGGGGCCAAATCTGGAGAATACGGTGAATGGGACAGCAGCTCTTAGCCTAATTCGACCAATTTGTCGAATCACCGACCGATATTGCTCTTTTTCCATTTTTCTAAAATCCGCGGACACGACCGCTTCCACACGCGGTCAAAACAAAACTACGAGTCCGATTCGGCTGAAATTTTGACAGTAGCCATCTACGAGAATGTACTACACGTTAGTAAATTTCTCTTGCGATAGTGGCTCCATCGGGCGTTGAGGCTAAATACTTATCGGACCGCACTCGTACTAGACATCGTCATCTCGGGATATCAAACATAATCATCTTTTATACTGATAATAGCACCCGGTTCGAAAAACGGGAATTTCAGATTATTATTGTGTTAATATTTGTACTTTCGATCAATAATGATTTCGTCAACGACGCTTACATTGAGATATACGATATATTATTTCAAATTTTCTTTCATTTGTACTTGCTTAATTGTCTGTCACTTTCGAATCGGAAGCTCGTGCGAAATGATACACGATCTATGTGATTTAAGTTTAATGAAATGCTGCGTGTACTGATTTATTACATAATAATAAATATATGAAAAGAAATATAAAGAATAAAGTACACTTATATTTCAAAATATACTCTCTAAATCTGAATTCTGGATACTTACTGATTTTCCAGTGGTATCAGAAGACATAGTAGTGTCGTGCTAAGCACGCGCAGCAACATGTTAGCGCCGTGTATTTTTATATGAACCGTCGAGATTTTTCAGACCGCACTTATAAGATCTCAATAAAGGACTGAACCGATCAAGTTCTAAGTAGGTTTAATCGATAGCTTCTATTCCGAAATATATAATAAAAGTGACTTTATTTTTTTTCTGTGTGTTCTACATCGGAGATATCGCGATGCAAAATTTCGATGTGTGTGATTTTCGCGATTTCGTTTTAAGAAACGTCATTTCTATCGGATATTCTGCGCATTCCTTTTATGTCCTTTTTACATTTTTTTACGTAAAGAATGCGATACATGATCAGCGAGCGCTGCGATCTGTTACGGTAGTGTCTCAAATCCAACATACATTGTCTGTCAAGAGTACCTCGAACTTTTTCTCTACTAACGTTTTCATACGTTTGAATATTTGTAAAAGTAGATATGATATCTTATTCAAATCATATAAAATTATTTAATCCTAATGAGATAACAAAGAAGTGTTTATACAGGGTGGGCCATCTATTGGTACGTTTTTGAATTTCGTCGTATGGCACCGAACGAGCTACAGACCCGAAATTTTGACAGTTTATTAGTCATACCGTCCGCGGCACGAAACAACATGTTTTCTCTTGAAGAGCGTTTTGAAATTTTAAAAACTTATTTGCAAAGTCAGTGCTGTGTCGCCGAAACTGTACGAATTTTGAAAAGAAATATGGGTCGTGATAGAGCACCCACCGAAGGAGCTATACGCAAATTGGTGAGGAAAGTTCGTGAGAAAGGGATGTTAGTGGATGACAGAAGTGGTCCCAGAGCTCGGACAGTGCGCACACCCGAGAATATTGAGGCTGTGGCCCAAAGTGTGAGACAATTCCAGCTTTGAAAAACAATATTACGACTGTTTTGAGTGAAATTGGCGCCGAGGTAGTCCAAAATGTCATTAATAATTGGGGTGACCGAATGGCATACTGTAAGGCCAGTAGAGGGAGCCACATGAACGAAATCGTTTTTCATTCTTGACGCGGATACTTTTAGCTTCACAACAAAAAAAAAATTAATAAAAAATATCAATGTATGCTCATTTGATCGCATTTTTAAAAACGTACCAATAGATGGCCCACCCTGTATACATGAGAATGCTGAGATTTAAACGAATATTACATGAGTAATCGAACAATTATTAAATAATAGGATTAGCTATATAAATTTGTTAATAACAATTATATCGCGTTACTAAATGTTTAAATTATCTTGGATTGATTTAATGTAGTTTAATACAATTAAATACGAGACTGCCGATTACGGTGAAAATTAGATGTTTAAAGTAACGTTGTTGTATTTTAAATATAATTATCTCAGAACTATGATTGCGAGCCAATTACTTTTGGACTTATAACTTAATTAATCTGAGATGCTAATAAAAATCCCCATTAATTAAATTAAAACCCATAAAGAATTTATTACAAAAAACATTACTTAAACTGGAAATCGAATTTAGATTTTACGTATATCACGCTAGCGTTCTTAGAGGCCAGCATTCTCACAGATAAAATATTTTTCGCAATAATTCTTTACAAATTTTAATTTAATTTGGGGAGGATTATTAGTACATCAGATTGCAAGTTCAAACATAATTGGGGTGTAGAGGAGAGCGGGCATAAAAGAGTCATTTTTTTCAAAATATGAAAAAATACTTAATCTGGTGTTAAGCAAATATAACCGCTTTCTTACTCAAGTGTACTCATTTATCTATAAGATCCATTTAATAAAAAATATAAAAAATATTTCAGTCATTAACAAAGATTTAATCACTATTTTTCATCAACAAGAAATTCAGATCTTTCAAAACAACGTAGTTTTGAAAAAGCCATTATCTTTTGAAAGAATCAAGTACTAAGTTATATAAACTTTAATACAAATAAAATCAAAATGTCATCCTTTAACAAATATTTTTTTTTTTTTAAATTAATAAATATGTGAAAAATGAAAAATATAATATTTCTAATTAAGAACATTTATCACAAAAGGTATGAAAATTTCCCTTATTCCTACATGAAGTATGAACCCAGTACAATTTGCACTGATACCAGTCTTCATTACTTTATTAAACATGATAGATGATTGAAAAAAGTATATAAAATATAGAAATTGAGTCGGTAAAATACTTCAGTATATCTTAACCTAGCAGCAACATAATTTATGAACCAAAATGCTGTTCTTTTATAAAAGAACAGAAATCTATTTACTTGCAATAAATATATACAGGGATGCTCCTCGAAGAAGGAGACTGCATTTGAAGACAATCTTGTACAAAAATGTTCTGATAGGATCATGTATTGACACCACGCGACGATGTATTATTGACATCAAATGAACGAAAATGGACTGATCATCAGTACGATATATTTCAAAAAAGAACTGATGTACTAAAATTGCCTGAATTGTATAAAAAAATAGAAAATCAATTGTACTGAAAAGAACATCCCTGGATATGCAATGAAGGAGTCAGGCAAAGCAATAATAGAATTGACTTTTTCATAGATCTCAATACCGGCTCTTTCATAATATTATGCTTAAAAAATTTAATCACAGAATATCTGATAAACCAAAATAAACAAAGAATTGTACGAGGGCAAGTCAATAAGTTTTTAGAAAAACATAGTAAAACACATTTTTTTTATCGATTCATTTTTATTTCTCAAGTCTCCTTTCAGCTCGATACACTTGATCCAATGATTCTTCAACTTTTTCAAATTCGAATAATATTGATTTGTCCAACCCTTCAAAATAAGCCTCTGTTCGTCGATGAGCTGCTCTCTGGTGGTGAATCTCTTTCCTCTGAACCATTTCTTTAGGTTTGGAAACAGGAAATAGTCGCACGGGGCTTAATCTGGCGATATGCTGGATGGGGAAGCAATTCGTAGCGGAATTCGTTGAATTTGGCCATCGATGCCGGGCACGTGTGAATCCGTGCATTGTCTTGATGGAAGAGCACTTTCTTTTTCGCCAAATGGGGACGTTTTTTTCTTTAAAATGTTGTTGAAATGGTCCAATAAGGCTGCGTAGTAATTGCCATTGATCGTTTACTTCGACGGAAGATAATCGATATGAATTATTCCGCGTGCATTCCAAAAAACTGTGGCCATCATTTTTCCGGCCGACTTTACGGTCTTCGCCTTCTTCGGAGCTGGTTCACTTGGTGAAGTCCATTGTTTTGACTGTTCCTTCGTCTCGGGTGTGACGTAATGGATCTATGTTTCGTCCACAGAAATCGACGCAGAAATTTATCTGGATTACATTGAAATGTCTCCAAACATTGTTTTGAAATTGTCACACGATCGCGCTTGGTCCACAGTGAGCAAACGCGGCACCCATCTTACCGGTAGCTTTTACATACCCAATTGTTCGTGCAAAATTGAAATCACTGTGCCATGTGATATACCTGTGGCCTCAACAAGCTCGCGCCCTTTCACTCGATCAGTCAAAACAATATCGTGGACTTTATCGATGATTTCTGGCATAGCAGCCTCAATTGGACGTCCCGAACGAGGTGCATCACATGTGGATACGACCACGTCTAAATTCATTCATTCAATTGTATACAGTCGCAAACGCAGATGTGCTATGAACATTATCCAACTCGGCTTTGATTTCTTTCGGCGTTAAATCTTTCATATGTAGATGTTTGATCACTGCACGAAACTCGTTTTTTTCATTTTGCAAAAAATATAAAGATTGTTTGCATTAATCGTCTACAGAAATGAAACCATACGATGAGTTCCGCTTAAAATTTGATAATAATCAGCTGAAAGATGCTACATGTTAAAAAATAATGTGACATGACACTGCGAGTACCCTCTGACAGATTTTCTAAGAACTTATTAACTTGCCCTTATAATTATGTTCTTAATTATATTAATGTATATAATATTCAATAAAAAGATACTTTTTTCAAAAGCTAATTGCAAATAAATGAAAAAAAACTTGGGAATTTAACTCAAAAAATGTAATTTTTGTATCAATAATTTTGCATCTCTCATTACGGTAAAGCCATTTTGACAATAATTATCAAATGTTTATGGACAACATAGATTTAATACTGTTATCAAATGAAAATATTTTTAAATTTTTGGCGATGTTCAATTAGGTGAAATATGAAATGGTTTTCTCAAAACATGTCTCTTTTATGCCTACTTTCTCCTAATCAAAGTTCTGAGATAAATGTACTTATATAAAAATATTAATTACCCTATTTAACTTTAGCAGTAATTGCTAACTACGACGCTATTTAGTTGATTTATTTATATAAGCAATCCTGTGTGTGTGTTTCAAATATTAATATTTTGTAAGCGTGTTCAATAAGGCTGAGGATATTAGGTTTTAGATTTTAGAAAATAAAATAATGTATTGCAAAAATAATTCAGTCTGTCGCGACTGATGTGATAGAAACTTTAAATTTTTTTGAAAGACAATATTGAGATAAATCCGGAAATCGATTACCAAAGTCATTATAGTATATACACGTATCCGGCAAATGTTCATTGTTGCTTTCCAACATAACAACCTTATTATTTAATAACTATCTAATTACTGATAAAATGTTCGACCAAATTTCAACATTCTCATGTATATAATGAAGCCACATTTTCGTTCAAATAATACAATATATCTCGTTCAAATTAAATAATTTTAAAATTCAATAAAGAATAACAATTCAACTAATTAAATAAATTAATAATATAATATAGGGTTATGAACCACTTGAGTTATTATGTGAGTAAAAATATTTATGTCAACAATCTAAATTTTGTACAGACGTTTCGATCCCTATCGAATCATTTTCAATGTTAAATAATAATTTTAAAAAGTTACCGGTAACTACGCAAAACGTTCACAAATTAAAATATAAAAAAAGCACATGTTGTACTCACATGTTGGCAAGAATTATTGCAGGAAACAGCTTAGATACAAGCAGCTTCACATCGGAAACTTGATATTAGTCGAATTCAGAAGTCGCATAATACAGGGTGGGCCATCTATTGGTACGTTTTTGAATTTCGTCGTATGGCAACACCGAACGAGCTACAGACCCGAAATTTTGACAGTTTATTAGTCATACCGTCCGCGGCACGAAACAACATGTTTTCTCTTGAAGAGCGTTTTGAAATTTTAAAAACTTATTTTCAAAGTCAGTGCTGTGTCGCCGAAACTGTACGAATTTTGAAAAGAAATATGGGTCGTGATAGAGCACCCACCGAAGGAGCTATACGCAAATTGGTGAGGAAAGTTCGTGAGAAAGGGATGTTAGTGGATGACATTATATTACGACTGTTTTGAGTGAAATTGGCGCCGAGGTAGTCCAAAATGTCATTAATAATTGGGGTGACCGAATGGCATACTGTAAGGCCAGTAGAGGGAGCCACATGAACGAAATCGTTTTTCATTCTTGACGCGGATACTTTTAGCTTCACAACAAAAAAAAAATTAATAAAAAATATCAATGTATGCTCATTTGATCGCATTTTTAAAAACGTACCAATAGATGGCCCACCCTGTATAATAGCAAGAGGTCAAGTATATGCGCCGTTCAGAAAAAGATTTTATATAAAAAGATTAATTTGTAGGATTAATTTGTAACTGTCAGTAAAATCAGTAAAATAAAATTATAATACAAAATTATTTATTTTAAAAAAAGGAAAGAATAAATCGTCAAATATAAATGTGCTGCCTGAACAAAGAACCGTTGTAGATAAACAGTAAAAAGAATGCTGAAACAAAAAATTGTTATACCGCAAAAATAAAAATTTAGATGACATATATCAGTAAAATCAAATACAAAGTTATTTCTTTAAAGAAAATTAATAAAGGAAGTTTCAAATATATGTGCACAGCGCAAATAAAAAGCCATTATAAAGGAGTTTAAGTAATATGTACAAAAAAGAGTGTCAAAATGAATAAGCTGCTCGAATAAAAAATTGTAGCATTAAGTTTAAAAAATTTAAGTAGCATGTATTATTTGTATAAAAAATTTGATATCAAAAATTAGTACCAAGTTATAATTTCATAAAAATAGCATTTTCCAAGTGACGCGTATTCCATTTGTATAAAAGATTTGATCAATAACTGACACCAAAGTTAATTCTAAGAAGTATGTACTTTCAAAAATAATATGAAGCATTTAAATTACACTAATTGTATAAGACTACTTTCAAAAAATCCGAAGATTTTGTAAGTTTTAATTAAAAAAATAGAACTCAAGTGTATGTATCTATACAAAATTTTTCCCATTCCATGTCAAGTGTGGTAGTAATTACATATTTAATCTTTCTTTAAGATATTATATCACAAAATTACGTTATCTTATTCAACCCAACGGTTACCATAAAGAATTAAGGACATAACAATACAAAATAAAAAATTTTTAATAAAATAAAAAATACTTTATGCAAAAAACTTGGCGCTGAAAACCAAATTAGGAAAATAGGGGAAACCATCGTGAGTTAAAATAATACCATTCACATACACACGCGCGTGCGCGCACGCACATGCACACAGAGAAATATATATCGTATTTGCAATTATAATTGCATAGTAAAATAATTATGATTAGGATCATTTTTATAGTTATTTTTGCCATAATGTTAATAACAATAACCTTATATGTATAGTTCTATCAACACGTACAAAAATTGTACTATAAATTGTAATAATTTCAAATATTAATATAATAAAATATGATAAATAAAATAATCATTTTTATGTAATAATTGCAATCATAATTATAATGAATACAACCATTTTTTAAATATTTGGTTACTATTTACATATTGTAACAATATATAATTAAAAAATATATTTTTAAAAATGGAAAAATCTGCAGTCATTTTCAAATAGTGTGTGTAACTATATTAATAGCACATTTAATTGTATTTCTAATTACAAATTTAATTGGTCAAATTTACTATATGTATTAAAAATTAAAAAGAAAATAATTGTAAAAGTAAATTATTTGCACTAAATGTTTGACAATACTACACACGGAAAAAACAGATTTGGTTGAATTAACTGAAATTGTGATAGAAAATGAACGATCTAGAAATCTAATTAAGTTTACTATTGATTAAATCTATCAGAATTCTGGTTGAAATAATCAATTTCAAAACCTACCAGAATTCTAGTTGTAATAACCAATGTATCAGAATTCTATTTGAAATAACCAGAATCTAACTTTCTATCAATCTAAATTAAATCAGAAATCTAGTAAACTTAACTATTATAGAATTGTGGATCATTTATTTTCCTCTACAATTCCAGTTAATTCAACCAAATATTTTTTCCGTGTAGCAATAGTATATGACCATATTTATATAAATAATAATTTAACATTTTCCTTAAAAAAAAACTATAGGAATATATCACAGAAGAATTATATTACAGTCAAAACCGGTCACACATGCTCAAAAATAAAACACGCAACACTCAGATCGCAGCGAGACGAAACACGCCCGCCACGGTCAAACGATCTCTAAAGACTGAGGACAATCGCTTTGTCATTATTATTTTCTAACTATATTAATAAATACCGTATTAATAGCGTATTATTTCCATGTAATCTCCTCAAATATTAATTATATTAAATTGGCAGCAAAGACATGAAATTAAGAATGGTTGCAGTAGAAAGTGTAAGTAACAGTTGGCAATGTCTAGATCACAAGCGATTAGCTCAGTATTAGGCTAGAGATTGTAGGTTTATATTTTACCAACATGTGATGCGTTTTTTAATAATTAATTACAGTTAATAAGATAGAATATAGGTATGCAAAATGGTAAATAATAAATTAAAATGGAAAAATAAAAAATAATAATAACAAAAAAATTATTTTTTTCGTTAAGATAACCGTTTTCGTTTATATAATCATATACATTTATTACATAAAAGGGATTGTTTGGTCAATTACCAAATTATTTCGTTTAAAACAATTAATAATTTGGTTATATTTGTCATATGATTTCGTAATAACCATCTAACTTTGCTACCAATTTCCAAATCTTGGTAGTGATAGATGTATGATTCTACATACTTTTAATTGTATGTGTTGTTATAACATTTTATAGTATAATTTACCATATGCAAATACGATTTATGTGTAAGATAACCATACAATGTAATTGAATAAATACATATTATGGTTGTTATGATCATAATTTAGTGTTCAGGTTACTATAATTCGTATGGTCAAAACAATTATAAATTTATGGTTGTCCCAAAAAATGACTATAAATTATAATTAAATTATGGTTATTCCAACCATTTTTTTTTCTCAGTGCACGCTCATGTACAGTATCTCTTGATAACCATAGGGTGTACATGTGCGAATAAATTATACTGCACGATTTCAATTATGTATAAAAAATTAGGCATTTGTGTATGTACAAATGAGTTATATACTCGTACAGATTAATATTAGATATATGTACATCAGATTAAGATTTAGTTTATTTGGTATTTAAATTTGTTTGCACGTAAAATACAGAACTGTACTCCTGTAATCTTCATATGAAACAGTATAATTTGTTTTTATTCACAATGAGTTAAATAACGGATCTATGAGAAATATCCAGGGTTGGCAAATAACATGTTATTTGTAACGTCGTTACCGTTACTTTTTTCGGTAACGAATGGGTAACGATATTACATTTTCTTCTGAGTAATGCAATTATATTTTTGGGGTAACGATTTAACAAGTTACTTTTATCGTTACTTTATTTCTAACTACGTAAAAGTTTAATCGTAACTATAGAAACAGAAATGAAACATTAACGATCTGATTAATAGCTGTCTAAATCACGCGATCACGTCTTTTTTTCAGTGTATTCACAGTTCACATGTATACACTAACTCAAATAATCTTTACAGTATATAATTTCTTAAAATAAAATTTTTTCTGTGTCATATCTCACAAATTAAATATATATATATATATATATGTGTGTGTGTGTGTGTGTGTGTGTGTGTGTGTGTGTGTGTGTGTGTGTGTGTGTGTGTGTGTGTGTGTATGTGTGTAGTAAGTAAGTAATGCAGACAAACAATACTATATTTTTCATAATATAATTTTACTCTTAGAGTATTCACGAGTCATTCGTATCTTGTTTCTTTTCTTCGAAATACTGCACCAGGCTAAATAATTCTTTCTATCTTCTTTTTGTTTAAATATATAACTTTATAAATGTTTTTTAAAAATGTTAAAATATACATATAAGGATCTATTCATAATTTTTATACATTTGCAAAAACCATGAAAATTAACCTGCACATACGACCCATCATGCACAGTAAAAGAAAATTGTATATATATTAAGAATTAAACGTATAATTTAAAGATATCTTATTAAAAGTAATACGAAAAATAAATTTATTCAAATATAAAAATTATAAAAAATGCATTATATTATGTGATGACAGCATTTATTTATGAAAATAACGCACAATGTTTACTATAGGCATATTTTTTTAGCTCTGTTCCTCTACTAAAAAATACAATTTTGACATCTTTTCTACATTTACCGCAAAAATCTGCATATAATATTCTATTAATGTAAAAAAAAAGTAACAAAAAAGTAACGACTCCTTATATTTTGAATAACAATAACGGCAACAAGTTACTTTTACAAATTAATAACGAGTAATGGGAACGTTAGTTATTTTTTAGGAAAAAATGGTAACGATAACGAGTTATTTTTATGAGGTAACGTTGCCAACCCTGGAAATATCATATTAAATATAAATTTATATGTGCAAAGTACAGTTTAAAATAATTAATAAAATACAAAGTATTCTACTATACTAATAAATAAAATTTATTTTCTAGACTTATATGTGCAAATACCTTAAAACGAATGGAATATATGACAAATTAATGATATTTAAACCGGTGCGATTACAATAACTTTGACTCCTCAAAAATGATTTTCGAGAGCATTTTTAGTGAAAAACACGAGAAAAATAGTAAAAAACATTCTCCAACCAACAGATACCAGAATAATTAACAATTACAATTAAAAAATGTGGTGAACCTCGCTTCACGTGGAAAATCGTGCGCTTCTTGGCAGGGGAAAAGGTGAAACTCGCTTCGTGTGAAAAGTTCGTTTCGTGAGACCTTTTTAGGGTAAGATGTCGCTTAACAAAGAATTTGATTTTGGCAGTAACGACAATTCTGATGATGATTTAAGCTTCGATCTATAATATATATTATATTGTATGTGATATTTATAATATATATCATAAAGTATAATAATATAATTTATAATGTTATCAAGAAACGCATTTTTCATGCGTTCGTTTTTGTAATGAAATACTTTTTTCCTTTTTTCGATTTGTAATTGTTAGTTATTTTGATATGTGGATTAGAACATTTTTTTTCTATTTTTTTCGTATTCCTTGCTAAATATGCTTTCAAAAATCACTTTCATTCCGATGGATCAAATTATCGTAATTGAATCCTCCTTAATCCTAAAATCCAAGCAAATATTTATCGAATTTTTACGCATAATACGATTTTTAATTACTGTTTAGTTGCATAATATACACTAAAATGTGTCAGCTATACATACATATATATATATACTAATAACTAAAGTGATTAGTGATTCGATTAAAAAAACTTATAAAATAAAGCTTTATTAATTGTATTATTATTAATCACTTTGCTTATTTATTGATATATTTGCAATAAATGGTGTCTTATTGTGCAATAAAATAGTAATTATATAATAGTAATAGATATAATAATAATAGTAATAGAAAATATTCAGATATTTGAAATGTGCAAAAATTTAAACTTGAGTAATTACAAAAGAAGATAAAAAATATTTTATAACAGAAATTATAAAAGATTATAAATAATGACAAAGTAATTTCTATAATGATACAATGGTTTTTAGTATAAATATTATTTAATTAAATTTAATAAAGATATAATTAGCATTTGTTATACAATTTTTCTAAGAGAATGCTTTCTATACTTAAATAAAATTTTCAGAAAATACAACTCAGAACACTATAAAACTATAAATATAATAAATAATACTATAAAACTAGAATATATGTATTAATTCTATTGTATTATATACATAATAATTAATTAAACTTTTGAAATTATTACTTGAGTAAATGATGAAGAATAAAAAGGAAAAGAATGGTGGAATTAAAATGGAATATTAACTTTTAGAAAGCTTTTAGAGTATAAAGTTTTTTTTTATTTAAGTTATTTCGTAATATTTTCATAAAAAGATTGAAGAAAAGTTATTTACTGTGCATTTAAATAAAATAAAAATAAGGAAAGTAATCAGTTAACGTTTAAAGTTGTTCTTTATATGTGTTATATAATTGAATAGATTGAAAAAATTGTGTGTATAAATTTATATACACACATATATATATATATATATATAAATAAAATTTATATATTATATTATGTATATATATATATATATATATATATATATATATACATAATATAATATATAAATTTTATTCTTATTTGCATAGCCTCAATTAAGAGAAATAATCTTATTTTTGGTCAAAACGTACTTTAGTGCTTAAGTATTTTAATAAATTTATGTATGTATATATATCTATTTCTTGTCATAGCTTAATCTTTATTCATTGTTGATTTTTATAATGATTTAAAATTAAGCAAAATAAACTTTAATGAATGTATTTCCAAGTAATTATAGATGCAATATTTATTCGTAGTATTAAATCGCATAATAAAATTCATAAGTATTCAATGTAATTTAATAAAGAAGAATTATATAGCAGCTATTGTATAGCGGAATAAATGATATATATTTATCATTTTTAGTTATTACTGATTATTGATTTTATCTTTTGATTTCATTTCACCAAGAATTAACTGAGTAATGAAAATCAATAATACTGTGAACATGTGTTAAAATGAATAACAATAGATTGGTACGCGTATTGTAGTTATAAGTTTGAGGTAGAAACTGTACAATATATATTATTGACCAACTTTGAACATTTATAACTTTGAAACGATTAGGATATTTTCGGACCTTAATTGATCTCCATAATGTACTGTTAACGTATGTTAAATTATATGCTGTTACGATATCATATGTATAGAATGTTATTGAAATATATAAATCTCCGAAATAAATTTTTTATATCATATCCAATAAGACAAAAAGAGAATATTTATTCAATCATACAATTAAAACTAGAGAGCCTCTATGTAAATAATAACACAGGCCCACAAAAAAAAGTACCTTATGCTAGAATAAAGACTCAGCTATTCTTATTTTGAGTTATTGAATACGAATTTGACATAAAAATAAGGCAATTCAGGGCAAATTTTCAATCTAGAGCGAAAAAATGGGTCAAAAAATGGGAAAAATGAGTCATTTTTTTTTGCTCTAGATTGAAAATTTACCCTGGATGGTCCTATTTTGATATCAGATTTGTATTCAGCTCAAAGAGAATATATAAGAGAATATATAAGAATAGCTAGGTCTCCATTCCAATACAAGATACTTTTTTTTGTGGGCCTATATAATTAGACGCTGTCAAAAATCCAATTTTTATTACAATTAAAAGATATTGTATGTAGGCTGCTGGAAAAGTTTCTGCAAACAATATGAAAAAAAAACAGTAAAATTCGGTAAATGGCTTTATTGTTTTTCGAAGTTCGCTTTTAAGATCGATACATTTTTGCATACGCTCGAACCAATTTTCGAAGCATTTTTTTCCATTCTGAGGCTGTAACCTCAGAAATCAGTCATCTACGAAATGTTTCAACAGCTGCTTCAGGCAACTCAAATCACTCACCACGCATCTTCTTTTTAATATTTGGGAACAAAAAGAAATCATTAGGTGATAAATCAGGTGAATACGGACAATGAGTCATCAATTCGACATTTTTACTGGATAAAAAATCAACAGTTTGACGTGCTGTATGACAGCTGGCGTTGTGATGAAGGATGATGCGATGATTTCGATTTGTTCTACGCAATTCATTTGTGACTTCTGGCAAACAAATTGTTATATACCAATCAGTATTTACAGTCCTTCGATTCTCTAAAGCCATAGTTACCACATGTCCGGTATAACAAAAACAAGCAATCATTTGCTTGGCAGCACTGCGTGAACAACTTTTGTTGGTTTCGGTTCATTTTGAAATATCCAAACAGTGGATTGTTGTTTACTTTCGGACTCATACGAATAGATCCATGTTCCCAGTAACGATGTTGTAGATCAAATTTGATCGACCTCGGTTGAATTTCTTGAACATTTCTTTGCTCCATTTAATATGAGCCTGTTTGAGCTTCGGTCAAATCGTGTGGGATCCAACGACTGCAAAGTTTCCGTACGTTCAAGTGATCATGCAAAATCGTATGTATTGCTTTCATGTCAATGCCTAAGGATGCCTGAATCTCTCGGTATGTCATATGCCGGTCTCGCTCAATCATTTCACGCACAGCATCAACATTAGTGGCAACAACAGACGTGGATGGACGACCTTCACGGAATTCGTCACAAAGAAAGGTACGTCCATGCCGGAATTCGACAAACCAATTATAAACAATCCTATATTGAATGATGCTTCATCCCCAAAAGCCAAATGAAGTCGATCGATGTATTGTTTCGGAGTTAGATTACATTTATAATCATAAAAAATCATTGCCCGAAAATTTTCACGCGAAATTTCCATTTTCTCACAAAATAACTTCTTTTAAAATACTATGCAAACAAAACTAGTTGGCTTGGGTACAAACTGTCAACTGAATTATAGATTAAAAAATTATAGATTATATTATAGATTAAAACGTTCTAATTTTACGAATATGATAGTAGCAGAACGTTGGCGCTACTGGAAATATTAGATTGCAGAAACTTTTCTAGCAGCCTACGTATTTAGTAATATCTTAGCTATAAATGTATATAATTTTGTAATTTTTAAGCCATATAATTATGTTTTTTTTATTTTGTTATATTGAATTATTTCTGAAATTTTAACAGATAGCTGAATTATTCATCTTCAAAAAGACCGTTAACATCCTGACAACGTTATATGTGTTCTCTCTCAATTACAACAAAATTTGCTCACGCTGAATGCTTTGAAACAAAACACGACTTTGACGTTACATCAGTTTCATAGTTATCCATTCAATAAAATCGCGGAGGTATGTACATATACGTCGATCCATCGAACGTTATTCGTCGTCAGTATACGAAAACGATTCATACGCAAGCTATACGGTCCGCGGATCGTCTGGTCGGGGATGCAACCCGTTTGCAGCACGAGTTACATTTCTGTCTAAACGCGTGTTGTACGTGTACATGGCAAAGCATTCCCGACGCGTCTCACAGAGCAATGTGCCATCCTTCAACGTCGAAACCACCCTCCATCTACACAGAGTTACCGGCCGCCAACACCCTCGCCTGCTGTTAGTGTCGGCATACACCCTTGTCATTCCGCCTCGCTCAGGATCGTCCATACTGATCTTGTTGTTATATCGCTATATGTTTTTATTTCTTTAGATAGCCAACGAATCTTTATCATACTAAATATAATAAAAAATAAAACGGATTTGCTGAAGTATCTAATTTATTTTAGCTAAATACAGATCTGAAAATAATTTTGTTATGCTATCAAAATAATTATGTAGGACATTCAAACTGGTTGGTAAAATGTCAAAAATTGTTCTTTTCATGTACAGCTTTTTCTATACAAAATTAAAGTATAATTATTATGCCATTTTATATTTTCATTTCTTCAAATGGCCAATGAATCGTTATCATATTAACATAAAAAGATAAAACGGTTTTATTAAAATATCTAAAAATTTAGCTAAAAATAGTTAAATACAAGTCTGACAATAATTTTTTGGGCTATTACAATTAAAAAGATAAAAATTAGTAAAAGTCATTTGAAAGATATGAATAGATGAATTTTTTGTTAATCATTAGTATCTAAGAGTATTCGTAATAGTTCCATATCTCATAATATTACGACATTTAGGCTATAAATTAATAGAAAAATTTTCATTCCTTTCAATGAAAAATTTCCTTTCGATGAGAAATACATTTGAAATACTTAATAACATAATTTCATAAGAAACTACATTATAATATAAACGATATTAAAGTATAAAAACATTTTTCTAACGACAAAACAGTTTTAGTCCAGAAACTGTACTAATTTCTACTTAAAGTTGTTTCTAATCTCGTGATATTCTGATCCAGATGTTTAACCGTATAATTGATTTACTCTTGGTGTAATAGTACATGCAGTGATAACAAATCTGGGCTTCCGATGTTTTCCATGCAGCATAATAACTTTTCTTTTTTATTGAAATGTCAGTATTGTTTGTCGTAAATTTTTCTTTATTACCGTGTAATTTATTTTATTATCGTTCAAGTTTTACTCTCTATAAAAATTAACGATATCTCTTTAAAAGATATAAAAAAAATGATAATAGGAGAAAATGTTTACATTAAAAATGTTGCTATTGTATTCGTCTTTTTGTTTTTGAAATTTTACTTCCGTTTAACGAGAAAATAAACAAATATTAATGATAATTCACTAATGAATGATTGAAAGTAGAGACATTTCTATATTTCTAGATATAAATCACATGATTTAAGCTCCAAACACAATGCGAGAGAATGACGATAGCAATAAGAATAACACAATTTGAATCAGAAATTGAATACCGGAATACACAGACTAATAAGTTGAAATCGTGTTATTAATTTGTATCGCTATTTCCTTACATTGTGTCTGTGACTTTACATCTGTTAATCTCACAATTGTAATTTAAATTGTAGATAATCCTCAAATAGAATATTTAAGATGGTTGTGTATCGCACAGGAGCGGCCTGTGGAGGAGCAATTGCCCAAAGCGCCAGCGCATGAGAACGCCGTTCGATGGAAAAAAAAAATCACTGTTCAAAAATTGCTGCAATTTTTTAGTAATTTAATAGTAATTTTTATTTCCCCACTGTGCGCCGATTTTTGAGAATCAGTTGATAAGCAAAAGTAGATATTATAAGTAATAAAATAATTTTCTAAGGTTTTATAATTAATATTTGCTTCGTTATCTCCCATTCTTCGGTTTAGGAGATTCGTATTATATTAATCCTTCAGTTTTTAAGCAAATTTTTAAATATCGTTTTTTGAACTATAATTAAAAATATATATTGTCGCTTCTTGTCTAGCACATGTTAGTACTAACTTTAAATGTAATTATCTTATGACCATGCTTGGTTACACCCCTCCCCCCCTCTCAAAATGATTATGTATAGAGAATATCATTATCTTCAAATAGTGAAAACTTCAAACAAATCTTAAGAAAAAAAGTCATTTTGTGATATAACTATCTTAAACTTTATGCGAACTCACAACATGTGAAACTTTCTCAATTTTTATTACGGTAGTTTGCGGAGGTTTGCAATAAAAAGTTTATATTTTTCCCTTATCCTGCTTATCGTTCATTCTCTCTCACATCTGTTTCATCATCTATCATACGAACGAAAAGAAAGTTTCGTATATGATAAATACAAAAGAACATTGTAAAGTCCGCATATAAAAAATCTGATTATGTTAAAAATTTCCTCTAAAAAGTATGAAATGTGATAAAATGTTTGTCATAAATTATCATTTACAAGAAAAATGATAATTTTTATTTGTACTATCTTATTATATTTCATAATTCTTATATTTTAGAAGATATATAATGGAATATTTTCAATAGTGAAAAGTTATAGAATATTAGCTCTATTGTGAGATGTCGAAATATTGAAAGACTTGTCACGTAACACTTCCTGGTATGAATCGCAAAATTTCTTATGTATGTTCTATAATATGGGTAGGCATGGCGGTATCTATGCGATTTACTCTGATGAAATAGCGAAATATCTGAGAGAGCTTTCCTCGTACATTTGAGTTGCCAGTTTAATTTTGCCGTAAAATCGACCTCGTACATATTGACGAATCCGCAAGCGAAATTACTTCTCCTTGCTCGAGCACGAAAACGAATTAAACTACGCGGTGAAATACGTTGCCAGCTGGCTTGAGAACTTACTTAATTGTATGGGATTGCAATTTAAAAAAAAAGGAAAAAGGATATCACAGAACCGTTGACACGCAAATATGTCTCCATTTTTAACGAACTAGCGAAGCAGGAGAGCTGTAAACGATTAATCGACCTTAATGGAAGTATAGAATTATTGATAAATTGCGCACAAGTATCGACATATGGGAATTGTAATTTTAGCATGTAAATATTTTTATCGTCATTCTCGTAAATAATTATCAATGTGAAATATTTGATTAATGGCCTATTCAAATAATAAAATTAAAGAATAGTTTTTAGTTTTGAGAAGTAATCAGCTGATATATAAAATTATTTATAAATACATTTATAAAAAAAAAAGATGTCATTAACTTTTATAATTTTTATTTTATATTATCAAATATATATTATACAATCGTATTATAAAATAATCAATTTAATCAGAACATATTTTTTTAAACACGGCTTTTTGTTTATAATAATTAATATTTGTTTATAATAATAATATTATTATATAACTGTTGTGTGTTTCGCGGGTGTGTTTTCTCCGTGTCTAGATCCATTCTTGGAATGCCATTCAAGATCCATTCTAAGGCATTCCAAGAATAATAATATTATTGTTAAATTATTTCCTTCTTTTTTGCAATTAATTGTAATAATAAAATGCACATAAAATGCTCGAACTATAATTTTATTTAGTTTTTCCTCAAGGTTTTGTAAATTCGAATTTTATAAAAAAAATTATATTTAGGCTCTTTTCACTAAATTTTTTGTCAGGTAGTGGAACCGATCGAATGAGAGTGAGGGCTTAGTCCGTAACAAAATCTCGTTTTTTTGAGTGATTCAGACGGACAGCAGCCAATACGTCCATGATAAATTGATAGCGACAGCATAACATCAACAATCCTGTTATCTGCAAACACCTTGTTCGCATTTTCGCCTAAGCTCCTTCTTTTTCTGCTTTTTTTATGCTCGTGTACCACTTACATGTTTCATCAAGCACTCTAGTTACGGTCTGTCTTTAATCCCCTGATTTTTCTGTTAAAATTAAATTTTCTTATAATATATACATATACGATGTCTCAGACCACCCTTTTTATTTCCGTAGGATAAGATCCAATCAAAAATATGTTCAGAGCAAAGTTGTGGGATTTAAAAAGATATATTATATTTATTGATCATATCAGTTTGACCTTGGGTGGCTTTGCCAAGATCAGATTAAGATCACAGCGATTTTTTAAAATGAAACATCCTACTTTTTATTCTAGATATCTCTAATAGCCGATATTAAGAACTTTTCAAAACCCTATAATAAAGTATCTTTTGATTAAGTAAATCTCGAGTTGTGAAGATTAAAAGTTACAGTACCGTCGGCATTAGCATTATCCAAGGTGTACCGCATGGTATTGCCCGGTCGGATTTATACGTTTTGTGCGTGTGTGCGTGTATGTTGTGTGTGTGTGTGCGCGCGCGCTTGTGTGTGTGTGTGTGTGTGTGTGTGTGTGTGTGTGTATGTGTGTGTGTGTGGTGTGTGTGGGAAAAGACTTTCTGCAAGTGAGGAGTCCGATTAGGAAAACGCTGTCGCAACAATCTTTCAGCACCAATAAATGAACCTCGACACTCATCCAAAATTAGCAACATATGCTTCTTCATTTGAATAAGACATGACTGGATAAATCTATGAAAACTTTGAGAAATAAAACGAAATAGTGAATATTTATTTATCTCTGATTCACTTTTATAACAACAGAAAAGTCTCTACTAAGGTTGAATATTCATTACTAGGGCCCGGACGTTTGGGTTCGGTCCCAACGGGTTGTGCGCGGAGAGCCGTTGCGTATGAATGAATCGGGTGCTTATTAAAGCGAAACAGCAACAAAATCACAAGCTGTCACACGGTCAGCTTTATTAAGAAAACGGTGGTCATTTTGAACATCTCTCATAAACAAGTAAACATTTATTTATTCAGAAACATCAACATATGCAAGTACACGTACGCATGTAGATGCGCGCGCGCGCGCGCGCACACACACACACACACATACACACACACACAAAAGGTGCAAATCCGACCGGGCAATCTCCACGTTGTATACCTTGGGTAATGCTAATGCCGGCGGTACTGTAACTTTTAATCTTCATAACTCGAGATTTATTTAATCAAAAGATACTTTATATAGATATTTTATTATAGAGTTTTGGAAAGTTCTTGACATTGGCTATTAGATTCTAAAATAAAAAGTAGGATGTTTCATTTTAAAAAATCGATGTGACCTTGATCTGACCTTAGCAAAGCCATCCAAGGTCAAACTAATATATGATCAATAAATAGATCTTTTTAACCGCACTTTGATCTGAACATATTTTTGATTGGATCTTATCCTGCGGAGATAAAAAGGACGGATGGTCTGAGACATCCTGTATATATGAAAAATGTATGTGTATATTTTTACGTATTTAATATTTATATATATATACTTATATAAATAAATATTAAATATGTAACAACGTAGTATATACAATACCTATACAATTCTATATATTTTTTAAACACGGCTGTTTATTTATAATAATTAATATACTGAATTATTTTATTATGTAAAAAGAAAGAAAAAAGTTAACAAATTGTAATTCTTAAGTTTCTTTCTAAATGCAGGTATATTGAATGCATTATTCATGTTTATAATTAAGTATACATCCATTTCTTTTCCTTGCCTCTAACTATTCGTAATTGTTATTAGGTGTTGGAATTAATTCGTAGCGTTTTACAAGTGATGGGAAGTACTTTCATTAATGTATTTTTTAATGCTCATGTGAAATAAATAACATTCTTTCATTTAAAAACGCTACGAATTAATTCCAACACCTAATACTAATCCTTTATTTTATAATATGGATTAATGTATGGATTAATGTATTTTACATTCATTCCTTTTTTTCTTTTATTTGAGTCTCGATTGTTTGATCTATGTTTTTCGCGGCTTCCTTTCTCATTTTTACTATTTCCTAATAACATATTATCTACTATTTATTTATTTTCCTTGTCTTATTTCACGTTTTACATTCGGTTTAAATTTATCTTATTTTTTTCTTTGTCATTTTCTAACTTCATACTTTTATTGTTTTGCTTCTTTGCTTATTAGAGCTCTCTTTACTACCCTACCTCAATCTCTTTTCCTTCTTTATCCATCATTTATAGTTCAGCTCCGCTCTTCTTCTCTCTTCGTGTCTTTTTCCGCTCCATTATTTTCTTCTCGCTCCCGTCACTATCTCTACCTTTGCTTTTCCTCTTTTTTTTTGCACTTTGAGGTCGTTCGCTCTCATCAGTCTGGCTTTCGATTCTCTATGTCGATACCGGATAACAAAGTTAGCATGCCGACAACGCATATTACGCTTCAGGTGACTGATAATCTTTTATCCTTCCCTCTTCCTGAGCGTTGTATAAATAAATCGGGTTCCCGAGCGAACAGCAAAGACTTGCTTTTCAAAATTCTGTTACCGCAGAGAGCTTGCGCATTTGCCGGAAGTGTGCGCTACTTAGATACAATACACGCACGATACACCGAGCGCTTACAATAAATTAGATTTTTCAGGTGGTTATAAGATTTCCACACGGCCACGCGCCAAGTAAATTTTCTCGCAACATTGAGCAAATGGGTCTTGCAAATCTTTTCTCGATGCACATGATTCTCTGTCTTACAACGTAATTTATCCGTTCACTATGTCGTGTATGATTTACATTTCCTCTTTGGAAGTATCCCAATCGAAAAATCTTTTTCCGTTTTAATTTGTTCGAAACATTAAACAATACAATTGCAGTGTTATGACAGTAATAATGTCTTGGTAATAACGTCGCTTATGGTTTTAAAAGTTTTTTTTGATACACGGTAATGTGAGAAGCAAATGTTGAAGTTAGCTTCTAGCATTTTCCTAGCGGAAGCAACGCCTTCGTCATGTTCGCGGACGAGAATTTCGTACCTGATCGTGGTATCAACGTGCACCGTGAACCAAAACGGTTATCACCACCTTCTGCAAAGTCGACTTTTACGACAGCACGTTTACCTCCGTGCGAAACATTGACTTTTAGCACGCCGTCGGCCAAGGTATTAAATAAAACAAGACTTGTCGAATCGCATGGGAGAACTAGTTCAGTTAGCTGCACGAAAGCTCTTACTCTCTGTTTAAACTTTATATAGTTATAGATTCCTACGGGATACGTAAATATAACTTTTTCTATGTCTCTTGTGCTAGTAGTTAGAGAATAGTTAGAGAGTTGGAGAACTTTCAAAAAACGACAAGTTTTTAGCAAGATCGCTCGATCATTTTGTAAGCGTAATCTTTTTATTTTTATCTCAATGTCCAATCCTTGCGAAAACATCACGAATTATTAGCAGCGTGCCAATTTGCCCGTGCAAGCCCGTTCCTTTTCAGACTCATTTCTTACCTAATCGACGTAACCGGTGAAAACGTCATCCCTCATCAAGCTCACTTTTTAACTTCTCGAAAGTAAACTTCGCAACGGCGCTGACTCGCGTTTCTCTCTCGAGATCACCGATTCAATTCGCGAACGTTAATTGCTACGTCGTCGCACAAAATTCTCAGCGGAGCTTCTTCTTTGAAACGAGAGATTGGTTTCGCGTAACTTTTCAGGCGGATGCACTTTTCCACCCCATCAGGGCCGGGTGTGAGAGGAGAGAGAGAAAGCTGCATCGTCGCTCGCAGAGGGAGAAGCTGCATCGAGGGAAGTGCTATCGACTCCGTTCCCGAAAACAACTCCGACATTCCACCCTCTCCTGCTAGTCTCCCTCTCATCTCACGGCAAAGCACACCGAAAAACACATAAATCTAAACTTCATTTACGTTCGCCAACGCCGACATAAAAATGCAACTCGCACATAAACATTCGTACTCGCGCTTGAATTTATTTCCGCTGATTACACTAACGCATAATCGCCAGCTGAAACAATTCTCGAATTTATATGACAACTTTTTTCCGAGATTCCAAAGGCAAGCTCGTAAATAAATGAATTCAGGTTAAATTGTCAACGTTACAATATTTTTATATTAATGTAACACCGTCATAGCGAATAAAATACGTAATTAAAAAATAAGCATAAATAATATTTAAATTTCACATAATTTTTATATGTTCTAATCTAAATTTTTAAATATATTAAAGCTCTATATTGTGTGAAATTAACTCGAATCTAATTATAATTTTATTTAAAATTATCGTGTTTAGTATTTAGTTTTCAAAAATATGAACTGCATTTTAGTTTTAATTAAATTTAATAATTTAATCGCGTGAGATTGATACACTTCTTTAATCTTGGATCCAATCGATCGTAGCTAACATAAACAATAGTTTTAGTCAGTATAAGCGGACCATCCACTTTACTTTTCACCTCTCGATTTGCGAACACTCTTCTAAAAACGTTGAACCTCTCTTTAGACCTCTCAATACTCTGATTGAATTCTGTCTGGAAGAAATTCCCGTTGGGTCCCGCACCATCTGCAGATTCTCGTGATAATTGGCTACTAATTAACGGCCGCGGGGCAATCGAATTTTCACCAAGTTTCTCTCACGAGAGGAGATCCTCGAGCTCTCTTCTCGCACGAAATTATTCTCAGCGTGTTCTGCGAGAAAACCGAGTCATACCTCGATTGAATTTATTAGCCAGCTGCAAAATTTCCTCCTCGTCGAAATATCCGTATCTATGTTACGAAAAAAAACCCAAAATATATTTTACATGTATAAGTCTTAATAAGATTTCGTGAAGTAGAAATTTCTACTTATTAAAACATATTAATATCACGTTTAATATCACGCGATTTTCAATCAATTAAAAGTTATATAGATAAAAGCGACAAGATATGTAAGTCCAATAACTTTAAAAATTCGATTTTAAATGGAACGTGTAAAGTAGTAATAATTTAATTATATTTCGGGATGTATGTAATACGATTTAGATGATAATGTGTTATACGGATATTTCCATCGCGTTGTTCGTGTGCATTTCCCGACTGCGTGACATAGCGATCCTGGCCGCTGGAATTTTAGGAAGCACATTTAGCTTCGGACGCGTCTGATGCAGCCGCTGAGTTTCACCATTTTCCCACGCGCGAAAATGTTAATATTTATACACACACCGTTACCATAAAACTATACGTGCTTTTTGGCATGACGCTGTCCAAATATGTAATTTACGACCAGTTCGTGGCAGCAGCGACATAAATGGTGAAATCTGCAAGGTTTAGTTTAAGCGTTAATACACGGCATGCTGTCCGCATATCATCATACTTTTTTCAACTACAAGTTATTTGTTAACGTGTACAAAGAATTTTTCAGTTGAAGCAAATAAAAGTTTAAGCAGAACAAAATAAAATTTTTATTAAATTATTTAAGGGTATTAATTTTTAACATTGTTACTTCATATCTACTAATATGGATACATTAAGAAAAAAAATTGTTTATTATAACTATATTTCTAAATTTATTTGTTAGTTTTAAAAAAGCATTTATATTAATTAAAAAGTTTACAAGAAAATTTTATTTCCAAAATTAATATTAAGTTAATTTGTTATTAAATGGTAGTTTTTAATTATTTTATTAATTTCACCATTTAAATAGTAAAAATTAATATTCTTGAGTGTTTCCACGGGTGTTTTCTATACAAAGATTATGCGTTTCGCGGATTTTCTCCGTATCCAGATCTATTCTTGGAACACTAACGTTTCGTGAACTTTGCAGTTCACTTTATCAGGGCGAGGCGCAGCCTGAATGGATCCAAGAATGGATCTGGACGTGGAGAAAACTCGCGAAATGCATAATCTTTATAAAGTATAAAAATTGTTTGTTACACGTTACAAAAATAATTTAAAGCAAATATTTTTAAATCATAATTGAAAACAATTTAAAACAAATATTTTCAAATCTTAATTTTTTTTCTCTGAAATTGTAAAATTCACGCAAAAATATTATCGTGACAGTTTTTATCTTTGCTTACTTATTTAATTTTTTTCTCTTCTTTAAAATTTTATTTTTATAGCTTAGTGTCAGGTATTCTCTTCTTCTTTTATCTTTAAATAAATTAAACAGGAGTTATTTTACAAGAATAGAATTTACGAAGTGTTAGTGTTCTTATACAAGTTAGTGCGATATTTGTAATTTATTTTATTTTCTTCTCCATGCAATATAATCGATTCTATTAAAAAAATCAACAATCTTCGTAATGTACAAGTAGAGGTGTAAATATTGTACTTTGTTATCTGATCGAATCAGCTGTCAAAAATTTAACCTACCTCATTCTTCCAATCCTTTGTGCTGTATTCTTCTAGCTTAAAAAAGTTCTCAGATTCAAAGAGCTACTGTCAAACTATAATCAATGGTCACCAATAATTAAACAAAAAAACATACAACTTATGATATGATTTTACAATGTCGCGCACATATGTATATTTCAACGTGACAAACATTTCAAGATAGGTCGTTTCTTCTTGTTATCGAGAAATATGTTTTGCTCGAGAGACTGTGCCGATGGATTCATGTGTTCATTCCTCCTCTGTCCTCTTGTCTTCTGAGCTTGTCTTCTCTCTTAAAGGCTACTTGCTTCCTTCGAGCGAAATCCATGAAATCCCGCGCAATCTCAATGCACAATTTTCTGCTTCGATATTTTCCAGCATACAGAACACGTATGTTTCCTACAGTTGCTCTCCTTGTAATATGTGCGCATGTCCTTGCAAGTTGCAAGTGTATGCCTATGTATATGTGCAAGCGTGTCCGGGCGCAATCGAGCGAAACGCCGAGGAACGAAAGGACGAATGAGCGAGGGAAAATTGTAGACTCAGTGGGGTTGACGACCTTTGCTCGGCAAAGCGACTACCGTCAGCTCATGATCGGAATAATTTTTGCCAACTGAATAATTTAGAAGTTTTATTTGTTTTAGGACTCATTTCAGACAATCTGTCAATTTGAGATAGAATTCCATTTATTATTTTGTCAGAATATAATTTTGCGATAATAAAATTTTCGCAATCAAAATTTAAAAAAGATGTTATAATATTTATAGCATTTTGTATTGCTGCTCAATGCGTAATAATAAGAATATCATTATCACGCGTGTCTTTCTTTTTTACTATTTAATTAGTAAAACGTTCATAAATACACAATCGATCATGCTGACATAACTGACGCTATAACTCGATGCGTGCGAAATATGAATATTTACTTAACGAGGCCAGATGTTGGTCCATAAATCAATGTACTTCATAATCTATACGAACCCTCCAAATGCATAAACCGTATAACGAGAGGTTGCGTCGTATCGAGTACTAAATATATTAATGGTAGTATTAACACAGAGCGCGAAAATAATTTATGATACCGCAAATGTCAAACTCTAGAGTGTGTGCCAAATTTTTAACAGCGAAGACATATGATGTAAAATGCGATAGACATAAATATGATGTAATGGGTCTTTATCGCGACACTATTTTTTTAAAACGCAATTGAAAAAAAAACATTAATCTTTTTAACATAGATTCATTATTTTCGTTGTTTTAAAATCGCATTTTCTGTTACTAAATTTATCTCGAACATAAAAGGATATCGTTATTTTTACGAGGAAGTAACGGAGTGTGAATAATAATAGAATTTTTTTATAACTTTACGTGACTTATAAAAGATTTCTTTTACTATATTATTTAACAATATTAATTAATCTTTATTAAGATTAGAAACAGAACCATTTGTATGAATACCGTAATTCAATTAAATACGGAAATAGCCAATTATGATCAAAGTTAAATATTAGATTAATCATATTATGTACTTTAAATAATTATCTCAGAAATATGACTGCGCACCGAACTTTCAACACAATCAATCTGAAATATTAATAATCTTCCCAAATTTATTTAGATTGTTGATTTATAGATTTTAAGATGTTACTAACATCTTAAAACTTGTAATGAAATTGCTAAAAATATTACCTCGATCTGTTTCTAAGATAAATTTATTTAAAATACACACACACACACACACATATGTGTGTGTGTGTGTATTTTAAATAAATTTATCTTAGAAACAGATCAAGGTAATATATCTATATCTATATATATGTATATATATATATATATATATCTATATATATATATATATTATATATATATATATATATACATACATATATTAGTCTATAATATGAAACTTTGATTATAATAGACTTTTCTCTATTTAATTAATGTATTAATTATTCTTTTTAAATAGAAATTTATTTAAAAGGGAGATTACGTGCTTAGAGAAGTAGGTATTTTAATCAATGAGTTTCTACATGATTTGAAATTTGCGGCATTGGTGACTGAGCACCGAGTCTATTGAAATAATTGATTCATAAGTGAACTAATTACTAACTATGGTACTTGAACCGCGGTTTATATTAGCGATGGTACAACAGCTGCACGATGCTGCGAAGCCTGAGGATGTATATATACACGCATATTAAACATGTGTACCGTTGAGTGTTTCACGAATCTGTGAATTGTGAATGTTTCGCGTAATTAGGATGGCTGTCATACGTATATGTATATATATATATATATATATATATATATATATATATATACATATATATATGCCTCAATATGTCGTAATTAATAGACATGTAAATAGCTGCCCTCAGCTATTTCCTACTGCAATGCCTTACGCAAAGCGAAGGATGAATTTCCTATTACAACAGTCTTCTCTCTCATATCAAAATATCAATTGTGAATCATATACATAATGATTTAAATAATTTGATGATTATGATTTATTTTGAGGTTTATTTATTATACTTCTATTTTGTTTCTATTTATAATATTAACTTCCACATCTATTCTAAATTTTAATTCTTATAGATGCACAAATTACTTAATGTTTGCATTAATAATTATTATGTTTCATCGTCGAATGTTTAAATCAGTAATTAATGATTATAATTACATGATGAATAATCACGATCAACGAATAACAGGAATAATTAAGGATTATTTTGGTTATTTCTCTATAATTTATTATTATTTGATAAATATGATCATATAATTATTACATAATTAATAATTATTTTAGACGTGTTTACATTAATGGTTGACTTCAAAATTGATCAATTATTAATCGACAAATTTAATTGGCTTACTTATAGGAATTGTATTTGCAAAAAGATTGCAATTTGTCATTTATGTATAAAATAAAGTTTTTATTTTTATTTGGACTATATAATTATCCAACCACAAAATTAAAAATTGCATTAATCATTATTATAAGCGATAAGATATTGTCTAATTAAAAAAAGAATCGAATGAAGAATGTAAGCCTATCGGATTTTCACTTTCCGCCTTTGCGGGACAAATTCGAATCCTTTTCAAAATCATACACGTGTCACGTGTCTAACAAAAGTGTTCGTACATATGTGTCCATGGAAGAAAATATTACATGACTTACGTACAGACTATAACATTTCGTACGAATTTCTTATATCAAGCGGAAACTTGAAACTATTTTACATTTTCGAAAAAATTTTGTTTTGTAAAACATCCTTTGACAAAATTATATAAAATTCTGTACGTAATGTACTGTATTAGAATTTCAGAATATATAATTTTTATAATTGATTTGATTTTATAATTTATAAATATGTTATAATATATATACAATTATATAAATATATAAATAAGGACTTTTAATCTTAAACAATAAAATAAAAATTCAGATAAGACTAATGAGAATTACACGCTCATGTAAAAAGCGAAGAGATAGGAGAAGCAGATAATACTCAAGTGATAATACTTGATGATTATCTTCATTTATTATATATCTTAATCAGTAGAGGAAAGTCCTTTATTATGAGATAGGCGCCTAATATGAGATAGCGGAATTTCTGTTAAACTAATAGATGCTATCTATTGGTTCCATAAATTTATTGCTCTTGGATTGAAAACTATTTAGAGAAAATTCATTATTAGATCATGTCTGTAGTCATTGTAAAAAAAGATTTTAGAATTTGGACTCTTCAAATTTCATTGAGATGAGCCTTTAAACAATGTTTATTATTTAATAAATAAATATTTGACAATAAATTCTTCATGTAGTGATGGAGTAAAGTCGTATTAATAGAAAAATATGGGATATGTTGAATTGCTTAATTACAGAAGCTAGATTTGATGTTCGTAAAACCGTAAGACGTAGAAATAGTAATATGAAATATCTAAGGATATTTCTAATATGAAATAATCCATGCTCCTATGTCATAGTGAAAATCGTTGCTAAAGTATAAATGTTATTGTACAATAATAAAAAGAATACTGAAAAATGTCGAGTGCCTATTTCTGCGATGCTTGATTTCAATTACCAGAAAACGAGTTCTGGATACAATGTGTCGCTTACTCATTTTTCGCACACCCTGGCTGTGTTTGTTTGTATTTAAGAATCATTAAATAAAGTTTTTTACAATACTGATATATTTTGCATTTTATTATCGATTTCTCGGGGCATCTCATATTACGAGCACAATTTTTTGATTTTGCGATTTGCTCACTTTTTATATTTCTTTAATTCTAAAAAAAAATGGAATTTGAAATGAATTAAATTTTATATAATTAAATTTTATACATTATTTTAAAGCTTATTAAATTTCCTTCAAAATAACCTATTATTTTTTTAAATTTTGTTCATAAACTTAGCATTTATCCAAAATGAATTAGGTATCTCATAATAGGAGCCTTTCCTCTATACTATAAGTATATTATAATATGTAAAATGAAATAAAATAACACATTAAATATTCTTTATTCTAATGATTAAATGATTAATCTCAAGCATTTAATTATATAATAAAATTAAATTTTACTCTCTTCCTCTCAGAATTTTAATTTAAGCTTTAATTGCATATATTTTTAATATTATAGTAGTGATTCTAAAAAAATTTTTATAGATTTTAATTACAAGTGACACAGGCTATTATCAGAAATTGAGAAATATTACACTTTGAAATCTTTGAAATTATTATTATTAAAATTTTTACAAGCGAATGAACGAAAAAATGTAAGGAACATATGAGAGGAAAAACGTAAAAGCAGTTTTCTTGAGTATTCACCAACCATATGGAATAAATTCTCTTTCGAATCACAGACAAA